>NW_025333668.1:1200000-1586434 GCF_019186645.2 Phyllostomus hastatus
CATCCACCAAGGGGCAGCTCCTGGGAGGGAAGGAGAATGCCCAGGAAAGGCCTCCTGATGAAGAATAGCTGTTTCTTTCACCTGCATGAGGGATCTCAAACCAAATGCCTTCAGGACCAAGTCCACAACACAAATGAGTGAAGTGGGTAAGTGGGAGAAAGGAAAGAGCACCTGCCCTATCTGAGGGGATGGCTGCTATTTATCTCTAGTCCACTATTGCCCTAAGAAAAATGGGCCCAGTGAGATCAGGCCTTCTGATTTTTTCAAAGAAGCATGAAATTTGGATTTTTTTAATGTAATGTCTTTAAATGTTAGCAACTAACTTTCAAATGTTGACAACTAAAATTTGAATGATAAGAAGGAGTACAGGACAAACAAAACATACCAGTTAATAACCTAACTTCTAACTGACATGATGGCCTTATCAGAAGCCACCAGCTCTTCAGCAAAAACCCAAAGTTCTGTTTGTCTCTCTCCCCCCACTTCTCCCTGCTCCCCGCCCCCACCACCACCACACACACACACTCTACTTGGAGAAACATTTTCCACCTGAGGCTACCAAGGAGCAGATAAATATTCCTCCCCTCAAATTCCAACAGACCACAGTTATCAAGGGTCCACGTGATTACCAACAACCCCAGGAGGCCATTTGGAAAGTTAGTCGTGCCTCTGGGGAGATGCCGGTTGCTCTCTGATGACTTAAAGTGAGGAGGAGTGGATGACTACATCTGACATGCCTCATCGAGCAGGCTAAATATAGGCCTCCCCACTCTCAGGAACTACCTGTTGCCTCTAGTAGGAGCTGAGTGGGCTCCACCAACATTCTGATGTGCACGTCTGCCCTTTCCATGAGCTTTCAGTGCTGAATGGCAAGGCCCTCACTCACATCCAAATTCGAGAGCTGCGAGATTACAAGGGCACCATCTCCTGCTGATGAGCTGTTACTCAGCAGTGCTACACAGGCCTTTTGTATGGAACCCCTCAACTTCTGTTAATCCCCAAGATGACTAGTAACTATCTGCCCAATAGAGAAGAGAGGAGACGTGGCACACACCTATGCAATCAGTCAGCATTTGGAGAACAACCACTGAATGGAAAGCCCTGAACCACAGTGTGGTAAGTGCACCAGGAAACTGCTGCAAGCTGCCAAGAAAACCAACGACTTAATTCATTCAATGAAGAAACATACACCAAGTAACAAACGCAAAGAACAAGACAGCACAAGGTGCCAGAAGGAACATACATGTGAATTGGAAATTAACCTTAATAAAGGTAGAAAAAACAGTCAAAATAATTATGGCACAAACAAAGTACTCTGAACCCACTTAAAATCATGTTTGAGAAGTCTATTTAATGATCAGGGAAATTCCAAGAAAACATAATCAATTCTGAAAAAATAAAAGCAGGTTGTAAAATATAACTGAGTTCAAATCAGTGTGAACATACTCAGTATTCTATGTTCTGCTTTTACAACATAGAATTTATAGATAAATCTCTACATATTTAAAATTTACATAGCACTGCTTAGAAATAAGAGAAGGGAATTATAAATCAAAAATAGAGAGGACCCCCTAAAAATAAATGAATCAAAAGATGAGACTCTACAATTTCAAGTAGAAATCAAAGCCACAGGTCCACAGGTGGATGGGTCCAATATGAGCCATGGGTGCAGAAGTCCCAACAGCAACCAGGACTAAGGGGCAAAACTGGACCCAGAACCATGCTGCCAGCTGTGAATAGAGTTGAAATATCTGCACCATCCACCATGAGTCACAGCCAAAAAGGATGCCCCTATCTGTGTCAAGAAGCCAAAATGAAGCTATCTACTTGAGACTAAGACCCAAGCCTGCAGCACAGGGTATGTACAGCAGAAAGAGAGATCTGACCTGAGCTGTTGATGTGAGCTCTAGTTTAAAAGCACACACCCTTAGGGAGCAGGTGAGTACATAAATCTACCTTGAAAATAAGTTACAAACAAAAATTAGAGAATATATGAGAACATCCAATGATCAGAATCACAAAATGGGAGAATTCATACCTGAAGAAACAAAGATGCTAGAAAAAGAGAAGAGATTTACATCCACAAGGTAAGAAGACTTTTTAAGAAAACAAAAAAAGGAGGAAGGTATAGAAAAGGGACTAGTTATTTATCTTGGAAATAAAATGAACCATTGTTGAGGTTAAAAACTTAACAGATAGCCCTGACCAATATGACTCAGTTGACTGGAACATCATCCAATAAGCCCAAAGGTTATGGGTTTGACCCCAGGTCAAGGCACATACCTAGGTTGCAGGTTTCTCTCTCACATCAATGTTTCTCTCCCTTCCTTCTTTTCTCTCTGAAATCAATAATCATGTCCTTGGGTAAGATTGGAAAAGAAATTTAAAAAAACTTAAGACAGAGGCGAAATAATAGACCAGACACAAATGAGAAGAGCTGGTTAACTAGGGTATAGAATTGAGGAAAACTTCCCAAACATAGCAGAGAGAAACAGAGAACTAGGGGGTGGGGAGGATGTTTAAGTTAAGATACATGGAGGATTGATGAAGAAACTACATATGAATAGAATGTTGGAGAGGAAACATCTAACAAATAATGGCTAAGATTTTTCCAGAATTAAAGCAAAACTTGAATCTTCTGACTAAGAAAGCCTACAGAGTGCAAAGTACAATAAAGACAACCATACAGACAGTATAATCCTGAATTTATAACTAAATAAATAGAGCTTGAAAGAAAATAGGCCCAAGTGTCAACAGTGTTTACTCCTGATGATAGGATTTACAGGGAGATTTTTATTTTCTTCTTTAAACTTTAATGTACTTTCTAGGTGCTCTACAATGAAAAAATGTTTTTATAAACTGTCTGTGGAAAAGGAGTATTTGTTATTTCAAATACACTTTTTTAAAAACAACCTGTCCTCAAGGTACTTATACTTTAGTAAAGGAGATGAGGCACGTATAGCATTAACCCGCATGCATAAACGTAATTAAAATCTAAGCCTTGCATTTTCCTCTATGGAGCAGTTAGAAATAAGGGGCAAAGGGATGGAGGAGGTGAGAACACTGAGCAGAAACATGAAAGTCTAGTGCATACACTTGATTTACTAGGGGCTGATACTGTAACCAGCATGTATTCCATTTAAACGAGATCAAAATGACCAAACCAAAATGTGGTTAGAACTTATCTACATAAAATGTTATTTCCACCTCTAACTTAATTATATCACAAGACCACCCACTGATAGAAGCAAAAACTAACATCTTCACTGTAAATTAAATTAACACCACAAAAAAAATCTGTCACTTGACACATTTCAATTACTATAAAACTTTGTTCTTTTTTCCCCAAGGGCCAAGTAGATTGAGAGAAAAATAAAGATAGCGGGGAAGAGTATTCAATTTAACTGATAGTCAAATTAAGTACTATTATTATCTATGGGGGCACTATCATGTTACCAATTTAGAAGCAAAAACACAGGTATGTTCTGGACTTTACCAAGTAGACATCATCTTGGGGGAGACAGAGAAGCCTTGTCAGTTTGGGGAGATTCAGACTTTGTGACCCTAACACCATTGGCACACCCAATGAAGCAAGGTGGAGTTTTAGGCAACATCCCATGACTGTTTCTTCAGACCCAAGGAAACTGTCTTCAGCATTCAGCTCCAAAAGAAACAGGTGGCAAATTCACTAGCCAACTTGATATGTTACTAATGGAAAGAAGGGCTGTTCATGTCTCAGACAGCCTCTCTCCTTTTTTTTAACACATCCAGGTGTTCCAAAATACCGCCCTTTAACCCAACTCCACTCAACATCACCTGCATATCCCACACATGGGGTCCAACATACACCCCAACATTATCTCCACTGACTTATTTGATTCCTTGCTATCAAGACCAACTTGGAAAGCCCTAACGATGAGGAGTATCCAATTTCTTTCACCACTGTTGAGCCATTGAAACCCTTCATTCCTCTCCTCTCCATCCCTCTTAAATCTCTCTCTGATCTTGACTTCTCTGAAAATGTCCTTTCTCATCTCCCTCTTGCCATTTCCTGATTCCCTGTTCTTCCTTACTTTTAAGTGGGGTCACACGCTTGTCCAATCCCCAGGAGGCAGTTACATTCCATAGGAAGGAGGATGCTTCTTCCACCAATATCCCTTGGACTTCTCAAAATTCCCTTTCTAATACCTTATTTGAGAGAGAGAAGCAGCTGCTGGCCACAGGTCAGAGCCTGACAGTCACAGTGGGGAGGGTCCCTGCATATCAGCGGGGTACTTAACTAGGAGCCCATTCTGTGTTCCTGCTGCTTTGGCTATAATCAGATGCATAAGTTAGAGCCACACAGCTGCCAGCTCAGCCCTCCCAGCCCGAGTCTCAAGCCACCTGCTTCCGTTCTGCTTTTACCAGATTTCTCCACTGAGGTGCTGGGCCCTACACAGTCCAGAATTTCACTTTCAACATGGCCACTGTTTTCTGTGGTTACTCCTTCAGTCAAAACTTCAGAAGGGAGGAGGGATTGATGATAATATTTAGATCTCAAAATCACACTCCAAGTCCCTGCTGGAAACCACTGTTCTCCTTCTTAATAACTTCATGGGAAGGCTGTCACTCCAGCTGGTCACTTGATGCACAAACTCTCTAGGCTCTGACTGGTTGCACGTTTCCATGGCTCAGGACCTCCCATGACATGAAATTTCTTGACCTTCCTGAAGGTGGGATGACAAAGTTAAAAGATAGGCTTGAGATCAGACCTTGGGACCAAAAGAATTCAGAGATCTAGATCCATCACCCACTGTGTGGTCTTGGCCAAGTCTTTAACTGCCCTATGCCTCAGTCACCTCATCAGAAAGTTACAGGCTGCTCTTGTAGACTCTAAGACCCTTTCCAGTTCTGGAGTGGCCCATATGTTGGTGGCAGGGTACAGACGTTCCCTACTTTTTTCACCCCAGAAAGGAATCCCAAAGCTGAGAGTCGGTTGGGAAAATGCTCAACCATACATAAGGAATTTTTCCAGGCCACAAACCATTTGAAATAAATGTTTAATAAGATAGTACATCAGTTGTGTACTTTTGCTGAATGTACTGCAGCCCAGGAGACCTGAAAGAATTAATACAGTTCCCAAAGGAGTTGGTGGGAATTGCTGAGGCAGAGACAGAATCTGATTTGATGAATATAAAAGTGCTTTGAGAGCATCAGAAGGAAAGTGCTACGACAAATCTGTGCTCGCTCCAGTAGGCTATCTCCTGCTACCTGAGGAACGTGCTCTAAGAAGGTCTCACTCAGGGCTGGGGACCATGGCACACAAGTACACTTAATATTTCCTTTCCTTCCTGGCCCCAGTCCCTTGCTGAGGCTTAGATAGAGGTACAGTGTCCCCACAACTCTAATCCTTCCCTTTTTTCTCACTCCTGTCTTTGCTTCTTCCTCTGTCCTTCTGACTGTCTTTTGTCCTTCTAATTCTGCACAATTCTCAAACCAGCCCTCATAACATCTCACTCAAATCTTCAAGTATCTTTCCCCTCTTCTCCCAACCCTCTCATCTGATCCACAAAAAACAAAAAACCAAAAACCTCCCTCTCATTCTAAGCTGAGAAATTTGGACATACCTTCCTTCATTCTGACACTCTCAAACTTCAGCACCAAAGCCCACCCTTGGGTGCCAATGCTTCCATCTATGGGCCTTGGAAACCCAGCCAGCTCCACCCCAGGAAGATGTGGAAAGTGTCAGGCCCTCCACGCTCTGGCTCTGCAGCCAGTTCTCCTCTCCACTCACACCCACTCCCCAGGAGGAGCTCTCTCTTGTGGCCGAAGCCCAGGGCTTCTCAAACTTTCCACCTTTCTTGTGGCTGCAGAAGCATGACATTCCCCTGTTCTTTTGTGCTTTACCTAAAAACTCTGCATTTTGTTCCACAACATACCCACATTTAATCCTTGTTGAAATAGTTTTAGTCACCACAAGAAGGAAAAAATGGACCTTTTCCACAAAACAGCCTGGTAAAATTGATATTATAAGAATGTAAGTCATGCTGTTTCAACTGGCCCCAAGCTGGCATCTTGTACACTACTTAGAAATCTCCAAGCATTCCACCACATGACCATACTTTTGTGTTTTGCGAGTCCTTCCTGGTAGACCCAAGGTGCTTCTAAATAACCCACTTTCAGACCCAAGGCAAAAAGAATTTCCACTCATTTCTGAGTTGCAGTGGTAGGACCTGGTTCTCACCAGGGTCAGTGGCCACGACCCTTTTTCACAGCAAGATAGATCCCAGGGGCTCCGGAAGACCCTTGGTGGCTGCCCTATGATTGGCACGCTCCACAGTCCTGGCAGCCCATCACCTCCTGGCCTTACCTTGTCAGCCATGATCATAGATGCGCCCCCGTGGATGCCCAGGATGGGGACGAAAGTCTGTGAGGAGATAAAATCCAGCATCTGGGCCACGGCCTCCTGGTCGGTGTCATCCCCAAACACGAGGCCGTGGATGCGCGCCCCGGACATAAGGTCGCACACATGTGTGATGAGGCTCTTCGGATCAGTGCGGTTCATCAGCAGTGCTACCACGTTCACGTCTAGGGGCAGCCCAGCTGCCTGCTCTGGGCCCCACAGGTTCCTCAGTTCACGCTCTGTCACGTCGTGGCTGTGACCCAGCAGCACCGCAATGTTCAGCGCCGGGGGACCCTTCTCCGTCGCCGCGCCCTGCGCGGGACCGCGCCAGACCAGAAGTGCCGGCAGCACCAGCAAGGTCCAATAGCCCAGTCTGCCCATAGTCGCCACTTATGGTCCCTGCAAGGTGGGGAGGGAGAGTCAAGACCGCGTTGAGCAAGGATTCCAGACGAAACTGATTGCTGCCCCTGCCCCTGCTCTACCAGCCAGGCCGAGAGCCCACCTGCGGCGCAAGCTGCCTGAGTTGCCTACTCTATTCCGGATCCCCGACGCCATCCACGTCCCTAGACCCATCTCCAACTCCATCCCCAACTCCAATCCCTGCTAATTCTCCATCCCTGGCCGTAAATACATCTTCGGATCCATCCTCCTTCTCATCCCCTATCTCCAGCTTCTTCTCCATGTCCAACTCCGCCCACACCTCCCACCACATCCACCAAGTTAGCTGCAGACCACAGCCGCCGAACGTAGGCGCGCAGAGCAAACCTTCCACCCACTCCTCTCCCACGCCGGAAGGAGCCGACCAAGTTACCAACCCCGCCCCTTGCTCGAAAGGAGCGAACTACAGACCAGCCCCTGCGTGCAGAGGCAGCGCAGTGACAAGGTAACCCTGCCCTGGCACGGGAGCGAATAGACTGACCCCGCCCCCTGCGAACTCGCAGGATGCAGCACTGACCTGGCTACCCCCAGCACCCACTGCAGACCCTGCTTCTCTCCTGTAGGGTACACCCCAAATGCAAGGGAGTGAGGACTCTCGTTTGTGTGCCCCAGGCTCTGGAGCGCCTGGGGGAACTTAGGACCCATCCTCCTCCTGCAGAGGGGCTCTGAAGCAAGCAGCCCTAGGACCCACGCCCTATACGCGCCCATACACACACATCCTCTCTCACGCGCCCCGTGTGCAATGCAGAATTCTGGAAAGGAGGCGCGTCCCCCCACGGGCCAGCATGTGAGAGTTGGCAAAAAAAAAAAAAATGCGTGGGGCTAAAGGTAGGCTCCCAAGAAGCTCTCCAACGGACGTCAACTGTACAGCGCCTCCCCAGGCTTTCCACTTCAAGTCCTGCTACCAAGTGTTAGGTGCACGTGGGCAGTGGGGCTGCACACGCTCACAGGCACGCGCGCATTTCTGCGCACACCCACAGGCCTCCCATGGCTATCCGGAGTCAGCACATGTGCTCAGGCAGTGCATACATATGCACCGCGCCAGGTGCACAGAGGCGCGTGCCTGCAAATACCAGCACAGTCGTGCACGCGGGCACAGGAGCGCGCCCTTCGGGCTGGGCGCTGCTAGCGCTAAGGGAAGTTGGGGCGAACTCGCACTTACCTCAGCGCTGCTGTGCTGCCTGCATTGCGGAGCCGCAGCGCCCCCTGGTGTTCCTCCCTCGCTTCGCTACCGATGCTCCCTCTCCCGCTTCCACTCTCCCTCTCTCGCTAGATCCTTCTACCGCTCTCGCTGGGGTTGAGTCTTCCACCTACCCATCCCGCCAAACCCAGCTCTCCCGCTGGGACGTACCTGTAGCCTGAGAAGGTCGAGGATACAGTGGGGCGCGCTGTGCGCACAAGCATCTCGGCCGCCTCAGCAGCCACCGGGTTTAGCGGGTTCCCGCATGCTGCGGCCCCCGCGAGCTCCACTGGCTGTCCCGCGCTGTCCGCATCGCCCCCACGGGGGGCGGCTATCCAAGCCGGAGGCTCTGCAGCAGGGCTCTGGGGGGGAGGGGGTGAAGAGATGGGGAGGCAGGGTCAGCCCACGGGGATCGGGACTGGGGTGGGGGGCAGGCTGCAGTCTGCAATGCTCACAGCTCCTCTACGTACACAGGGGGCTCGACCCGGGAGTGAGAGCCGGAGGTCCGTGTCTGAGACGTTCCGGACCGGTCCCTCAGACCTTGTGGCTGATAATGGAGAGCTCCGCTCCAGTGCGCAGAGGAGAACCGGAGCCCCAGTTTGGCCACCCACGAAAAGCTAACTGGGCATCTCCACCCTCACCCCCTACCACCTCCCCAGCGCCGGCTGCTGGGAGTTGTGCGTCCAGGAGCTGCTGAGTGAAGGGGGTAGGGAGAGAAAGAGAGAATGGGGGTGGGGGGATAAGGAGTGGGGGCTGGTTGAGTTTGGGATGAGCCGGCAGGATAAGAGGGGGAGGGAAGGACTCCAGGTCCCGCGTTCCCAGATCCCCGAAGGAGGTGCGATCATTCCCAACTACTCTCTTGCGGTCCTGCTGCTCCTCAGCACCAGGCCTTCCACCGTCCTCTTCCCAAAGGGGTCGCCCAGGCCCCGCGTCCCGCTCCAGCACTCACCGCAGCCTCTCTCCACATAGTTCTCAGCAGTGGCCGCTCCTGGTCATCTCCAGGGCTGATGGCTGCGGCCGTGACTCTCAGCGCTCAACCGGCTCCATACTCCGGCTAAGCCCCCGGAGCCTCCCTCAAAGAGCTGGCGCTCGGCTTTCTGCCCCACTCCTGACAGCAGCTGCCCAGTACTCTGAGTGCTCCCGAGAGACCTCTCCGCAGCCCAGGCTCCAGGCTGATGTGTGTGAGGGCGAGTGTGTGTGAGAGTGAGTGTTGAGCGCGCGCGCCTGTAGCCGGGGATCCCCGCGGTCCCTGGCCTACAGAGGCGTGGGCAGGGGAAAAACAGCTCCCTTCTAGCCCTTCGCTGCGGGGCCAGCTCTGAGCCAGGCGTTCAGCTCTCCACGTCGCGGTGGGAGTCCCGACAGCACCTGACCATCCCGGTTCACAGCACTGGGAAAGCCGGGCTCCCAGAGCGTGCTTCTGCTGCGGTCGCCTCCGAAGAAGAGGAGGAGGAGGAAAGCAGGGCGCCCCCACGCCAACTTAGGGACCTGTTCCCAGTCGGTGAGACGCAGCAGCCCCCGCGAAAGCTGTAGAGGCTTGGAGCTTCAGGGAGCGAAGGCGTCTCCCGCCCTCAGCCGCTTTCCCCGGAGGTCCTCAGAGGCAGACCCCGCATTCCCTTGGCGCTGGCGCGCAGCCACCCGCTCTCCCAGAGCGCACAGTGGAGACAAGGCCAGGATAGGTGGCTGGCTGACCGCGGAGGCGCCTGTGGCGGCGTGCCGCTCTCCGTGGTGCTGAAACCACGCTCTCAGCCCGCTCCCGGGGTGTCTGGTGCGGCTGAAGAATCAATTATTCAGAGCTCCGCTACAGTTTCCTCCTCCCCAAGTGCCTCGCGCTGAGTACAGCAATTCCCCCCTCCACGCACAAACGTGCTGACACACACACGCGCGCACACACACACACACATTCTGTTCCAATACTTCTCCCTATACCTTGCCACTCCTGCAGAGGAAACCACTTCTCTGTTCTCAGAGAGCCAGAATCCTAAAAGTAATAACTGCATCGTTATATTCCCCACTTCCTTCCTTCTTGTTTCCTAAGTTATACCAAATGAAAGTCACCCTGAGGCTGCTACTTCTAAGCCCCCAGCAAGGGCTATTCAGAAAGCATGGAACTGTCTTAGTGTGTGTGTTGGGGGCACGGGGTCGGAGGCGGGGGGGCGGTGGGCGGCGGTGGCTACCCTGAATTCTGAGGAATGGGAATGAAAAGCATTGCCAGGTGAGGACCACTGCCCCTTATACATTCAACTGTATCTCTCCTTCCAACGCCCATCTCTGCTTTTCTCTCCTCAGGCCGTGGAAGGAAAGAGGCCTTAAATTATAAGAGGTACAGTCACTGTGCTAACCCTGCATCTTCCACTTATCAGCCCGCTAACACCTTTGGGGCAGCAGTTTATCTTCCCTTTCTGATTGCAAATCTGGAAAATGGGAAGGATAGTAAAAAAATATCTACTTCTTGGTGTTATTTTGAAAAGAAAACTACATAACCTTGATAAGGGAGCCAACAAGGTCTAGCACATAGTAGGAGCTCAACAAATATGATGTCTCTTCAAGGACCTCCTTCCAAGAATGTAGCTGTGGCTACTGAGATGGAGACAGAAAGGGGCACAGTTCCTGGACACCTATGGGTTTATTATTACACTAGTTGTTGTATGTTGAGTTTTCTGGTGTTTTATTATCCAAAAGACAGAGAAAGGATGAGAGAATTATGGAAAGTAGGTGAAAATGGAGGGTTGTATGATATAAAGCAGAGAATAGGGAATTATTCCCTTTCTTGAGGCTGTAGTTGGGCTGAGCTGAGTTAGGCCCTTCTCTTATGGAGATGATCATTTCTTGGCTTGGGCCCTAATTGGGGGGCTTACAGGAAAGTTACACTGTTTTATTTAAATGAGGTATAAATTATATACAATAAAATGCACTTCTCTTAAGGATTCAGTTCAAGTTTTGAAATTGTATGCATCTGTGTAGACCATCACCTTAATTAACGTATAGAATAGTTTCATCACTCCCAGAAAGTACACCTGCGTCCCTTCATAATTCATCTCACCAACCCCCCAGGAAAAACCAGTTTTGGTTTCTAATACCCTATACTACCTTTGCTCATTTTAAACTTCATATAAACAGAATTCTACATAGTATAAATTTTTTATTGGGAGCTTTTTTTCACTTAACCTAGTGTCTGGGAGATTCATCCATGTTGCTGCAAGTAACAACAGCTTTTTCTTTTTTATTGCTGAGTAGCTTTCCATTGTATGAATTAAACACATTTTATGTACTCAGTCTTCTATTGATGGACATGTGGGTTGTATCTGTGAATATTTTAAAAATACAGATTCCTGAACCCACTTTACATCTTTTCCATGAAAATCTCCAGAGGGGCCAAGTGTGTTTATTTGTTTTAATTCCATAGACCATGCTGATGATGCCCTGGTTAATAGTCACTGCACATTCATCCTTGTATATCAATGCTGACCCTGAAATAGTCTTTGATGAAAACTATTGTTACGAAGAGTTTAAAGTTATTTGTGACCAGGCGTGTCAAAGGATAGATTAAACAGGATGTGGCCTCTTTTGAACTGAGGAGGAAGGAAGACAAACAGGGGCAACTGGAGTTGCTCTAGGCAGGACATCTCCCCATTGTGGAGAACGAGTGTTAATGTTATCATGACAACTTTACCTTCTGTTGGGCTGCAAAACTCAACCCACCACACAGCTTAGGATGCTGAGCAGGATTTTGCTATTCAAGACTTTCAGATGGAAAACCATAGCAGCTATGCTGACAAAGACTATTAAAAAAAAGTTCCTTAGTCAACACTGTTCTGTAATTTTGCCAGTTGGTTTTTACCACCAGTTATATTATTAAAGTAACTGAAATAGCCTGGTCTACTCTTAAGAAACAAATTGTGTCAGTTGCTTGCAAACCAATTGATTTATCTTTAATGCTCTACTAAGGAAAGGACTCCCATAGTTGCCACTTGCTTTGAGCCACTTAAACCCTGGTTAAAAACACCATATCATGTTCATAGGAGAGATGAAGCAATCATTGACTATGCTTCCCTTTATATGTGTATTCTGAAAGGAGAATTGTAGTATTTTGAAGCTGCAAAACTCTTAGAGACTATCCTGCTTGGCTTTCTGTCTTCAAGTAAATTTAGGGAGCTATGCCTGTCCAAATCACTTTAAGATAAATTCCTGTTTTAAAGGATCTGAGAAGTCCTGAAGTTTAAAAAATGTTTTCACAATAATCTAGCAATATTCCAAAAGAAATTGATCATGGAAACCTATTTTATTTCACATAACAGCTGCTACCATGCTACAGAGTGATTGTTTCTTTTAATGCTTTTTGAGAATTTCTGACCTAACCCTTTATTTTGCATATGGAGGGTGTAAGACTCAAGTGGGACTAATCAGCTTTAGTACTGTGAGGCAAAAGGCTAAAGGAAAAATTCAGAACAGGATCCAGAATTTTTGCTTTGAGTGTCTGCTGTGTAAAATAAAGTAGATGTATTTGCATTCTACAAGGTTATTGGGATTCCAAAGCAGTGTGATAGAATCCTGAGAGAAAGGAAGAGAGAAAAAAAAACAGTAATTTAGGATAACTGAGTAACCTGAACACCAGACTAGCTACCACCTTTAGGCATTGTTGTTCAGTGCTGATCCATCTTCCCCATCCCTCCAAATCCTAGCCTGTGGGTTCCAACTCTTGGGCGAACCATGGTCCCAGCTTTCTTGAGCTTGTCTTTAATGTACTGGCAGATAAGCAGGACTCACCTGTCCTGTGCCAAGGCAGACATCACTAACCAATTTTTGAATTATTTCTCTCAAAGTTTAAATAGAACTTCACAAGCTTGCTCAGTTGTAAGTGTTCTGGGTAACCCCATCCATTGATTGGCTCTAATTTGCCATACTTGACTTAACAAGTTCTCATAGATTCCTGATTTTAGCACAATCTGACTCTAATTGCCTATATTTCCTTTACTCTCTCTCAGATTCTAATTTCCATGTTGCCTGATTACCTTAAGGACTTTTCCCTCCTTAGACCTCAGTTTCCCCACTTGTAAAAGAAAGGTTTAGTCTAGCCGAGATGACCTCAAAGCTGTCCTCCACATTTGATGTTCTATGATTCTGTGATTTTCTTGAAGGTCTAGACCCTTGGATTAACAAAGGCACTAGTTAATCATTCCACAGTAACTTATCCAAAAGGCTACAGTTCCCTGCCTGCTCCCATGACCCATTCAGATATCAATAGTTTTAATCAAAGGGCAAGGTTTTTTTCTAAACAAATCCACTGCTAGTCTTGAAAACTAAAATGAAGATAGCAACAAAAGATTATGTTCATCATTGGTCTTTATCTGAAGCAACCTAGTTTCCTCCTTTATACTAGACAGGGACCTAGGAGGCACCAAGACATACCATTGAGAAAAGAATAGCAAGTTGGGAGTCAGGAGTCTATATTCTACCACTCTAGGAAAAGTCATTGACCTCTCCAGGTCTCAGTTTCTTCATTAGTAAAATGGGAGTTAAATCACCCTGCCTCAGACACCCACAGCATTGTAGTGAAATTTGTACAAGGATATGTCTTAGAATGGATCCCTCTAAGAACAGTAAATTTTCTGCACTCATATCCAACATGTTGGGGGTAGGACAGAGGTGGGAAAAGAGGCCCCACGCCAAAAAGCAATTCTTGAACATCAGTTGGGTGTCTCAAAATTCAACTCAATTCTGACACTATCTACCTGGAGACCATATCAGATTCCACAGGTTAAGGGTTCAATTTCACAAGACTGCTTCCACTTCAGATGCCAAACAGAAGTCCAGGTTGTTACCTGTGCTTGTGACTGGCTGGTTATAAATCAAAGATTCCCACTACCCCCTCCTTGGGTTCAATTAATTTTCTAGAGCAGTTCATGGAACTCAGGAAACCAGTTTACTTACTAGATTACTGATTTATTACAATGGAAAATAAAGAATACAAATCAAAGAGATGCAGAGGCAAGGTATGAGGAAAGGGCATGGAGTGTCCATGCCCTCTCCTGGAGCACCATCTCCACTCTCCCCAAATCCCACATGTTAATCAATCCAGAGGTCTCCAAACCTCATCTTTTTGTTTTTTTATGGAGGTTTCATTACATAGCCATGGCTGATCAAATCATTGGCCATTGTTAATTCAATCTCCAGCTAGTCTCTCCTCCCTGCAGGTCCAGGGGAGGAACTGAAAGTTCCAGCCCTCCAATCACTAGCCCATGGCAGTCAACCAAACCCTGTCCTTAGTCCTTAGCTGCTTCCCCAAAGTCACCTCATTAACATCACAACAGACAATTTTATGCTCTTAAGGCTTAGGAAATTCCAAAGGTTTTAGGAGCTCTATGCTAGAAACAGGGGTAAAGACCAAATATGTATTTCTTCTTATAAATCACAATATTACAAGCAGACCCTGAGTTAAGAATTTAAGAACCTGAGAGGTTATTTAAGAAGCGCAGGAAGAAGTGGGAAGGAAGAAAGCCAATAAAAGTCATGTTAATGGAAGGGTGGCCACTGGGAGCAACTAAAAATCCCAATCCAGTCAAAGCAGGCCAAGAGACTATGTAAAATACACCTCAGAATTATCTGACTTGATAGCAAGGAAGGAGAGGAGTGTTTATCCACTCCCTCTTCCTTCATTGGTTAAGGTCACTCCTGGGGCATTAACTCCCCACCCCTCTAGCCTACCCTGTACACAGAGAAATGCAGGAAGCCATCAGGCACCTGTGGATTTTTTTATAAGTGATGCCATAGACATGGTGAGTGAAGGAGATGTGAGTGGTGCCCTGACCACACTATCTAACAAAACAGAAAGGCATGGATCAAGTGAAAGCACCAAAGAGTGTTGGACTGAAGGGAAGGGACAGAGGGAGAGAGATGGCCTCTGTGGTGAAATCAGCCTGAACCTTTTACTGCTTGAGCTTCAGAGAAAACAAAGCCAATCAACCCTGACCACTAGGAAATGTGGCTCCATGAGTGCTCTAGACTCTGATCAACCAAATCAGCAACTCCCTCTCTAACAGGAGGAACAAGGAGAAGCTCCTGCAATACCCACAGGGTCACATTGCTAGACCCTGAAGGGGGAACAGTGGGTGGTCCTTCTCACACTCACCAATGTAGGGCAGCTTCATGCCCAGAGGAGAACAGGAGCCTCTTCAGGAAATCTCTTCCCTTACAGGCTCAGATGTTACTGTGAAGATTCATTGACATGACCTGAAGCTTTCTCACTCTCTGTGGGTGGGTCAGAATAGTTTCTCAGGACAGTGCTTTGAAAACCCTGCAGCCAGACCAGTTAAGACCAGTTATGGCCAATTTCCCAAGACCAAGAGTACTCAAAAGCCTCATCATTCACCCCACAGAGAAAGAGAGAGACTTGGCCAAGTATAGCTCTGATTCATAAGTTGCTTAGGAAGAAGACTTCTCAAGAAACTGTTTGGATGTCAAGGAAAGAAGCCATATTTCCTGGTGCCTGGGATCACGGAAGCACATCATCTCAAAGCTGCAGTGCCCATGGGCATCAGCAAACCGCCAACATTGTCCTTTAAAGATGAGGTCACTGAAGCCTGGAAGGAATGTGCTGAAGGTCAGATAGCTGCTAATGGTCAGACACTCTCTTATTCATGCCTTCTTGTCACAAGCACAGCTCTGCCCTATTCATGAATATAGACTCTGCTGGGCATGAATTCCAGTACTACAGGTTGCCAGATAGAAAGTCACTATTTCTTGCTATTCTTTGGTTGGAAGGCAGGGAGAAGACAATCCTTGGGTACCCTTGGTATTTGCATCATAACTGAACAGGTCTAAACACATTTGGGTGTCCTCTGCCCTTTGGGTTAGGAGTTAGGGTTGTAGGTAAAGTGGGAAAGGAAATATGACCCATTTACTGAGTTATTCCATCAGAGAAATAACTCAGGGCATCAACTACTCTCACTGGAGTACTCAGTAGTAGAAAAAGAGGGGCTGCCTAGCAATGGAGAGTTGACCCTGCCTGAGGACAATACTAGTAATAGGCAGCGCTAAGACTTGAACCCATTTGTATCTAACTGTAGAACCTGCACTTTGAACCAGCACATAATCTGCTCGTCACTAATTAGCTGAGCCTCTTAACATGGGTCCCCTTATCCTCTCCAAGTCCCATTTTTCTGCTCTCTTAAGGTACAAGAATGTCAGATAAGCAATTGCTAAAGTTCAGACTTATCATAAGCAGCAGAACCCCTTCAGTAAGCCAACTCTCACACATAACTGTAATACGGGAAGGAGTGAAAAATGGCAGTTTTGTCTCAGGTTGAAAACGAGGTAAGAGGTTGAAGTTCTAATGCTTATCCTCAATGTATCCTCACCTTCCTTAACTCCACCCTCTCCTCAGCTTCGTTCCACCACAGCTCCTGATGGAACTCTGGGACTCTGATAAACACATTTTGAAAATATGGTCCATCCTTACATTGTACAGAAGAGGAAACTGAAGATCTATGAAGATCAGGGGACTGAAGAGAATTACTTGTCAGTAAGAGACTGAGCAAAGATTAGAATCCAGGACTCATGAGTCAGCCAAGCTTTAAAAATTTAGAATCTGAACGCTGGTTCTGAAACTTACCAGCTGCATGACCTTGGGTAGGTCCTTTAGCCTCTCTGTCTCTGTTTCCTCACCTATAAAATGAGAATAATAGTACTTGAATATGGTGGGGTATACGGTGCAAGTTAAATGAGACAACATACACAAAGCACTTAGCATAGAGCCCAGGCATAGTAACAGTTGAACAAATGTCAGTTATCAAAATGCTTATTATTGCCTGATAGGGCCCCTGGGGGCCTAAAGAAGAAGTCCCCTGGGATGTTTTGTCCCCTGATGCTCTGACACTTTCCCAGGGCAGAGTGCTCCTGGTGTGTGCCCCGGGCAGTGAGGACCACAGGCAGAGTAGGCAGCCATTGCCTAGTCCTGCTTTTCCAGCTAGAGCATCCCAGATGGTGCCCGGAGGGGAGCTGGCTGCTGACACATTGGCAGAGCCTCCCTTCCCTTGCACAGTTCACTGAGCTGCACAGGACCCAGGAACCTCAGGCTGTAGCCCGCTCTGCCAAGGGGCAGGCTGCCCTGCCCAAACTGAAGGAAGACAGGCGTGGCAAGCCCCAGGGATCAGCCTGTGTTCCAGCCTCTGATGAAGGTACAGGTGAGGCACTAGTCCAGCTACCTCCCTGAGCAAATCAGGTTCCCTTAGCTTCTCTCTGGGAGAGGAAGGGAGGGACTTAATCAGAATCCAGCTCCACCCTACAAAGACCTGAGTTCATGCTTATCTTAACCCTTTTTTCTGTAAGTAATAGCTCTTAGAAAAGAACCATGTAGCAAAGGGAGATAACCCCTTCATTAAACACGAGAAGTCCGTTTATTCGTCTGAAAAAAAATTCAGATAATATCATTTTCATAAAGTCATTGTGTGGATTAAATGATATATTGCATACAGGGATTGGAATACTGTATGGCACATAGAAAATGTTCAATAAATATTAGCTTCTGTCAGTGTGCCTGTATTACATTCATATTTCTATCAACATTATAGCACAATTGTAAAAGCACAGATGCTGGAACCCCTCTCTCCAAACCCAAATCTTGCAGGTAACTTCCTATTTGTGTGGTGTTGGGCATGTTGCTCAATACCTAAAGCCTCAATTTTCTCATCTACAAAATGGGGATAATATTCATACCTCCTTCCTTTACAGGATTGCAGAGAAGATTAAATGGATGATACACATGAACCACTTGACACAGCATCTGCTACATAGTAAGAGATCAATAAATAGAAGCTATTATTCTCATTAATGAGCATTAGTATTATTGCCCAAGGTCGCACAGCCAGTAGAGGCTGGAATGAATTCTTCTTGACTCCCCACTTGGTTCTCACTCCACTACTCCCTGCTGCCTCTCACCCAATTAAAATTCCTAGCTCTGCCCTCTGAGAGTCACTGTTCTTAAAAAAGAACTCCATTTTTACTGGGACATCACAAAATAAATTGTTGCCAAGTCCAGCGGTCAGATCCAAATTGCATAAAGAACATTTCTCTTCATTAGGCAAAGTCACCCAAGGATCCAGGCAACAGGACAAGGAGGAAAGGTGGGAGTTCAACAAGTAGACCCACGTGCCAACAGACATAGCTGGAACCATACTCCTACACCTTTCCTCTAGCTGTGCCAGCACAGGCAATTCATTCTACCTTTGAAACTTCAGTTTCCTTGTCCACAACATCACTACTGGGTGAGAATTAAATTGGGTAAAGCATTTGGCACATGTTGTGTCTTTAATAAATAGCAGATATTATTATGCTTCACAGCTTTCTTTGTTGAGTGATGTATGTGTGGAGTTTTATTTTTTGTTGTTGTGGATGTTTTTGGCCTGTTTGGAGTTTTGTTTGTTTTGCTCTTAGTAAAGAATAAAGGATTTTTGTGATTACTGCTTTCACCAATACGTCCACAGCCCCAGGCAGACAGATGGATCCCTTTCCATTTGAAGAGATGGACCAGGTCAGGGGGAATATACCTCTGGGAGGCTCAAGGGCATGGACATGCTAGAGCCCAATGCCCTGTCTTTGCCATGGAGGCACCCTGTCCTTTGTTTCACATTGGAGTTGTCTCTTTAGCTATGTCACCCACGCCTGCCCCAAGACTGTGAGTGCACAGAGACACACTGGCTCACACATGAACACATCCACCCACAGTTCCCTTCCACCTCAGTTATTTATTTATTTATTTATTTATTTACTTACTTACTTACTTACTTACTTATTTATTGCTATTGTTGTTCTATTACAGCTGCCCCAATTTTCCCCTGTTGCTTTCTCCTGCCCTGCTTACCACCATTCCCTGATCCCACAGTCAATCACCACCCTGTTGTCCATGTTCATGGGTCCTTTATATTTGTTCTTTAACTAGCCTCTTCTTTCCTCCCTTACCTGCCCGCCCTCTTCCACTCTGGTCCCTGTTGGTTTGTCCCTTGTTTTTGTGCCTCTGGTTCTATTTTGCTTGCTTATTTGTTTTGTTCATCAGGTTCCTCTAATAGGTGAGCTCATATGCTATTTGTCTTTCACTGCCTGGCTTATTTCACTTAACATAATACTGTCCAGTTCCACCCATGCTGTCACAAAAGGTAGGAGTTCTTCTTTCTTTCTGCTGTGTAATATTCTACTGTGTAAATGTACTACAGTTTTTGATTCACTCATTTATTGATGGGCACTTAGGCTGTTTCCAGCACTTGGCCATTGTAAATAATGCTGCTATGAACATAGGGGTGCATAGATTCTTTCAAATTGGTGATTCAGGATTCTTAGAGTATAGTCCCAGCAGTGGAATCACTGGATCGAAAGGCAGTTCCATCTTTAGTTTTTTGAGGAAATTCCATACTGTTTCTACAGTGGTTGCACCAGTCTGCATTCCTACCAACAGTGCACTGGAGTTCCCATTTCTCCACATCCCCACCAGCATTTGTTGTTTGTTGATTTATTAATAATGGTCATTCGGACCAGTGTGAAGTAGTATTTTATTGTGGTTTTAATTTGCATCTCTCTGATAGCTAGTGTTGTTGAGCATTTTTTCTTATGTCTATGGGCCCTCTGTATGTCCTCCTTGGAGAAATGTTTGTTCAGGTCCTTTGCCCATTTTTTAATTGGATTACTTGTCTTCCTGGCATTGAGTCATATGAGTTCTTTATATATTTTAGAGATCAAACCCTTGTCTGAGGTATTGTTGGCAAATATGTTTTCCCATACTGTTGGTTCCCTTTTTATTTTGATGATGTTTTCTTTAGCCATGTAGAAGCTTTCAATTTGATATAGTCCTATCTTTTTTTCCTTTATTTCCCTTGCCCCAGTGGATGTTTTGATGAAAATATTTCTGCATGGAATATCTGAAATTTTCCTGCCTATGTTTTCCTCTAGGACTTTTATGGTGTTATGGCCTATGTTTAAGTCTTTCATCCATCTTGAGTTTATTTTTGTGTATGGTATAAGTTGGTGGTCTAATTTCATTTTTTCTTTTTTGCATGTACCACTCCAGATCTCCCAGCATCATTTGTTGAAGAGGCTATTTTTTCTCCATTTTATGCTTCTGCCCCCTTTGTCAAATATTAATTGACCATAGAGACATGGGTTTATTTCTGGGCTCTCTATTCTGTTCCATTGATCTCTGTGTCTGATTCTTATACCAGACTGTTTTGCTAATACCAGACTGTTTTGATTATAATGGCCTTGTAGTATAGTTTTATATCAGGTATTGTGACACCTCCTACTTTGTTCTTTTTTCTCAAGATTGCTGAGGCCATTTGGCATCATTTATGGTTCCATACAAATTTTTGAAATATTTGTTCCAAATCTGTGAAATATATCATTGATATTTTAATAGGGACTATGTGGAATCTATAGATTGCTTTGGGTAGTACAGACATTTTAATGATGTTGAGTGTTCCAGACCATGAACATGGTATATGCTTCCATTTGTTTGCATCTTCCTTAATTTCTTTCTTCAGTGGTTTTCTGAGTACAGGTGTTTTACCTCCTTGGTTAAGTTTACTCTTAGGTACTTTATTTTTCTTGTTATAGTAAATGGGACTTTATTTCCTAGATTCTGTTTCTGATATTTCATTGTTGGGATACAAAAATACCTTCAATTTCTGAATATTGACTTTATATTCTACTATTTTGCCAAATTCACTTATTAGGTAGAGTAGTTTTTTGGTGGATACTATAGCATTTTCCATGTACAACATAATGTTGTCTGAAAATAATGACAGTTTTAATTCTTCCATTCCAATTTGGATGCCTTTTATTTCTTTTTCTTGTCTGATCACTGTTGCTAGAACTTCCAATACTATGTTGAATAAAAGTGGTGAAAGTAGACATCCTTGTCTTGTTCCTGATCTTAGTGGGAGAGCTTTTAGCCTTTACCCATTGAGTATGATGCTGGCTGTACATTTCTTGAATATGGCCTTTATGATGTTGAAGTATGCTCCCTCTATTCCCACTTTGCTGAGCATTTTTATCATAAATGGGTGCTGTACCTTATCAAATGATTTTTTAGCATCTATTGATATAATCATGTAATTTTTGTCTTTCATTTTGTTTATGTGATATATTACATTTATTGGTTTGCAAATATTATACCATCCTTGAATCCCTGGGATGAATCCCACTTGATCATGGTGTATGATCTTTTTAATATATTGCTGGATCCAGTTTGCCAATATTTTGTTGAGGATTTTAACATCTATGTTCTTCAGTAGTATTGGCCTGTAGTTTTCTTTGTTTTGTCTTTACCCAGTTTTGGAATTAGGATAATACTGGCCTCATAAAAAGAGTTTGGGGGTCTTCCCTGTTCCTGAATTTTTTGGAATAGTTTGAGAAGGATAGGAGTTAGCTTTTCCCTTAATGTTTGGTAAAGTTTGCCTCTGAAGCTGTCTGGTTGAGGGCTTTTGTGTGCCAGGAGTATTTTGATTGCTATTTCAACTTCATTAATTGTTATCAGTCTATTCAGACTTTCTGCTTCCTCTTGATTCCACTTTGGAAGATAATATGTTTTCTAGAAATTTGTCCATTTCACCTAGGTTGTCAAATCTCTTGCCATATAGTTGTTTATAGTAATTTCTTACAATCCTTTGTATTTCTGTGATATGGGTTGTAATTTCCCCTCTTTCATTTCTGATTTCATAAATTTGGATCCTCTCTCTTTTTTTCTTAATGAGTCTAGTTAAAGACTTGTCAATTTTGTTTGTCTCTTCAAAGAACTATCACCTGGGTTTATTGAATTGTTCTTTTAGTCTCTATGTCATTTAATTCTGCTCTGATCTTGATTCTACCTTTCCTTCTACTAGCTCTGGGCTTCATTTTCTGTTGTTCCTCTAGTTCTTGTAGATGTAGGGTTAGGTTGCTTATTTGATATATTCTATCTTTATTAGGTAGGTCTGTGTGACTATGAACTTCCCTCTCAGGACTGCCTTTGCCATGTGTCATAGGTTTTGGGCTGTTGTGTATTCATTTTCATTTGTTTCCAGAAGCTTCTTGATTTCTTCCTTGATCTCATTGTTAACCCATTTATTATTTAATAGCATGTTATTCAGTCTCCATGTATTTGAATGTTTTTTAGTTTTTTCATTGAGGTTGGTTTCTAATTTCAAGCCATTGTGATCTGAGAAGATGCTTGATGCAATTTAAATTTTCTTGAGTTTGTTGAGGCTTGTTTTGTGACCTACCATGTGGTCTATCTTTGAAAATATTCCATATACATTTTAAAAGAATGTAAGTTTTGCTTCTTTGGAGTGAAAGGTTCTGTATCTGTATATACAAAATAAGTCCATTTGATGCAGAGTACTCTTCAGAGCCATGATGTCCTTGTTGATTCTTTGTTTGTAAGATCTGTCCATTGCTGACAATGGGAGTATTAAAATCCCCTACAATGAGTGTGTTGCTGTTAATATCTTTCTTGAAGTCCTCCAGGATCTTCCTTATATATTTTGGTGCTTCTTCAGCCTTTTATTTATTTTTTGAATAAAAGATAATGTGCGTGTTCATCAAAAACATAGGCTCTACAGTGAGACATGTACCTCCTCCCCTTGTCTGCCTCTCTCTATTGTCCCTCTCCCCCATCCCTCTCTTTCCTGACACCAGACACTTCCCTATAGGAAACTACTACTGCCACTACCCTCAAGAGATTCAGTTTATGAACCCTTGAAAGTAGGTGGGCCTTTTTTTACTTCCTTGACTAATATGGTATAATAGAGATGTTGCTAAGTGACTTCTGAGGCTAGATCATGTAAGTGCAATGTAACCTAACCTTGTTCTATTGGGACATTCCCTCTTGGAACCCAGCCATCTTGCTGTGAGAAAGCCTGATTATCCATGGGCAAGCCTTACATGAAGAGGAACCAAGGCCCACAGCCCATGGCCCTGGCAGGATTTTCTTCTAACAAACACACCAACCTGCCAGGCATATGGGTGAGTCATTTCAAAAGTGGATCCTCCTGTATGAAAAAAAGGGAACCCTCATGCACTGTTGGTGGGATTGTAAGTTGGTGCATCCACTATGGAAAACAGGATAAGAGTTCCTCAAAAAATTAAAACTAGAACTATCTTGTGACCTAGCAATCCCACTTTGAGATATTTATTCAAAGACATCAAAAAACACCAATTAGAAAATATATATGCTCCCCTATGATCATTGCAGCATTATATACAATAGCTAAGATACTGAAGCAACCTAAGTGCCCATTGTGAGATGGGAAAATGGATAAAGATTCAGTGCATATATATAATAGAATATTATTCAGCCATAAAAAGGATGTCTTGCCATTTTGACAACATGAATGGCCCTAGAAGGTATTATGTTAAGAGGAATAAAGTCTTCCAGAGAAAAACAAATACCATACAGTTTCATTTATATATGGAATGTAAAAAATAAAGAAAAACAGACAAAACAGAAACAAACTCATAGAGACAGAGACTCTATGGGAGGGCGTGGGGGGATAGACTGCCAAATGGGAGGGCGTGGGGGGATAAAAAAGGGAAAAGGATTAAGATGTACAAATTTTCAGTTTAAAAAAAATGTCACAGAGATGTAAAGTACAGCATGGGAAATACAGTCAACAACATTGTAGTATCTGCAGGGGTGTCCAATCTGTGGTCTGTGGGCCACCTGCAACCCAGGATGGCTGTGAATGCAGCCCAACACAAAAATCATAAATTTACTTTAAACATTATGAGATTTTTTTGTGATTACCTGTTGCAATGTATTTAATGTGTGGCCCAAGACAATTCTTCTTCTAGTGCAGCACAGAGATGCCAAAAGTTTGGATAGCCCTGCCTGGTGTCAGATGGGTACTAGACTTATTGGGTTGTTCATTTCATAAGTTATACAAATGTCTAATCACTATATTGTATACCCAAAACTAATATAATATTGTATGTCGAATGTAATTTAAAATATTTTAAAGCATTAAAAAATAATGAAAAAGAAAAAAAGTGGATCCTCCTTTCCCCAGCTCAGCTGCTCCAGCAAAGCAAACCAGTAGTGCTAAACCCTGCCCTACTTAAAAATTAATCTGCAAACCAACTGCTGTTGTTTTAAGCTGATAAGATTTGGGACTTGGTGTTACACAGCAAAAGATAACTTATACACTGTATCTTTAACAAGCCTCTCAGACGGTTCTGTCACAGGTGATCAGAAATTGGCACTTTGTAATAGATTGACCTTTGCCATCTCTGTGACCTTGGAAGTCACCTTAGTGAACCCTCCTTATCCACCACAGGGCACACTTTCTATTAATAAACATCAAAGCCACTTTAGCAGAGAGACTTCAAGAATCCTTTTCTCTACCATGGGGATGATGAGGAAAACCTGGGCCTCTTCTGCACATACATGTTTGCATCAACATTTTTTCTAGGGTTGCCTGGAACTCTCCCTACTTCTGGGTAAGCAGAGCCAAATTTCGATTTATATTTGCAGAAGTATTTGTAACCTAAGCAAGAAGCAGCCTTGCAAATTCTTAGGTAAATAACACAAGTCGAAGAACAATACTCCCATACCAGTAGCCACAAGATGTAGGAAATGACAGCCCTCTCGAGACTGCTCAGAGTCCCTCACAGACTTAGCAAGGCACTGGCTCAAAGGAATGTGTGGTCACCCCACTCTCAGGAAAGCAGGAAACCAAAGATTGGGGAGGATGCCTTGAATTCTGGCTCTGTGACTTACTACCTGTGTGTCTTTAGAAGTTGCTTCACCTTTCTGAACTCCAGTAGTCCACTATGCGAAATGAGAAAAATAATAGCTTCCTCATTGGGCCACTATTAAGGTAATGCATGAGAATCATTTGGCAGAGGCAAGAACTTAGTACATACTCAGTAAATAGTAAGAGTCATTGTTTTTTAACATGTGCATTATCATATGCTGCCCAGATAGAAAAGAAGCCCATTGGAGGGGTGGAAGAAGCCCTGGGACAGAAGTTAGGAAAACTGGATTCTTCTGTGGGTTTTGATGCTCACTTACTGAGATACCTGAGGCAAGGTGATTGACAATGCTTGACTTCAGTTGTCAAATGAGGTCGAAGGACAAGGTGATGCACTTAGGAACTTAGCGAACCTTAGTGAATACACAGCCTGTCCACAGCAGAGGCAAATCTAAGCTAAGGAAGCAGGTACCTGAACTTCCCTTCCAGTGCACTTACCCAACATGCACTGTGTACTTTTGATAGGGAACTCAAGACCTGGAGAATTTTAGCTTAAGGTAAAAAGTCTAGCAAGTCTTGTAAGTCTAGCAAGTAGTGTGTATGTTAAAGCTTTTGTTTCAGAAGCTACCAATAAGACCGTCCTGGCTCTTGGGAAAACAGCCGACCTCCTGAGGCACTGCTAAAAGATTACCGCTTGGGGACAACTGGAGGCATCTGGGCTTTTGTGTTCCAGGGAAAGACAGACAATCACCTGCTCATGGGAACAGCTAACTTCCCAGGACAGGAATGTTGCAGCTTCTGAATCTCAAAGCCCTCACCACACCTTATTTATTCCCCTTGTTATAAAAAGTCTGGCCTGGAAAGAGAAGGCAAGATGGTCTGTTAGGGTATGAACCTGCCATCTGAGGTCTGAGGTCTCCTTGCATACAAAAATAGCAGAACCAGGGACTCTAAAGCCCAGAGAAGGAAAAGCACAAGTTTCCTGGGGCCCTTCCAACCTACTAAGAATGGAAGAAAAGAAAGCAGAAGAAAACCGTGGAGACACCCAGAACAGCTCCAAGCTCTGGCAGAATAGATTTAATTATTGCAGGTGCCACTCGATCACCTCCCTCCAGACCTTTTACTGATCAGGATGGGGAATTTGCTTCTAGTTGTCATTTAGCATCCCGAAGGAGAGAGAGAGTTGGTTTCCCCTACCTTTCTTCTTAGTTTGCAGCCTTCAATTCGTTTAATACGGCATAGTGGTTAAGCTTGCAGGCTTCAGAGCTAGTCCACCCGACGATGGGGCCTTAGAATTTATTTTCCTTATGTGCCTCATTTTCACCACTCATACAATGGGATTGATAAAAAGAATATTTATGTCAGGGGTTTATTGTAACAATTAAATAAGATACTACAAATAAAGTGCTTAGTACCATGCCTGGCACATGGAAATTGGAATCATTATTATTACTTACACAGTTGGGAGAGTGAATAATAACTACTGAGGGAAGTATTTTTTAATCACTATTTTTATATAACAAAAACAGTTAGTGCAACCACAAAGAAAAGACAAATACAGAAGTTGGGACCCTCAGTAGAGTAACTGACATGGTCTGTTTGACAAGTCAATGTGATAGATAAAAAGGCAGGGCTATGCTGTGCTCAATTTAAAGGATTTAAGAGACATGACAACCAAATGTGATATATTTGCCTTTAAAATAATGTATTGCCTCAATTATATCCTGGTTCAAACACATCTGTTACAAAACACTTATTTTGAAGGACAGTGGGGAAATTTGCATATGGACTATGTGTTAGATAACACTGAGGAACTATTCCTAATCCTCTCAGATGTGAACATGGTATTGTGATTAGGTAGGAAAATATCCTTCTTGGGGTTTTTTTTAGAAATATATACTAAAATATTTAGGAATAAATATCAAGATGTCAGTAACTTTAAAATATTTCACCCAAAAGGAAAAATAAATGAAGCGAATAGGCAAAATATCAACAATCACTAAATCTAAGTGATGAGTTTATGGATATTCATTATACCAGTCTCTCTATTTTTGTGCATATTGAGAAATTCTCACAATAAACAAGACATGCTTATTGTAAAAAATTAAAAGCTACAGAAAATATACTGAAGAAAATAAAATAATTCCATCACCTAGAAAAAAATCATCAATAATATTTGATGTATCTCTGTCTTGTTTTTATCTATTTTAACATCATTGCAATCACCAAGCATATGAAACTCTGCAGTCTGCTTTTTTTGAACTTATCATAAGCATTTCTCTTTGTTATTTAGATGTCTTTGCAAACATCATTCCTAACGCGGCAGAATATTCTTTTGAAGGGATGAACCAGAAAGCCGTTAAGTTCCTCCACCACAAAGTTGTAATTATCATTAAAATGATGATGATGAAGAAGGTGATGGTGGCTTACAGTCATTGAGCGCTTACTGGGTGCCTGGAGCTAGAACAGGCATCATCTCTTTTAATCTTTGCCACCTGTGAAGTAGTTACTATTATTATCAATGCCATTTCACAAAAGAAGAAACTGACAATTCGGGAAATAATTGACAGGGTCACACAGCTAGGAAGTAGCAGAGCCCAGGCTTGGAAGTACAAATGTAACCTCACACCCTTAATTCTTTTATTCATTCAGCAAACATGGATAGGTCAGGTGCTGACCTGGGTTGTGGCCCATGCTGTGTGGACTGAAGCAGAATGGCTAGCAATTTAAATCCATCATACTAGAGGTTGCAGGAGCAGTGATTTCCGGGGTCTGAGTCTACAATGCCTGCATTCCTTCTCTGCAGCAGATGAATAAGCCAAATCTCAGATTTCCAGTAATGACTCTTCCTGTCCAGGAAAGAAGGGATCCCTGGCAGCAGAGAGAGAGAGTAGGGCTGGGGGATAATTTATTATTGATAATTAATGATGCCAGAAACCTTTTAATATTCATATTATTTATTCTTAGCTCTGGCTGCCTGCACCAGCACTAACAGTTTATTGTTAATGAGACTGGGAGCATTTTTAAATCAACCTAATTGACATTTTTATGGTGCTGAGCAGGGCCTAGACACAGGATTTTTTGCTGGGGAGCTGAATGTGAGCCATGGGAAGGGATGGGCCCCACTGAGCCCGGTGCAAAAGGAGGTCACTGAGGAGCAGCCAGAGGGTGAAGGAGCATCATGGTTCCCCTGAAGACCCAGGAATTCTGTCCCCCTGTTCCTTCCTGGTTCTCTACACTTTTCCCATCAAAGCTACATTGCCCCTCCCCACCCAGCCCTGGAAGCTCCAACTAGCTCTGCAACCTTAGACATGAAAATTAAACTGCCCTGTGCCTCAGTTTCCTCATCTATAAATTGGATTAATAATAGTTCCTTCCTCACAGGGTTGTTATGAGTGTTAAACAGATTGATTTATGTAAACAATTTGGAACCACACTTGGCACTTTGCTGATATTAATATTGCTATTGTTCATAAAATAAATTTTATAAGATTTACTTGGTAGATTTTAACACAATTTGCAAAAGATTCTGGATTACCTCCTATAAAAAGATTTTATGTGCCCAACTTATTGAACTCAGTAACAGCCATGTGACTTGTTTTGGTCACCCTTATGCATATGGAACTGGCATGTGTCACTTCCCAACAAATTTAGCGGCCAACATGTTATTTGCTTTCTTCCCTCCCCATTGCTCCTACATGAGACTGGCAATGTTTCACATAGAGTTTCTCTTACCTGCCAGGTTCCAGAGTGAAAATAACATGATGCAGAGCCACTGCCAACCCATGATGGACATACAATGTGAGAAAGAAATAAACTTTTGAGTGAGGAGGCTACTGAACTTTGGGGATAATTTGTTGCTGCAGCAAAACCTATCCTATCATAACTGACACAGAACTTTGCCTTACAATGCTCTCAGTCCAATGGAGAAGACATGATAAACAGATCAAGGCTTTGACAATAGAGAGCAAAGGGGCTGTGGACGTCCCAAAGAGGAATGCCAGATCTCACCGGGAAGGACTGGGTGGGAAGGGTCCTCAAAACCTACCTTCCAATTTGAGCTGGGAGGAAGAATTACCCAACAGAACAATGCCTAACATTTATTGATTGCTCTAAGCAGTCTCTACATGTCATATTTTGCCATGTATAATGCACACTTCTTTGCTCAAATTCTTGGAAAAATAAGGATGCACATTATACATGGGTATAATGATTACATACCATGGGTATAATAATTCCATGTATAATGCAAACAAAACATGAGTGTGCATTATACCCGGCAAAAATACATGGCAAAATTTCCTCATTTAATCTTCAAAACAGCCCTAGGAAGTAGTTATTATTGTTATTATGATCATTCCTATTTTTAAATGGAGGTACTGAAACTTTTAAAGTTTAAGGAACTTGCTCGAAGTCCCATGTGAAAAAAAATTTGGACCCTGGCAGAGTACACCTACTTGCCACCACATTATACTGTCTCCTGGATAGGTCCTCACCTTTCACCTGCCTCTGAACCACTGGGGGCATGGGGGAGTGGGTTCATTACAATGAAAACCTGGCATCATAAGCAGAATTTTGATGTCCTCCACAATCTCCACCTCCTGATATTATGCCTTGCGCAATCACCTCTCCTAAGGGCAACTGGAATCTGGGACTTGCTTCTAACCAAAATAATATGGTACCTATAATTAGGTATCTTAATGTTATCAAAAAAGTAGGGAAATAAGGCTAAATTTGTAACTGATGAAGATGTAGCAATCACTAGCCAGGACGGGAGCTATTTGGTCAATTTTATGGTTTAGACAACACTCTTGTCTTTGTTCAGACACAATTGCAAAGGGGTCTTGCTTTGTCTTGACCCTTCTTGGTCATAGTGACCTTGTCAGATGTTGGTGATATGTGAACATGTTTCTGCTCAACAGGAGAACACCAAAGTCAGGCTGTGAGCTCCAGGCTAGCTCCCAGGGACTGTTTTTCTCTTTCTCAGAAAGGTTCAAAATGAAGAAGAGAGCAAGAAAAACCTGGACAAGAAGGCAAGAGCCAACCGCCCCAGGGTTTGTACATCATGACCTGGCCTCCTGGAGGCAGTTAAACAGACAAGGACTAGCTGGTTGGAGGATGCTCGCTCCAACCTGGGCAGGGGGTGGGAGAGGGTGGGGAATCTTTCCTTCCTTCCCATCTCCCCATTACTAGAGGCTGGCATCACTAGGACTCAGTTGGAAGAATTACAACCATGTTATTGCCCTAAGTCAATGGTGACACAACTTAAAAATTTAAATATCAACCACCCAGCTGGACTTTAGATCTGTCCCTCCCCCATCCCCAAAGACTTGGTATTCATTGATTCCTTCATTCCTTCATTTATTTACTATCTTATCTAGTATTTATTAAATTCCTACTGAGTGTCAGGCACTTTGCTTGGACATTATTGAGAGAACAGAAAATAAGACCAATGATTCTATCAACCTCCAGATTGTTTTCAACAGAATCACTTTTGCCAAAATCACGTGCTTTCATCTCCTGCCTGCACTGCCCTCTCTCTTCTCCACCCCATATCTGCCTGTGAAAATCCTGACTGTCCTTTGAGGTTCATCTCTGATGTCTCTCCTCCATGAGGATTCTAGATCCATTCTAACCCATAATGGAACCATTCTCTCATAAAGCCATTTGGCCAGAACCATTTCACACCAAAAGGTGCTGCATGATGGGAGAAGAGTCTGATGGTCTTAACACTGAAAAGGCAGACAGCCTATACCAATTAGAAGAGAGAAAGGGCCCAAAGGGGTAACTGAGGGCTGGGGACATTGCTCCCTAAGAGATTTGACTATCCAGAGAAGCTCTAGGAACTCACCTAGAAGAACCTGCCCACCAGGGAGCAGGAGCCAAGTGAACTGGATTGAGAAGCCACCCACCATAGACTCCATGAGTTAGAAGATAAGACTCAGAGCTGAAGTAATTCATTGTACATTCTTCTGGGCTACTGACTATTTCGTCATAAAGGTTGTTATTCTTAGCCCTCCCTCAGGCACAGAGTTGTGTTCGTTATAATCAGGAATTGTGGTGGCTGCTGAATCAAGTTCCTGGTATACACAGGGCTCTGGGCAAGCCACCAGACAAGTCTGGGTCATGCTCTTCAAAGCTGAGACATTCCCCTGAGGTTTGGGATTCCCCAACATACTTTTAACAAGCGCCTCTTCTGTTTAATGAGCCCAAGACAGATATTGTTAAGAACTCTAATAGGAACACCCACAATCCACCTACTCAGGAGTGATCATTGTTAACATCATGGTGTTCAACTTTCCAAATCTTTTCTGGTCAGTTATGAATCAAAACTTTTTCATAAAAAATGGAATTACATTTTATATAGTGTTGTATAACCTACCACAATTTATGTGAGCAATGTACCAATTATTTTGAAGTGTTAAGTTTTTTCCTGTTAATCCTCTATTTTTGAACAATTTGATTGTTCCAACTAATCCTTGATTTTGTTTTCAGCTCACACAGAGTGTGAACTATTTGACTGATAATGGATTACCAAGGAAAGAAAGCTCCTCCCCACCCCCAAGTTCTTTAAGGCAGACAAAATATTAATGGCTACCCACCAGGTTTTGATTGTTTGTTATGTGTCAGGCACTGTTCTAAATTCTTAACATGCATTATTTCATTTCGCCCCCACCAAAATTCAGGTAGGTGAGGGGATGAGGGGTGGGTCATTCTCCCTATTTTCCAGATGGGGAAGCTGAGGCCTAGGACAGGTCCAGTGTTTGCCCGAGGCCACATAGCCTGTGAATACCAGAGTCAGGATTCAAACCTGAATACTCTGATAAGAAGCTCTTGGCACCCTGGAGCAGGGAGAGTCCACAACTCCTGTGGATGCTCAGAAATATCAGCCTAAGAACAGCTCTTTTGCAGCCCTTATCCCTCCAACATTTGTTTCAAATATCTGATAAGGTATGACCATACACTGTTTTTTTCAGACTATAAGATTTACTTTTTTCTCCCAAATTTGGGAGGAAAGTGGGGTTCATCTTATAGTCCAAATATAGCTTACCTGGTTTGCTGTGGGGGGGTGGGTGGTGGAGCAGGGTCACAGGTTATTAAATATTTTGCCACATTGTTTACTTCAAAATTCTTTTTCCTATTTTCCTCCTCTAAAACCTAGGTGTGTCTTATAGTTCTAAAAATATGATACTCCTCTAAATTTCTTACCACCCCTGCCATTCCCTCTCCTTCTCCCAGAGTAACTCTGCAACAGAGGTAGGTGACACTAGGAATATTAGGAATATGCACCACCTCTTCATTGTCTAAAACCCATTGCAGAAATTGCTAACCAATCAAGCAATTGATTGATCCGGCTGCTTTTCCTGCCAGATCTGAACTAATCCTCCGAATCTTAATACAGTACTCCAAGCATGCTCTATCAATCAGTCAGAATTGACATGTGAAATAAGGCTTCTTTGCTATCTCTATACTCAGTTTTTCCAGAGCAGGAACTATACAATATTCAACCCTTTAATAGAATTTTTAAAAAGTAATATCAGCAACAAGTAACATTTTGTAGACTTTTAACATGCTTCAGGCACTGCACCTAGTGGTTTATATGTATTCTATCCTTGAATCCTTACAAGAAAGGTGTTGATAATACCCCTGTCTCCAATGAGGCAAGTAAGACATAGGGTACTTAAATAATCCATGAAAAATTGGACTGTTAGTAAATGGTGGAGACAAGACTTCAACCTTGGGAGTTTGACTGACAGAACACACTCTGAACCACCATACCACATGGCCCCTGCCCTCACTTCCAATCTGTATCCCTGGGCTCCATGTAGTGTATGGCATGTAGTAAGTACATAATAAGCATTTCATAAACAAATGAATGCTACATGAATAAATGAATTGGCTCAAGGTTTGGCTCACAGGTGAAAAGGTAAAGTGGGACAGCTTCCCTCTCTAGGAGGCTGGGCTGTGGGAGATGGTTTCTGACTCAGACCCAGCTCCCAAACTGGGCAGGAAGAACTGCCTCCCTGCTTCTTAGCCTGAGATTCAAACCTTCCAAGAATATAATTATCTGACTTGCCCCACCCACGGCCCTGCTTCTCCCAGGAGCCACCCATCACAGCCTGAGGGCTCCAGAGGAGAGGGGGTGACTGGGAGCTGGCAGAAGGGAGGGCTTTGGGAGTTCTCTTAGTCAGAGAGCGAGGGGGAAGGAAGAACGAGGGAGAAAGCTGCAGCGTTGGGTGAGGAATGGAAGCCATGGAGGGAAGGAGTCACACACAGGTCACCAGGAGTCTTTCTTGAATCCTCCTCAGAGTTAATCCAGGAGGTGGGGAGCCTGCACAGCAGAGAGCAGGGATTCCATGAGTGCGGCCTTGCTGTGCCCCTGAAAAGAGGTGGGGTCTGAGATCATTTATTTCCTCTATCTGGGCCTCCACTGACTAATCCAAAAGTAACAGAGGAGATGGATCTTCTCAGAGGTCCTCTGAGCAAAAGGGTCTGTAACTGGTGTATTTCTTGTAAAGGAAACAAGTTTACTCCCCATCCATTCCCAACCTCATTCTGCTTGGATCCAGAAAGGCACTTCCCTATAGCCCCCATCATCATTTTCTCTACCCAGGGCTATGTCAAAGTTACCTACCACCATTAATCATTTCTCAATTCCTCCCCCAACTGGCACCAATCATTATTTGAGCAGATAAATTAGTCATCATACAATCTCACCTTTGTTTCTGGACTTTATGGCTACCCTACAGAAGGCACCCTTTAGCTGCTTACTGGGAAATCTCATGAGCTTTGCAGTCAAACAGGCTAAGTTTGGAACTTAATTCCCATGCTTACTACCTGTGTGGCTTTTGGCAAATCTCTGCTTCCATGAGCCTCAGTGTCCTCATCTGTCCAATGGGAATTGGACAGCTGCAGAGGTAACATTTGCTCAATGTACAGTAACTATTACTGTTACTTCAATTATCATTTTCTCAAGTGCTAAAAGCTGCTTCCACATCCCTCCATGTCTCTGATTCAGGCCTTTTTTCAGAGCCCTGCAAATCCCACTCAGTGAGTTTCCATACACAAAGCAGCCTAGAATGGCAAAGGACTTATGGCTCAGTGCTCTGGAGGGGCAATTCTATAGGGTTCTAGAGCACCAAGGCCCAGAGCTCAATAACACAACTTTTATGAGCCTCCACCCTTTCTAGACACTCCCTCCCTATTCCCACCCTTCTGCCTCTGGGAGTCTCATCCCAGATAAAACACCTGCACCCACATCCTTGTCTCAGGATCCATTTTCAGAGGAACTTGAACCAAGATGTACACCTATAGTGACATCACCTCTGTACTTGCTCCAGGATACCCTCACTGACCTCTCCCCCAGGCTGACTTGATCCTGTGTCTCCCACTCTGTCTGACACCTGCGTAGACATCTGCATGGTTGACCCAATCCCATTCCACTGTCATAGTACATTTCTGAGCTCACTCCTCACTCAGTTCTAAGACCATGTTCCTTGTCACCTAAAAGTCTACTGGCTCAGGATCTCCCTAATTGTATTGTGGTTGTGATCATTGCTATCAATGGGCTCCAGTGGCCCTGCATTGAAATTTTGCTTTTCTAGGAGGTAACATAGTGCTGTGTAGAATAAACAGAGTTGAGAGTTAACTTAATTACCTGATTCTTAATTGTTACCTGTAAGTTCAAAAAAGGAATAGTTACATGAATAGTGATATACTCACTTAATAAACTACTCTGCAGTCATTTACAATTTTAAAGTATTTTCTTAAATAATAATTTTGCTGAGCACTTAGTATATACCACATACTGCGATAAAAGCTTTTATATGCATTATCTCATTTAACCCTTACATTGACCTTTTAACATAGGTACTGGTATTACTGTCATCATCATGATTATTATCCCCACTTTACAAATGAAGAAACTGAGTCTTTTTTATAAGATTGTCAACTAATGCTCATAATGTAATATTGACATAAAGAGTAGGATGTAAAATGGTTTATTCAATATGTGTCAATTTTATTTATATGAGTGGAGGGAAAAACACCAAAAGATAATATATTAAAACATTAGCCATTGCTGTCCCTGGATAATGGAATTACAGGTAACATTTATATTCTCTGTATATAACTTGCTTGGTGATTATGAGCTGTTCATACCATCAGGTTGGGTCTCTGATGCTCTGTGTTCTTCTCTATGAGATGCAGCTTAGGTCTACAGCTCCATCTTCTTCATGAGATAGAGTTTGGGTCCTCATGACCTCACCTTCTCCTTCATGAGATGCAGGGTGGGTCTCCATGGCTCCATCTTCTCATTCATAAGAAGCAGGTGCCAGAGCCTGTGAGTCCTGAGGGCTCTCCTGGGTAAGACATCCCAGGATTCCACAATCTCAGTGTCAAGAGGGGAAATTGCCAGGAACCAATGACCAGCATTGAAAAAGGGCTACAACAATGGTGCTGGGTCAGATCACTGAAAGGACTCACAGGATTCAAACAAAGAAAGTCATGAAAAGTTTTGTTACAAGCAAAAGACACAGAACAATAGAATAAGGAAACTGAGCACCTTCAGAAAGATCTGCAATATCCATGAGCAGTCACTAAGGGCCCCTCTTGGTTGCACAGGACTAGCTTGGTCTCCAAACCATGAACCACCTAGATGTGTGTGGGAGATCTCAGCCTCAGGGATGCCAAGGCATATGTTTCAATGAAACATTTTTCATTTTACCTTCCCATGGTCAAGTAGCCAAAGCCAGACTGAGAAACTCAGCTTCATAACTGAATCCAGGTGCAGAGCATCCATCTATGTTTTCCAATGAACTGTGTAGCAAGTTAGTACATGGCACCTCTAGACAGTTTGGACTTCAAACAGCACACTATAAATCACTGTTCAATATGTCCCATCCCTTCTTGTCCAAGTCCATGGTTTCAGCATCTCTGGAGGTAAGCACAGAGTTTTGCGGACAAGCTGCAAGTTAGTCCTATCCTTACAGAGGTCAACAATGCAGATGAGACTTCTGAACCCCCTGAAGTCTTACTCCACCCATGGTCCTGATGAAAATAGCACCAGATGTACAAGAAGTTCCCTAGTCATGAAGGAAGCATTAGGATACATCCTCCTAGAGCCTGAGCCCAGACTGAACTGTATTTCAGTCACTGGTGATCCTCTGATTCTGCCAAAGAAGGAGCATGGGTAGTGAGGGCAGAGACTTTATTTCTCTGCCTCCTGACTCCTGCATCCTCTCCCACCATCTCCCATAACCCCCCCCCCCCCACACACACACACAACATCCCATAACTTGGCAGAAAGAAAAAGCTTGGGATTGAAATAGAACCAACCAACCTGAATTCCACCTTTATTCAATAAATATTTATTAACCTTGCCCCATGTGTCAAGAACTGTGTCAAATGCTACAGAGTCCATGGGACAAGGAAGAGTCATCCCTATTTACATTGGGTTTATAGTCTAGTAGGGGAGTCATATAATTAATGAAAAAACATTCAAATAAATATGCAGTTTCAGCTAAAAGATACACCTCCACCAAACCAGCACTACAAGATATGTTAAAGGGGCTGCTATAAGAAGAGGAAGAGAGTGATAGAGAGAAACACAGGTACAAAGAGGGAAAAATGAATAAGTGCCTATCAATAGTAACTGTAAATGTTAATGGATTAAATGCCCCAGTCCAAAGACATAGAATAGCTGAATGGATAAGAAAGCATGACCTACATATATGCTGCCTACAAGAGACCCACCTCAGAACAAAAGACCTACACAGACTAAAAGGGAAAGGCTGGAAATAAATATTCCAAGTGAATGGACAGGAAAAAAAGAGCTGGGGTAGCAGTACTTATATCAGACAAAATAGACTTCAAAACAAAGGCCGTAAAAAGAGACCCAGAAGGACACTTCATAATACTCAATGGAAGAATCCATCAAGAAGACATAACATTGTAAATATATATGCACCCAACATAAGACCACCCAAATACATAAGCAAAATCTTGGAGGGCTTCAAGAGAGATATAAACAGCAAAACAATTATAGTAGGGGATTTTAACACCCCACTGTCAAAAATGGATAGGTCTTCCAAACAAAATATCAACAAAAATATTGTGGCATTGAACAATGCCCTAGATCAAATGGACTTAACTGATATATATAGAGCCCTTCATCCCAAAGAAGCAAAATACACATTCTTTTCAAATGAACATGGAACATTTTTAATGATAGACCACATGACAGGACACAAAAGAAGCCTCAACAAATTCAAGAAAATTGAAATCATATCAAGCGTTTTCTCTGCCCACAAGGGCCTGAAACTAGAAACCAACCTCAAGGAAAAAATCCAAAAAAAAACACTCAGACTCATGGAGATTGAATAGCATGGTATTAAAGAATGAATGGATCAAGAATGAGATCGAGGAAGAAATCAAAGTTTTTGGAAATAAATGAAAATGAACTCACAACAACCCAAAACTTATGGGACACAGCAAAGGCAGTCCTGAGAGGGAAGTTCATAGTGATACAGGCCTACCTAAAAAAGATAGAAGCATTTGAATAAACAACCTAATCCTACACCTACAAGAACTAGAGAAACAACAACAAAGATAGCCCAGAGAAAGTAAAAGGTAGGAAATCACCAAGATCAGAGCAGAATTAAGCAACATACATAATAAAAGTGCAATATTAAAATTAAATAAATCCAGGAGCTGGTTCTTTGAAAAGATAAACAAAATTGACAAGCATTTAAGCAGACTATTCAAGAAAAAAAAAAGAGAGAGAGAGAGAGGATCCAAATAAACAAAATCAGAAATGAAAGAGGAGAGATTACAACTGATACCACAGAAATTCAAAGAATTGTAAGGCATTACTCTGAAGGACTATATGCCAAGAAATTTGAAAAACAGGGTGAAATGGACAAATTTCTAGAAAAATATAATCTTCCAAAACTGAATGAAGAAGCAGGAAGCCTGAACAGACCAATAAGAGCTGATAAAATCAAAGCAATAAGAAAAATAAAAAATAAATTAAAAAAACTCTCAGCACACAAAAGTTCTGAATTAGATGGTTTCGCAGGAGAATTTTACAAAACATTTAAGGAAGAGCTAACCCTTATCTTTCACAGACTATTCCAAAAAAATCCAAGAAGAGGGAAGACTCCCAAACTCTTTTTATGAAGCCAGCATCATCCTGATCCCAAAATCAGATAAAGACACAACAAAGAAAACTACAGACCAATATCACTGATGAACAGAGATGCTAAAATCCTCAACAAGAATATTGATTAACCAGATCCATCAATACATTAAAAAGATTATACACCATGAACAAGTGGTATTCATGCCAAGGATGCAAGAGTGGCACAATATTCACAAATCAATAAATGTAATATATCACGTAAACAAAAGGAAAGACAAAAATCACATGATCATATCAATAGATGCTGAAAAAGCATCTGATGAGGTACAACACCCCTTTATGATTAAAAAAAAACCCTTCAGTAAAGTGGGTATAAAGGGAACATACCTCAACTTAATAAAAAGCCATATATAAGAAACCTCCAGCCAACCTCATACTCAATGGACAAAAAATTGGAGCTTTCCTACTAAAATCAGGAACAAAACAAGGATGTCTGCTTTCACGACCTCTATTCCACATAGTATTGAAAGTCTCAGCCACAACAATCAAACAAGAAAAAGAAATAAAAAACATCCAAATTGGAAAGAAGGAAGTAAAATGGTCACTGTTTGCATATGATATGATAGTGCACATAGAAAACCCTATAGACTCCACCAAAAAACTACTCTACTTAATAAGTAAATTTGGCAAAATAGTGGGATATAAAGTCAGTATTCAGAAGTATATACATCAACAATAAAACATCAGAAACAGAAATCAGGAAAAAAATCTCATTTGCTATAACAACAAGAAAAGTAATTCCTAGTACTTCAAAGTACCTAGGAATAAACCTCACTATGGATGTAAAAGACCTGTACTCAGAAAACTACACAACACTGAAGAAAGACATTAAGGAAGACACAAATAAATGGAAGCATACACTATGTTCATGGATTGGAAAAATTAACATAATTGAAATGTCCATATTACCCAAAGTAATTTATAGACTCAATGCAATTCCTATTAAAATACCAATGACATATTTCAAAGGTACAGAACAAACATTTCAAAAATTCATTTGGAACCATAAATGACCCTGAATAGCCACAACAATTTTGAGAAAGAAGAACAAAGTAGGAAGGATCACAATAACTGATGTGAAACTATATTACAAGGCCAATGTGATCAAAACAGCATGGTACTGACATAAGAACAGACACATAGACCTGTGGAACAGAATAGAGAGCCCAGAAATAAACCCATGTCTCTATGGTCAATTAATATTTGCCAAAGGGAGCAGAAGCATAAAATGAAGTAAAAATAGCCTCTTCAACAAAGGATGTTGGGAGAGATGGACAGCTACATTTAAAAAAATGAAAGACAATCACCAACTTACACCATATACAAAAATAAATTCAAGGTGGATAAAAGACTTAAATATAAGTCATGACACCATAAAAGTCCTAGAGGAGAACATAAGCAGGAAAATCTCAGATATTCCACACAGCAATATTTTCATTGATATATCCCCTAGAGCAAGGGTGTCGAATTCATTTTCACTAGAGACCATATCAGCCTCGCAGTTGCCTTCAAGGGGCAGAATGTAATTTCAATTCCTTAACTGTTAAGGAATAGTTACATTTATACAGTCCTAAAATTCTTTCAGCCCTCATAAAGAATAAACAAGTGGTACTTCATCAAAATATACACCTTCTGCATGGCCAAAGAAAACAACAGCAAAATAAAAAGGTAACCAACCACACGGGAAAACATATTTGCCAATGCTACATCAGACAAGAGTCTGATCTCCAAAATACATAAAGAACTCACACGACTCCACTCCAGGAAGACAAACCCAATTTAAAAACAGGCAAAGGGACTGCCAGCCAAGATGGAGGCATAGGTAGACACACTGTGCCTCCTTGAACAAACAAAATAAGGACAACAATGATTTAGAAATAAAATAACAACCGGAACTGACAGAAAATTGAACTGTATGGAAGCCTGACAACCAAGGAGTTAAACTAGACTCATTCATCCAGACCAGTAGGAACAATGGAGTCCGGCGGCCTGGCAGAGAGGGGTCAGAGCAAAAAACTCAGTGGCTTGAGGACCCAGGGAGCGCAAGGCAGCAGCTGACGGAGCCCAGGCATGCAAGACAGCAGCAGGCAGACCCAGAGAGGTAGCGATTGTAGAGCAGGACATGGCGCACAAGGTGGTTGGTGGAGCGGGTGGTACCACATTTGCACACAGATAAACCAGGTGAAAATGGGGAGTGAGACAGACCTCACAAACCAGGGCCCCAGTGCAGAAGAATAAAGCCTCAAAACACCAACTGAAAACACTTGTGGGGATTGAGGTGCCAGGAGAGATTCCCAGCCTCAGAGGAGAGCTTGTTGGAGAGACCCACAGGGTCCTAGAACTTACACAAGCCCACCCACCCAGGAATCAGTATCAGAGGGGCCCAATTTGCCTGGGGGAAGTGGTGGAAGGAACTGAAATCCAACAGAGAGTGGAGCAAGCACCATTGTTCCCTCTCTGACGCCTGCTGCACATACAGCGTCACAACCCAGTGATGTGGGTTACCCTGCCCTAGCGAACACCTAAGGCTCTGCCCCTCCTAAGTAACAGGTACATCAAGACAAAAAAAAAAAAAAGACCCAAGCAGAAGAACAGATCAAAACTCCAGAACAAATACAACTAAGCGAAGAAAAGATAGCTAACCTATCAAATGCACAGTTCAAAACACTGGTGATCAGGATGCTCACAGATTGGTTGAATTTGGTCACAAATTAGATGAAAAAAATGAAGGCCATGCTAAGTGAAATGAAGGAAAATGCACAGGGGACCAAGAGTGATGGGAAGAAAGCTGGGACTCAAATCAATGGAGTGGACCAGAAGGAAGAAAGAAACAACCAAACAAAAAGGATGAAGAAATAAAAATTCAAAAAAATGAGGAGAGGCTTAGGAATTTCCAGGACATCTTTAAACATTCCAACATCTGAATTATAGGGATACCAGAAGGGGAAGAGGAAGAGCAACAAGTGGAAAAGTTATTTGAACAAATAATAAAGGAGAACTTCCCCAATCTGGCAAAGGAAATAGACTTCCAAGAAGTCCAGGAAGCTCAGAGAGTCCCAAAGAAGCTGGACCCAAGGAGGAACACACCATGGTACATCATAATTACATTACCCAAGATTAAAATGAAGGATAGAATACTAGAAGCAGCAAGACATAAGGAGACAGTTACCGACAAAGAAGTTCCCATAAGACTGTCAGCTCCTTTCTCAAGGGAGAACTTGCAGGCAAGAAGGGGCTTTAAAGAAGTATTCCAAGTCATGAAAGGCAAGGACCTACATCCAAGATTGCTCTATCCAGCTTTCATTTAGAATGGAAGGGCAGATAAAGTGCTTCTCAGATAGGGTCAAGTTAAAGGAGTTCATCATCACCAAGCCCTTATTATATGAAATGTTAAAGGGACTTATCTAAGAAAAATATGATAAAAACATGTATAGCAAAATGACAGCAAACTCACAATTATTAACAACCACACCTAAGACAAAAACAGAAACAAACTAAGCAAACAACTAGAACAGGAGCAGAATCACAGAAATGGAAATCACATGAAGGGTTAGCAACAGGGGAGTAGGAGGAGGAGAGAGTGGGAAAAGGTACAGAGAATAAGTAGTATAGATGGTAGGTAGAAAATAAACAGGGGAGGGCAAGAATAGTATGGAAAATGTAGAAGCTAAAGCACTTATGACCCATGGACATGAACTAAAGGGGGGATGTGGGTGGGAGAGGGTGTGCAGGGTGGAAGGGAATGAAGGGGAGAAAATATGACAACTGTAATAGCATAATCAATAAAATATATTTTTTAAAAAAGAAAAAAACAGGCAAAGGTCTTCAACAGAGACACTTCTCCAAGGGGGATATGCAGAGAGTCCAGAGATATATGAAAGGATACTCAGCATCACTAGCCATCAGAGAGATGCAAATTATAACCACAATGAGATAGCACTTCACACCAGTCAGTTTGGCCAGCATAAACAAATCAACAAAAACAAGTGTTGGAGAGGTTATAGAGAAAAGGGAACCGTAGTGCACTGTTGGTGGGAATGCAGACTGGTGTAGCCACTGTAGAAAACAGTATGGAATTTCCTAAGAAAACTAAAAGTGGAACTTCCTTTTGATCTGGCAATTCCACTGCTGGGATTATACCCTAAGAATCCTGAAACACCAATTCAAAAGAACCCATGCACTCCAATGTTCATAGCAGCACAATTTATAATAGCCAAGCGCTGGAAGCAACCTAAGTGCCCACCAGTAAATGAGTGGATAAAAATACTATGATACATCTACATGATGGAGTACTACACAGTAGAAAGAAAGAAGGAGCTCCTACCCTTCATGACAGCACAGATGGAAGTGGACAACATTATGCTAAGTGAAATAAGCCAGGCAGTGAAAGACAAATATCATATGATCTCACATATAAGTGGAACCTAATCAACACAAATAAGCAAGCAAAATATAACAAAAGACTTTGAAATTAAGAACAAAATGACAGTAACCAGAGGGGAGGTAGGAGAGGGATAATGAGGGAAAACAGGGGATGGGCCAAGAAGGAACATGTGGAAATGACAAATGAACAAAACCAAAGGGGTAGGTTCGAAGGTGGGAGGCAGACATGGGTGGGACAGGAGGTCATAGTGGGGTGAAAATGGAGACAACTGTGCTTGAACAACAATAAAAATAAATAAATAAATGTATACCTTTAAGTCCATGAAAGGGAAAGGAAACAAACTGTCATGACAAAGAAGAAAGGGGTTGGAACCTTCAGAAGATCAGAGGCCAAGAGTGAGTCACAGCATCAAGGGACTGACATTTAAGCTGAGACCTGAAGGATGGTAGGACTGATGCAGATGAAGAGCAAGGGAAAGAGCAATCTAGTTGGAGGGAACAGCATGTGCAAAGGCCCTGAAGAGGGACTGCTTGATAAATTAAAAGAAGGTGACAGGAAGCCAGTGTGACTGGAAGGCAGCAGGTGTAGGGGAGAGTGGTGAAAAATGAGGTTGGAATGGCAAAAGCACATAGTGACAGGTCGTACAGCCACAGTGAGGAGTTTGGACCTTATTCCAGGTATGATGTCATGAACTGGGTTCCCAAAAGCAGAGCCTGAAACAAGGGTTTGGTGCAGGTCCTTATTTGGGAGGTGATTTCAGGTAGTGGAAATGAAGTTGTGGAAATATTTTGGAAGGAAATCCATATACACACTCGTTGTGGATAAAAGATGATCACTTGGAATCACAGAGGTCGGTGCTGCTAGACCTCTGAGAAGTGAGCAGGGAGTCTTCCAGAAATTTTCTTCTGAAGGGTGGGGGAGTAGCACATTTATTCACCCTCTCCCTTTCCCACTGGCTGAGGGGGACCCCTGGGCTCTTTCCCTTGCCCTTCTGCACTTTTGCATAGGTTGAGCAGGTTCTGGCAGCCTCCAAGTAGGCCTGGGAGCAGAAAGCAGAAGACACTGGATGCACTCCTGCGGTGAGCAACTGTGGCCAAGAGTGTTTCAGTGCAGAGGAGGACCACTGGGATAAGATACAGACACAGGGACCTCTGGCACCAGTGAGGAATCTGGGATAGTCTTTAAGCAGGAGAGGTCCATTTAATATGCAAGTTCAATGGCATCTGTCCAGCTTTTCACACAAAGGAAACAAGAATGTATGAAGTGCCTACTCCATGTACCAGTTCTGAGAGCTTTACATAAATTTTTCTTTAATTTTTTAAAATTTATCAATTCATGTATTTAATTTTGGTAAACCATAGTTACATGGGTTGGCTCATGAAGACCTTTCTCTTTAAAAAACATACGTGATAATTTTAGTGTTAATAAAACTATTTTTCTTTTTTCTTTTCTAAACTTTTTTATACTTGTTCAGTTAGCTGTCCCCTTTCCCCCCAAAAAAACCTTCTTTAATTTTTTTATAATTGAAATGATTGTCCCCATCTTACAGATGTGGAAATTGAGGCTCAGGGAAGAAATATAATTTGCAAGAGATCTCACAGACAGGGAGCCCCTACCCAGCCCCCACTGCCCTTGTCTGAGGCTGAGGGGGCCCTGTCACTGTGTTCTTGTCTGGGGGCTGCACTCCCCGTGGGTTCTAGATTCTCCCTAGTTCAGGTAGCACCAAGAAGCCAGCCCTCCAGAGCCCTCAAGGCCCTGTATTTTGACTCTCTGCCCCTGCAGGTGTTTGCCTCCCCCATGCACAGAATTGTGCTGCCACTAAGACTAATTATAAACGCTGGGTATTTATAGTGAGTTTCTCCACCCAGTGCTTCCAGCACCTCAACGAAACTATTTACAGAATCCTCCCAGCACCTCAGAGAGAAAGGCAGAACCTAGGAGGAGAAACAGAGTAAGGACATTTAGCCGAGGAGGCCTCGTAGGGTGTCCTCTGAGGTAACTCTAGGATTTGATAGAACAGCTGTAGGGCAGAGTCAAGGAGAGTGGACTGGGGGAGAGGGGTGCGGGGAAGAGAGTGCAAGAGAGAAAACCCTGCCCACAGCCACTACTGGGCCATTTCCAAGCATCAGGCCATTTCATTTCTGAGCTTTGATTTTCTCACCTGTAAAATGGGACTATGACAGTGCTGCCTCCTAGGCTTGTGAGATTTAAATGAGTTCAAACAGGTAAAGAACAGAGCTTGGCAAGGAATAAACCTCAATAAATGTTAGCTATTTCTTATTATTCTCATCCTTACAACTAACCAAATAAAGCAGGTAAGCATTATGCATTGGATTTGAACTTCAAAAATTTAATAATAATAATTAAAGTTTCCAATTGTTTCCTCTGTAACGTATGACTGTGCCATGAGGCTATTTAGGAACCAAATAAATATAGGCCAAGGCAGGTAGTTTCTTGATGTCTCTACTCAGACAGGAGGAAAAAGAAAAAAGGAAATGGGCAGGGAGCACACAGAGACTTAGTTCTGGTTCTACGCTGATGGTCACAGTACAGTGACAAACAGCACATGACAGGTGAATTGATAGAAACAGGAAATTGGGACAAGATCTTTGCAGGCTACTGAACACCCATACCTCCCTCGTTGTAACAGAGGCCAAGCCAACAACTAACCATGGGTCATCCAATGTGTCAGCTGTCAACTAGTTTCTAGTGCCTAAACCACAGAACTCTGGAGGTCCTCCCCAAAGTGTGCAAAATGGGACAATTATTTCCCACCTTGCCAAGACACAATGAGGACTGAATAGAAAAACATACACAGTTTCTGATATGTGGTGGGTTTTCCAAAATGGTCATCAGTATCAAAGTCCTGAGTTACATTACTATTTATTTCTTATTCCACTTTTACTATTTTTATATATTAAAACTACAACATGCTTGACATTTAAAATAATTTGAACCCTAAAGAAAGATAGAGGCGGGGGGAAAAAAGTTTCATCCTCGTTCCACCTAAATTGTCATTCACAAGGTTGCTACTGTTTTTGTTTTCTAGGCAAGGGCAGAAACCTCAACCCATAAAGTCAGGAGCACAAATCCTCTCATGGGGACAGCCAGTGTCTCTCTACAGTACCCTCTCTGGGAAATGTCCTCTTCTGCACGAGGAGGTGGCTAGGCACTACCAGCTGTTCCCAGACTTTGCCACACATTGAAATTATCTCAGAGATTTGAACAATCTCAACACCCAGGCTGCACCTGAAGCCAATGAATCAGGTGGGGCCCAGACTTCAGTGTGTTTTTAAAGTGCTAGGTTGTTTCAAGGATCAGCTGTGGTTGCAGGGGCTCATCCCAGGCCTTCTCAAATGTCAGCATGCATACAAGTTGTCCTAGGCCTGTGCCAAACTGTAGACTCTGGTTCAGGAGGTCTGGCCTGAGAGTCTGAATTTCTAAAAAGCTTCCAGGGAATGCTCATGCTGCTGCTCCAAGGAGCCCATTTGGAGCAGTGAGAGACTACACCACTGGTTGAAAACGTTGTTAGCCTTGGAATACTCTCTTCAAAGGAAATTTTATATGTAAACGTATTTACTAGAACTGGTCAGGTTGAAATGAGGGATCAGAAATAAAGTTTCCACACTCAGACTCATCCCCCAACTCCCTGTTGGGCAGAATCATGCCCCCCACAAAAGTGTCATGTCCTAATCTCCAGAACCTGTGAATATGCTGTTACATGACAACAAGAAATTAAGGTATCAGATGAAATTAAAGTTTGTTAAATCAGCTAACCTTAAAACAGGGAGATTATTCTGGATTATCCAGGTGGGCCCAATTAATCAGAAGAGGGAGGCAGAAGAGGTCAGTATGATGAGGTGTGTGAAAAACTCAACCTGCTGCTCTGCTGGCTTTAAGGACAGAGGCAGGCCCATAAGCCAAGGAATTCAGGCAGCCTCTAGAAGGTGAAAAGGAGGAGGAAACAGATTCTCCCCTGGAGCCTCCAAAAAGAATACCTTGATTTTAACCAAGTGAGACCTGCTTCTGACCTCCACCACTTTAAGATAAATGTGTTTTTTGTAAGCCACAAAGTATGTTCATTTGTTACAGCAGCAATAGGAAACAAATTTCCTATTTCTTCCACCCCCTGGTCTCCCATGAAGTCCTAGATCACTAAAAAACAGCTGAACTAGATGACCTGCATCACCATGAATCTGTGACAAGGCCACACTAAGTCTGCCCTACACAGCTACCTCCTAAGCAGCCAATATTCCAGGGCTTGCTGGTACATCCTGGTCTGGTGGTACTAACTTCCCTGGGATTCCAGGGCCCTCACTGGCACCCACTTTCTGGCAAGAAGGGAATCCTGGTAGCCTCCTCAACAATGTGGAAACTATTTTCAGCTCAGCATCTAGCATTTTAGCAAAAAAACAGCTTGGAAGTATCTCCTGGCCACCCTGGGAGACCTCTGTTTCTTTCATTGTGATGTACATAGCCACATTTAGCTTAACATCTGCCTGCTCCCCACTGCTAAGGTATCCCGAGCACCTCCAGACCAACCAACCAGCCCAGGGCAGGACAGGGAGTGAGGAGAACTCAAATCTGGTCCGGTCTGGTCTCCACTTTCCCAGGGGTAGGGGGTTGGACTGTTCTATAAGAGACCAGATGGGCCCTGGCTAATGTGGATCAGTTGGTTGAATGCCAGCCTGCCAACTAAAAGGTTGCTGGTTCAATTCCCAGGCAGAGTACATGCCTTGGTTCTGGGCCAGGTTCCCAGTTGGGGGTGTGCAAGAGGCAACCAATCAATGTTTCTCTTGCACATCCATGTTTCTCTCCCTCTCTTTCTCCCTCTCTTTCCCTCTCTCTAAAAAAAATAAAGGAAGAAAATAAAGAAAACCAAATGGGGGGAAAAAGTCTTAAAAAAAAAAAGGTAGGGGCAGATAGTCAGAGGTCTTGGTGGGGGAATTAGTCCTGGATCAGATGAAGTCTCAACATAAAGGCACTAGAACAGTAGTCTCAGCCCTGCTATACACTAGATTCATCCAGGGAGCTTTTAAACTCTTGATGCCCAGGCTGCTGCACCCCAAATCAATTAAATCAGAATTCCCGAGGTGGAGCCAAGGTGGCAGAGTTTTGTGAAAAAGAAAAAACAGGAGCTCTCAGGTGCTCTCAATGAGCAGTCAGGGTGTGACCCGCTGGATCAGTTGTTCTCAGAGTGTGGGTAACATTCAGCAGCCTCAGCATCACCTGGGAGCTAGTTAGAACTATAGAATCGCACACTTCACCCAAGACCTGTCAAATCAGACTCTGCATTTTAACACAGTCCCTACAACTGTCCTTGGCACATTAAGTTTCAGAAGTACGACAGTGGAGCATAAAAGTTAAGGCTGCTGGCTCTGGGTCAGATTGTCTCAGTCTGTGGACTGTCTCTACTATCTTTTATCCATGAGGCCCAGGGTGAATGACAGCCTCTGAGCTCCTCTATTCCTCCTTTTGGCTTTTTCCCACATCCCACGGGGGGGTTAGCCAGAAAACCACAGGAGTCCACAATAGTCCAGGGAGCCTGGTGGGGAAATGCAGGAGAATCCATAGCCTGTCATGGAGGAAGAAGTTCAGGTGGATCCTGAAGTTGAAATAATTTGTAGGGCCTCTGGAAGAAAGCAAATATGAAATTCCAATATAAAATCAGGTATATTAGGAAATGAATCCAGTTTAAAGAATTCTTTGTCTTTTTAAATGAGCACCATCATCAGATCCTATGCTCTGACTTTCTGTTTCAAACAAAATTGTTGTGGCCTTGACTGGTGTGGTTCAGTTGGTTGGGTGTCATCCTGCAAAACAAAATGTCACCAGTTCAATTCCCAGTCAGAGCACATGCCTGGGTTAGGGGCCCAGTCCCTGGGTGATACACGCAACTAATCTATGTTTCTCTTCCTCTTTCTCTCCCTCTTTTCCCCTCTCTCTAAAAATAAATAACAAATAAAACCTTTTAAAAATTGTCTTATGAAAAATTGCCTCATGAAAAATTAACAATCCATCCATAGTAATTGAAAGATAATAGAAGCTTCAGGATGTTTAAGAGAAGGATTATAGAAACTCAGCACTTAACTGAAGCTCCTCCACTGATGTCATCAGAGCCCTGGAAGAATGTTGGAAGAGCCAGTGCTTTAGAGGGAGAACCAGGCAGTTCTCTGAAGAATTTTAAAAACAGGAACAAGGATTTCTCAGTTTGCAAGGCTCTCTGGAAGCAGGCCCTTTCAGATGAAGGCAGGCAGGCTATACTTAGAAAGAGACGCATGGTGAACAGCATTTCTGTTACTATAAATTCATTTCCAAAAGCCAAACATATGTGTGTGCACACATAGAAATACCATATATATGGAAGAGATAAATCAGCATATGACATTTAGCCCTTCCTGAATTGGAAAATATATAAAATTACATTTTTTTCTAGTGTGGTAATAAGAAGGAAGACATTTCACTCCAAGAAGATTGATCTAATGGAGAGTAATCTATATCCCTGAGTGTAATTCATTCATCTATTCACTCGTTCAGTCTGCAAACAGTTGAGGGTTTCAATGTGTCAATAAGGTACAAGACTGATATAATTCCAGACTTCATGAAGGATGAGGTCTAGTGCCCACCTCTCAAAATATGGCCGTAGACTGTATTCTGGAAACTTGTTAAAATGCAGATTTTTAGGGCCTATCCTAGACCTACTAAATCAGAATCTGTAGTTTAGCAAGATCTCCAGGGACTCATATGCACAGTAGGGCTCGAGAAGCTCTGGTCTAACACAACCTAACTTCTAAATCTACTTAGCCAAGGAGGAAAGTTGCCTGGAATTTAGATGCCCATGGGTGCCCATGAGTCCAGAGGCCTTCTCAGGAAGAAAGAAACCTGTTCAAGTTTCAGGGTTAGAGGGTTGGAGGGAAAGTTTGTTTATCTTGGTAGAGAAACTGAAAAGTGCCAGATTCCAATTCTGACATTCAAGCCCACCAATGGACTCATTGACTCCAAAATCAGCAAAGTAACAGATGAAAGTGGAAGGAATAAATATTTCTCCCAAATGTGCTGAGTCCAAGGAAGATGTTGAAAGATTTGGATGCAGACAGCATGGTTAATCTTACCAACTTTACCTTGAGTTTCATTTTTGGCATCAGCTTAAAAGCTAATTACAAGCAAAGAACAAATCATGCAGCTGATGTGCACATTACAAACAAATTAAGTTCTTAAAATAGGCAACACACTACTTGGAACAATGGTTTATGAGCCCAAGGGTGCATGAAAATAAATGCAGAAGGTGAACAGACTAATAGCTATTACATGTGAATTAAAATAAATGAGGGAAAATTGTAGATATTAACTAAAAAAGAAAGAGAAACATGGTCAACCTCTCATTTTGTAAACAAGCCAAGTAGAATGATCCAGGATGCAACCCCCGAGGAAAAGTGAGGAGGGAGGCCCCTGATGGAATCAGGGCTCCCCAAAGATATAGAAACAGCCAGAAGGGCTGGAATGAGGGCAAGGGGAGGGGCCCCCAGCAGGGAGAGCTCAGATCAAAGCTGGCAGGCAGCATCCCACCACAAAAGCGTAAATTCAGAGGTGTGTGGGAGAGGAAGTTTCAGCTGCAGAAAGTTTGAAATTAAGTCCAAAGTCCCCATCATGAAATGAGGAAACCAGGCACAGAGAGGGGAGATAACTTTCCCAAGATCACATAGCAAGTGTCAGGGCCTGGACTTAAACTCTAGTTCCCTCCCTCCAAGTTATGCTTCCTTCTCATTCAGCAGGGATTGCAAATTCCTGTGCCTCTACAATCAGGTAGGTGGTAGAAGAAGCTAGCCTCATGTAGGAAAGTATAGGCCAGCACTGTCCAATAGAATTCCAGTGTGAATCCCATCTGTAACTTAAAACTTTCAAGTGGACATCCCAATTTGGACTAGCCACTTTTCAAGGCTCAACAGCTACATGTAGCTAGTGGCTACCATGTTGGATAGTGCAGCAATGGGGAGTGTTGAAGAATATTTAAAAACTGGAGAGCTGCCACAATCTCAACCAAGAGGTAATGTGAACCCATGTGATATGGTGTTCAAGAAAGCCAGAAATCCATATTTCCATGTGAAATCTTTCAATGTTGAAACAACAGACTTGTTCAATTAAAATATGTTATTATGTATCTTAGTCAGCTCAGACTGCTACAACAAAATACCAGAAACTGGGAGGCTTATAGTCAACAGAAATTTATTTCTCACAGTTCTGGAGACTAGAAGTATAAGAACAGGGTGCCAGTATAGTTGGGTTCTAGTGAGGGCCCTCTTCTTTGGTGACAGATTACTGACTTCTCACTGGGTTCCCACTGGTGAAAGAGGCAAGAGATCTTTCTGTAGCTACTTTAATAAGGCACTAATCCCATTCATGAGGACTCCACCTCATCACTTAAAAGCGTCTCAAAGTCCCCAAGTCCACACCTCTAATACCATCACTTTTGGAGGTTAGAATTCCAACATATGAATTGGGGGGTGGGGTTAGGGAACACAAACATTCAGACCACAGTATTTATTGTGCTAGCCAGTACACATTCAAAAATTAAGCATGTGGGCCACCATTTTGTAACTATATCTTACACCTGCTACCTCAGAAGCAAAGAGCAACATCATTAAATAATCATCTTAAGCATTCTCAGGACTCTTGCTATATGAAACTTAGTGGGTCGACTTCTCAGAGCCTCAGTTTTCTCATCTCCAAAATGGGAATAATCTTTCAAGGGCTTGTCTTAAGGGCCAAATGAGAAAATTAAATGGAAAATCAACTCATAAATGTCCAAACATTGCACAATGATTGCTACTGGAACATTCTCTGAGATCAGGACATGGTTAATCATCATGGTGGCATCTGAGACCTCACCTGCCTTTGTCCCCGGGAGTTCCTGTCAACAACCTGTCCCTAAAGCTCAGAAGAATCTTCTTCACTGAGAGTTTTCCACATTTCTAGTCACCTCCTACCCACTTCAATCCACATCAGTCTGAAATCCTGGACAGTAATGCACTTATTCATTTAGTAAACACCACTGAGCACCCATCTTGCATCACTTGTTCTGGAAACTGAAGCTAAGTAGTGTAGGGGACACCATCAGTGCTCTGCCCAACCCCTTTTACCAGTTTTCTATGCTTACCACTTGGCTTTTATATGCCAAGCTCAATCCTGCTACCTTCTTCACAGGACTGCCTTTGAGCTACAGAAGCCCCATCTGTCTGTAGAAGTGCCTGTAAGTTGACTTCCCCCAATGGCTCAAGGGGGCAGGAGTGTACATACCCAGCTGCCCCTTAACTGAAGGTGGAACAGATGCTAAGATGTCATTTACCCTCCAGAACTCCCCATGGGATCATGTTACAGTTGGACTTGGTCTGAAATCTCCCACTTGTTTGGCTACATCCTCTTTCCTGCCCTGTTTTTCCTACTCCTTTGCTGTCAATTTCTCTCAGAAGCACGTTTCTAATAAATCACATGTACATGAATCATCATCCAGGGTCTGACTCTGGGAGAACTTGACCTAGGACAAACATTATTCATACACCGCCCCTACTCTCGAAGAGCTCTCTGGCTAACTGGAAAGGCATGCCACAAACTGGAAAATGCTTGATTCACTAGGATTCCTTTTTGGGAAAGCACTATATTTGTTTGGAGGGATGTGCTAATAAATTCACTGGGTGCAAAATTGCTTTTCTATAGGCATGAGTGCTGCTGGTTCCAAGTTCAAAAGAAGAGGATGAAATTGCTCTGCATGAGACCATGAGAAGACTGTTTGCTCCCCAGACCGAAAAATGAAGAGGAGTGTCAGGCGTGGGGGAGAGGCCAGGAGCAGTGTGATGGGGCATGATGCCTCTCATCCTCAACAAGTTAGCAAGCCAGCATGCCCACACAGGAGCTGGAAATAGAGGAAACCACAGGGAACTGAGCCCTTGCAAAACCATGGGAAGGACTTTGGACCATCTCAGGCTATGGGGTCAGGGACATTGGAAGCAAGTTTGCAAACTGTCTCCAGTGCCCACCAGGAAGACTGCAGTAGCCTCCTACATGGCCTCCTACTTTTATGTCTGCCTCCTCCCACATATCAATTCTCTTCCAGCAGCCAGAGTGAGTTCCTGAAATGCAACCAGGTCTTTACATTTAGGTTTATAAAGTCACTGAGTCCAGGTCATGGCACACATCTGTTTAAATAACTCTAGTGGCTTCCTGTTACATTTAGAACAAAATCCAAAGTTCTAACCCAGGACTTCATGACTCTGTAAGATCCCTTTTTCTGTCCCTTGAATAGAGCCATCATGTCACCATCCCAGGCCCTTTGCATTGGCTGTTTTCTCTGCCTAGACCACTCTCTCAATCCCCAGAACTTCTCAGTCTGGTTGCTTCTCATCATTCAGTTCTCAGCTCAATTGTCACCTCCTCACTTCAGTCATTCCTTACCATTCTGAGTATTTTAACACCTCCTCCCCAATCCTCAATCTATATCACTTAATTCTATATCAGTTTCTTCAGAACACTTACAATCATCTGAACTTGCACTATGGGTTCAGGTATTCACTTGTTTATTAGCTCTCTGTACCCAGAACATAAGCCTCATGTAAGCAGGGACCTTTTCTTATATACCAATGTATCTACAGAATCTGGCACATAGTAGAAGCTCACTAAGCACTTTGTGAGTGACAAAATAAGCTTTTGAGGGAGAGGGAAGCCCCAGCCTGTACTTGAATAGCATAAACAATTGATGTTGACATAAGAAGGCATAAAAGAGCTTGACTGGACAGGTCAAGATGGAGGTGTAGATCGACTTACTTCACCTCCTTGCACAACCGTAAGAAGGATAAGAACCAATCCAAAACAAACAAACAAACAAACAAAAAATAGAACTGCCACAAAAACAGAACTGTATGGAAGTCTGACAACCAAGGAGTTAAAGAAAAAACACTTATCCAGACAGGTAGGAGGGGCAGAGATGGGCAGCTCAGGCCAAGAGGACGTGGTGTGGTGCAGCAATGTAGTGGAGGTGGCAGAATGAGTGGTCCCACATTCACATGCAACCAATACAAACCAGGAGGGACAACTTGGGAGCAAGAGATCCCAGCCCCAGGCCAGACTGTGCAGCCCAGGGTTCCAGCACCAGGAAAATAAAGCTTCATAACCTCTGGCTATAAAAACCACTGGACTTTGGGGCAGCAGAAGAAATGTATGGTCTCTCAGGAGAGTCCATTTGAAGGGCCCACCGGGCCCTAGAAAGCACACAAACACACTGGGGAATCAGCATCAGGACAGCAGCAATAAGGGTGCCAGTTGCTTATAGGGAGTGGGGGAAGTGACTAAAAATGGGGCACGAGCCAAGCAAGAGACATTGCTCCTTCTCTGACCCCTCCCCACATACAACACCACAAAACATCGAAGCAGGTTGTCCTGCCCTGGTGAATACCTAAGGCTCCTCCCCTTATCATGTAACAGGTGCACCAAAACAGGGAGTCAAAGCAGCTCTGTTTAATATACAGAAACACAGGGAGGCTGCCAAACTGAGGAGATAAAGAAATATGGCCCAAATGAAAGAATAGATCAAAACTTTAGAAAAAGAAATAAGTGACACAGAGATAACCAGCTATTAGATGCAAAGTCCAAAACACTGGTGATCAGTTGTTCTGGCATCAGTTGCTCAGAGAAATGATTGAGTACAGCCACAAAATAAAGGAAGAAGTGAAAGCTATGCAAAGTGCAGCAAAGAAAAATACACACAGAACCAACAGTGAAGAGAAGGAAGCCAGGATTCAAATCAATGATTAGAACCAAAGGAAAAAATAAACATTCACCCAGAACAGAAAGAAGAAAGAAGAATTCAACAAACTGAAGAAAGGCTTAGGAACCTCTGGGACAATTTTAAATGTGCCAACATCCAAATAATAGGGGTGCCAGAAGGAGAAGAGAAAGAGCAAAAAATTGAAAACTTATTTGAAAAAATAAGCAAAGAAAACTTCCTCAATCTGGCAAAGGGTATAGACATACAAGCCCAGGAAACTCAAGAGTCCCAAATAAGCTGGACCCAAAGGGGCCACACTAAGACACATCATAATTAAAATGCCAAAAGTTAAAGATAAAGAGAGAATCTTAAAAGCAGCAAGAGAATAGCAGAGAGTGACCTACAACAGAGTTCCCATAAGACTATCAGCTGATTTCTCAAAAGAAACCTTATAGGCATGAAGGGCCTGGCAGAAGTATTCAAAGTGATGAAAAGCAAAGACCTACACCCAAGAGTACTCTATCCAGCAAAGCTATTATTTAGAATGGAAGGGCAGATAAAGTACTTCCCAGACAAGGTAAAGCTAAAGGAGTTCATCATCACCAAGCCCTTATTAAGTGAAATATTAAAGGACTTATCTAAGAAAAAGAAGATCAAAACTATAAATTGTAAAATGACAAGAAACTCACAACTATCAACAACTGAATCTAAAAAACAAAACAAACTAAGCAAACAACTAGACCAGAAACAGAATCATAGAAATGGAGATCATATGGAGGGTTATCAGTACGGAGGGTGAAGGAGGAGGAAGGAGAAAAAGGTACAAGGAGTAGGAAGCATAGCTGGCAGACACGAAATAGTCAGGAAAAGGTTAAGAATGGTATAGGAAGTGGAGAAGTTAAAGAACTTACATGTTCGACACATGGGCATGAGCTAAGGGAGGGATTGCTGGAAGGAATGGGGGCACTAGGTGGAGGGGGGCAAAGGAGAAAAATGGGACAACTGGAATAGCATAATCAATAAAATATACCTAATTAAAAATAAATAAATAAATAAAATTTAAACCAATTTTGAAATAAAAAGTAAAATTAAATTAATTAAATTAAATTTTTTAAAAAGGATGTATATAAGATGTACCAAGTTCTGTGAGAGCAGAGAGGGGTCAGAGAAAGTACCCCAGAAGAAAGGATATTTGAGCTGAGCCTTGACACACTGGTATTTGCTTTGTTCAGAATGCTCTAATTGTTCCTCAGAAGTGTGAAGCTCTTTCTGATTTGGACTTCCTGTGGGAAGCTCCTCTCTATTCTTCACCTGGCTGATTTCTGCCCACACTCCAGATTTCGGCTTCAATGCCTCTTGTGCAGCCAAGCATTTGTTCCCTGACCCACTCCCATCCAAATGAAGTCCTCCCTACTGCTCTCTCTCCAAGAACCCTCTTTGTCATTCTTAGCACCCACTCTCTGGGAATTCTCTGTCTGGAATTCTCTGTTTTTATCAATGCTGTATCCTCAGCACCTAGGGTGCTCCAGAGGCGGGGTAATAAGAAGCCAGGAAAATTCCTGGGCAAGTGGAATGGGGAAACTGAGATAAGACAATTAAATAAGGCTAAACAATTTGAACAAGTTTCAGCCAGCTAGTGAATCACAAGACTTTATCTTCCCTAGCCAAGGACACTTGAGAGCAAATGGTTTATGCCTCTGCTTCCTAACCAGAAAATAAATAGCTTAAATCATCCTGGTGGGGAGATAGAGAACAGAGACCCAATTAATGTCATTTGTGTCAGCTAAACCCAAGGACAGATGAAGTCAGGGGAACAAATAACAAAATCCCAATTAGAGCCAGACAGACCCAACATAAAAAGTAAAGCAGTAAAGCAGGCTGAAGAATAAGCCCAAACTTCCCTATACTCTCATTTTCATGCATCAGCATATTAAAAACAGACCTAAAAAGCTGATGAATATTTTGCTGAAACCTTCCCCTAAGATTCTCACTCACAGAAGACAAACCCTCAAGACAAAAGATACCAGCTTGGGGTGACCCTAGAGCACACCCATGACCCTTCTCGGGCATGAACTTTTTACTTTCTTCTAAATACTAAGAGTTTCCATGAGACTTGCAACCAGGGGAGCAGGGGTAGCCCCTGGTCCTGTCTCCAAGGCCCCCTTTTCTCTGACTTTCCAGTGAGCTAACAGCAGTCCTGCCTTGGCTCACTTCTGTCACTGTGACTTTTACTTCCCGGTGATCTAACAACAGCCCCACCTCAACTCACTTTTTCCTATAATATTTCTAGGGAGCCAAAGCAGAGTACTGCCTAGGCTCTCCCCTGTTGCCTCTTTTACCCTAAGACCTTCCTTTCTTTCACTGTCCCCATCTTTAATAAGCATACTCCCAAATCGCCTGGACTTGTGTTGTGAAATCTCTCCTGCACAAAATCTAGAATCCACAAACTACAGGTTGTCCTGAAGCAGACCTGCTCTGGCCTAGTCCCTGTCCAATGACATTACTAGCACACAGTAGGTGCTCAATCAATCTTTGTTAGTGAATAAATCAGTGGGATCTCACATGGAAGACAGAGGAGAAGGATGTTCCCAACAGAGTTAAGAGCATATTCAAAGTTAGTAAGTCTTGGTGCATTGGGGAAGTCACACATTGTTCAGTGAGTCAAGAGAATAATGTGCACATGGAAAAGAAATGACATGTAGTAAGAAAAACAGAGAGATGTAAAGCTTGGGTGGAATTATCCATCACCCTGGTTTTCCCTGCCACCTAGACAGATCTCTACAATTATTATCTACATCTGCACCTTTGAGTGACACAGGAAAGAATGAGTTTAGTTTTCCAATGTCTCCTGAAATAAGGGAAGAATCTTGGTGGCTGTAGAAGGCAATAACTTTCACATGTGCTGAGAAAACAAAACATACAGAGAGAATAAACAACTGGTACTCTAAAGAATTGCAAGTCATTATGGGTCTGGACTGGTGAGACCAGCCAATACTCTCATCTTAGAAGAGATCAAACAAGCTTAGGTCAACCTGTGTCACATTGGATCATCTAGTTTTCCCTCATAATGATGGCTTTCTGAGAAGTAGTCAGTCTGTGTTGTGGAAAGATGACTGGATGGGGAATGCTTAAAGGTCAGAAGACTCTGGAGTAGGGAGATCCTGTGGGAGCACTTGTAGTGATCCCAGTGAGAGAAGATTGGGGTCCTACTATGGCAATCATCAGTGCTGCTTTGCCAGATGTTTTCAGCTCATGGTGGGATAGCGCTGCTTGGATCCTCTGTGGTTGAGTGAAACCACATGCCTAGTTCTACACATGAGTTGTGAGCAGAGTGATATGTGTCACATCTGGATTGGGGCATTTAATTGATAGTGCAAGACCCTCCACAGCTCCCTTTACCTTGATCTCTCTCCAGGATACACCATGATTTCTGCAAAACTTCCCCCTTTTCTCTCCTCCCCTCACCCTAGGGAGAAGGCCTACTGTTAAACTCTATGCTAATCATTTGGGAATCCTTCTATATCCTCTCAGTTCTCCATGGGTTTAAATGTTTAAGCACTAAAGTCAGCATTTGCAGACTTCCTTTTATACTGTCCCATATATATTTTTTATACTGTCCTATATACCTTGTATTCCTCCTCCTAGAAAATAGCCCAGCCATCTGTTTCAATTAGGTTGGAAGGGGCACGGAGCAAGAAAGTAAAATAGGGGAATGTTATATCAATTAATATTTCAAAAATATTATTGATCTATTTTCAAATTCACTGACTCTTTTCTCTGAGCTTTTCTCGGGGCTGGTGTCAGTTGTCTCTATTCTGCTGTTAACCTCTTGCTATGAATGCTTTATTTCAAACTTGTATGTTTTAGATCTAGAATCTCCATTTGTTTCTCATATTGTTTCTATTTTGGACTGAGAGTTCTTATCCTTTTGTTTATCACAAACAGATTTTCCTTTATATCACTGAGCATGGTTGCAATAGCTACTTTAAAAATCCTTCTCTGTGGGCTGGGCAGAGAGGACTCAAGGCAGGGTGGTGGCATGAGAACTGGGCAGGCGAGGTGGCGGTGGATGAACCCAGCAAAGTGGTAGAGTGGAGCTGGGCATGCAAGGCTGAAGCTGGCTGGCAAGGCAGCAGCCGGCAGACTGGCCAGGCAGTGGATTGCAGACTGGGAAGTCCTGCATTCGCGTGCAGATAAACCGGGAGAAATAACTGGAAAGCAAAATACACTGCGCAAACCAGGGCCCCAGCACAGGGAAATAAAGCCTCAAACCACTGATTAAAAACACCTGTGGGGGCTGAGGCAGCAGAAGAAAAGCTCAACCTCACAGGACAGTTCGTTGGAGAGACCCACAGGGTCCTGGAATGTACACAAGCCCATGCACACAGGAATCAGTGCCAGAAAGGCCCAGTTTGCTTGTGGGACGGGGGGGAAGTGACTGAAATCTGGAGGAGAGCTGAGCAAGAGGCAGTATTTCCTCTCAGACCCCTCCCCACATACAGCATCACAACCCAGTGATGTGGGTTACCCCACCCAGGTGAAAACCTAAGGCTCTGCCCCTCACTACGTAACAGGTGCATCAAGACAAAAAAAAAGTGGCCCAAATGAAAGAACAGATCAAAGCTCCAGAACAAACACAACTAAGCAAAGAAGAGATAGCCAACCTATCAAATGCACAGTTCAAAACACTGGTGATCAGGATGCTCACAGAATTGGTTGAATTTGGTCGCAAATTAGATGAAGAAATGAAGGCCATGCTAAGTGAAATAAAGGAAAATGTACAGGGAACCAATAGTGATGGGAAGGAAACTGGGACTCAAATCAATGGTGTGGACCAGAAGGAAGAAAGAAACAACCAAACAGTAAAGAATGAAGAAACAAGAATTCAAAAAAATGAGGAGAGGCCTAGGAACCTCCAGGACACCTTTAAACTTTACAACATCCAAATCACAGGGTACCAGAAGGAGAAAGGGAAGAGCAACAAGTGGAAAACTTATTTGAACAAATAATAACTTCCCCATTCTGGCAAAGGAAATAGACTTCTAGGAGGTCCAGGAAGCTCAGAGAGTCCCAAAGAAGTTGGACCCAAGGAAGAACACACCAAGGCATATCATAATTACATTACCCAAGATTAAAATGAAGGAGAAAATCCTAGAAGCAGTAAGAGATAGGGAGGTAGTTACCTACAAAAGAGTTCCCATCAGACTATCAGCTGATTTCTCAAAAGAGATCTTACAGGCAAGAAGGGGCTTTAAAGAAGTATTCCAAGTCATGAAAGGCCAGGACCTACACCCAAGATTGCTCTATCCAGCAAAACTTTCATTTAGAATGGAAGGGCAGATAAAGTGTTTCTCAGATAAGGTCAAGTTAAAGGAGTTCATCATCACCAAGCCCTTATTATATGAAATGTTAAAGGGATTTATCTAAGAAAAAGAAGATTAAAAACATGTATAGCAAAATGACAGCAAACTCACAATTATTAACAACCACACTTAAAACAAAAAGAAAAACAAACTAAGCAAACAACTAGAACAGGAGCAGAACCACAGAAATGGAAATCACATGGAGGGTTAACAACAGGGAAGTGGGAGGGGGAAAGAGGGGGAAAAGGTACAGAGAATAAGTAGCATAGATTGTAGGTAGAAAATAGACAGGGGGAGAGTAAGAATAGTATAGGAAATGTAGAAACCAAAGAACTTATATATATGACCCATGGACATGAACTAAAGCATGGGAATGTGTGTGGGAGGGGGTGTGCAGGGTAGAGGGGAATGAATGGGGGGAAGTGGGACAACTATAATAGCAGAATCAATAAAATATATTTTTAAAAAAACAAAAACAAAAAATTCCCTCTCTGCTAATTCCACCTCTGGGTCATCATGGACTTAACCTCCAGGGATGTTTTTTTCTTTTGAGAATAGATCACATTTTTGTATTTCTTTGCATTGAATAATTTTGCATTGTACCATAGATATTTTAAATGCTAAGTTTTAAAGGCTCTGAATTCTATTTTATTTCCCCTAATGAGTATTGATTTTTAAATCTGTTTTAGGAGGCAATTCACTTTAGGAGACTCAAACTGCAAAATCTACCATTTGGGCAGCTCAATTCTAAGTTCATCTCTTTTAGCCTTACCTGATTAGGATTTGCCCCCTACAAGCATGCTTCAGAGATCCACCAGAGATTTAGACAGAATTTATCTGTAGAATTGAGATCCCCATCTCTGCCTCTCCTTTCTGTGAGTGTGCTTTCCCGTAACTCTGTCTTTGTGCCCTTCAAGCAAGAAAGAAGACAGGTTTTCTACTGGAGTTTTAGCCACCATCCTCTGCCCTAAAGGGAGTTGAGGGTCTTTATATTTTTTCCAGAGTTTATATTTGCTTTCTTTGGGGAAGTCGGTTCAACTGGCATTAACTTGGACATTACCAGAGCAAAATTCCACATTTCATTTAAGAAAGGAGTTTAAGCTCTAAAACACAAATAAATCAAAAGTACATTATCTCACAATAAAGGACAAACCTTTAGAGATAGATGCATCTCTATTAATAATTGCCTACACATTATTTTTCATTTTGTCACAAACCTATGGAAATTTCACCTGAGATGGATATACAAGAGTCAAAAAAGCAATTTGGAAGTGACTCTGAATTTGTAACCATTTCCCACTTCACCATCAGGCCAGGTTCCTCTTTAGAAACAAAACGATAAAATTGTATTTGTAGAGTATTTTTCTAAGTGCCAAGCTCTTTGCTAGATGATTTGTCAGTTAAATCACAGTTTTGCATCATTCTTCTGATGAGAAAATCTGAGCCTTGATAGAATGAGTACAATGGCAAAATCTCAAAGTTACAAAGTGATGGATCTGGAGTTTGCCCTTAGGTGGTAGGGATGTTAAACAGAGGCAGGTGCTGTCAGCAAAGAACATATCTATTGGGCACACCCTCTACACTTTAAAATATCAGAGGGTGTATTTATCTTTTCTAAACAATACTGTGCAATCTTAGCCAGAATTCACATTGCCAGAGGTGATCGTGCAAGTCAGGCCTGTTGGGATTCCTCAATGTCACATTTAATGAAGTCCCATATGATTCCAAGCTGATGGTCCTGTGGAAGCCACAAACTCAGAGATTCTAGTCCCAATCTGTCTGCTTTGAAATTTCCCATGTGTCCTTATAAAATACCAACCCTTCTCCTATTCTGTTGCTGGGGTTATAAATTGTCATTTCTGGGAAATGATTTGGCAATACCTTTTTATAATTGTTTGGACCCTTTCACCAAGGAATTTCACTTCAAGAACATAGCCTAAGGGAACAAGGCACACTGAGATTTATGTACAAAGATGAATGCTGCAGCATCATTTGTAATAGTGAAAAATTACAAAATATTGAATGTCCAAAAGTGAGTAATGTTTAAATAAAATATGATACATCCATACCATAGAATATTAATATGCAGCTGCTAAGAATCATGTTCCTGAAGAATATTTAAGGATGTGAAGAATTGCTGACATATGTAGATGTTGAACTAAATAAAATGATGCAGATTACAGACCTCTATATAATATGATCTCAACTACAGGGCTGTGTCCACATGTGTGTTGTATATGTATGAATGTACAGGTATGTATCTATCTCTGTATGTATTTCAAGGAATATACAACAAAATGTTAACAGTGGTTATTTCTGGGGGTTGATATTACAGATATCATTAAAAATTTTTATTTCTCATAACATGTCCTAAGATGAGTGTATATTGCTTTTAAAAATTGAAAAAAACTAACTTGTAAATGCTATCAAGAGAAAACAGAATCAAAGGATGTAGAAGATGGTAATATAAGCCATAATTTCAAATACTCAGGGAAAATAAGGGCATTTCAAATTAAATTATTAATATCTACATATCAGTTAACCTCTGCCACATAACAGCTACAAAATCTGAGTGACATTTGACAGAAGTCATTCATTTAACTCACATACCTGCCGGTCGACTAATCCAGGCTGAGCTCACTCACACATTTCTTAGCTGCGTGATGGGTTGACCTAGCCTTACGGTTTAGCTGGGTTTGGGTGACCTAGCCAGAGTTGCGGTTGGGTAGCTGCAGTGGCTCGATTCTACTTGCTTCTCAGCCTCTCCCTGGGACCAGTGGGCAAGAGCCCATGCAAGTTCTTCTCATGGTGGAAAGAGGGGTGTAAGGTGGCAAGCTCCCACAGGCAAGCACTTTGCAAGCATTTGGTGACATCAGACATTGCCATTCCATTGGTTAAACTGAATCATACCATGAAACCCTAAATCAAAAGGCAATCCTTCCTCTTTAATGGGAAGAACTGCAAAGGCACAAGTCAAAGAAAGTGAAGAATTGAAGTCATTAATTCCATTTACAAATGGTCACCACCTTACTTGATAGGTGCTTGCATGTGGTATGAGATGGAGACCATGACTTAGCAGGTCATCCTGTGTGGGTAGAAACAGATTCCTCCACCTCTCCCACTTCCACCAACACCACCCAGCCAATATTTTTGTTCCGTGGGTATCAAGCATTCCAAATTTCTTGCTGTCTAGTAATTTGAGTTTGTTTGTTGTTTGGCTTGTTGTCTGCTTTGGGTGTTTATATATCATTCAAACCATTAATTACTTTTGAGATGCTAGTCAATTTGTTCCATGGCTTGTTCCACTATAATGTTCCTGATGACACACACACACACACACATACAAAATAACAGTGTTATGAAGGGCAAGTGGTTTGCCCAAGAAACACATAAGTCAAATCCATAGTTTATAGCCACATAAGTTGAGCAACGCAAATGGCCAGGGCTATGCTGTTCTAACAGTAGCCACTACTGAAAGTTAAATTTTAATTAACTGAAATTAGATATAATTAAAAATTCATTTCCTCAGTAACACAAGTGTACAAGGACACATATGGCTAGTGACTACCACAATGGATGACTACTTAATGGCGCAGCCATAGAACAGTTCCATCTTTACAGAAAGTACCAGTGAACAGTGCCGCTCCAGACAGCACCATTGACACAGACTATGATGTGGAGGGCACCTCCTGGAGTTGTGTGATCCAGCGATCCTAATCCAGTGACCCAGATAACTCAGTCCTGGACTCCTGGCACTCAATACAGTTCTGTCTGTGCTAAGACTTACAGTCAACATTTCTAAAGGCATTGTTTTTCTCTGTTCTTTCAATTTTTTTAATATGTTTTATTGATTATGCTATTACAGTTGTCCCATTTCCCCCTTCACTCCCCTCCACCCTGTACCCTCTCCCACCCACATTCCCCGCCTTTAGTTCATGTCCATGTGTCATAATTGTGAGCTCTTTAGCTTCTACATTTCCCGTACTATTCTTGTCCTCCCCCTATTTTCAACCTACATTCTATGCTCCTTATTCTCTATACCTTTTCCCCCTCTCTCCTCCTCCCACCTCCATGCTGCTAGCCTTCCATGTGCCCTCCATTTCTGTGGCTCTGTCCCTGTTCTAGTTGTTTACTTAGTTTCTTTTGGTTTTGCTTTAGGTGTGGTTGTTAATAATTGTGAGTTTGCTGTCCTTTTACTATATATGTCTTTTCTTTATCTTCTTTCCTTAGATAAGTCCCTTTAGCATTTCATAAAATAAGGGCTTGGTGATGATGAACTCCTTTAATTTGACCTTATCTGAAAAGCACTTTATCTTCCCTTCCATTCTAAATGAGAGCTTTGCTGGATAGAGTAATCTTGGATGCAGGTCCTTGCCTTTTATGACTTGGAATATTTCTTTCCAGCCCCTTCTTGCCTGTAAGATCTCTTTGGAGAAATCAGCTGACAGTCTGATGGGAACTCCTTTGTTGGTTACTGTCCCCTTATCTCTTGCTGCTTCTAGGATTCTCTCCTTCGTTTTTACCTTGGCTAATGTAATTATGATGTGCCTTGGTGTGTTTCTTCTTGGGTCCAACTTCTTTGGGGCTCTCTGGGCTTCTTCGATTTCTTGGAAGACTGTTCCCTTTGCCAGATTGGGGAAGTTCTCCTTTATTATTTGTTCAAATAACTTTTCCACTTGTTGCTCCTCCCCTTCTGGTACCCCCTATAATTCGGATGTTGGAACGTTTAAAGGTGTCCTGGATGCTCTTAAGCTTTTCCTCGATTTTTTTGAATTCTTATTTCATCATGCTTTCCTGCTTGGTTGATTCTATCTTCCTTCTGGTCCACTGTATTGTTTTGAGACTCAGATTCCTTCCTTTCACTATTGGCTCTCCTCCAAGTATCTTCCTGCATCTCTTTTATGGTAACCTGCATCCTTTCATCTAAATTGCGCCCAAAGTCAACCAATTCCGTGAGCTTTCTGATCACCAGTGTTTTGAACTGTGCATCTGATAGATTGGCTATTTCTTGGTCGCTCAAAAGGATGAGTCCTGGGGGACTGATCTGTTCTGCTGGAAACATGTCTTATGTCTTTCCCTGTCTATCCTATTTATTTATTTATTTATTTATTTTTCCGGTCTGGTTGCTCTTGTTACGGTGGGGGGCGGAGCCTTAGGTGTTCACCGGGGCTGGGCACCCCAGTCGCTAGATTGTGACGTTATATGTGGGGGCGGGGGTGGGATCGGGGGTGGGATCGGGGGCAGGATCGGGGGCGGGAGGGAACAATGGCGGCAGTTCTGTTTTCCTGGGCTCAGACACTTACCTGGGATCCTGGGCTGCGAGCTCTGCCCTGGTCCACAGTCGCTGCCCCACTGGTTCCCCCAGCCACTGCTTGCGTACTCAGGGATCACCACTGCGTTCTTGCGCCCCAGATGGCTGTCGCGCCGATTTTGCGCCAAATTTCCCCCCACCTCCACGTGCCGCTGACCTGCGCCAGCCCCGCGCCCGCCCGGCTCGTCATCCCCTACCAGTCTGGATGTACGGGTCTACTTCAACTTCTTGGCTGTCTGACTTCCATTCAGATAAATCCTCTGACAGTTCTGAGTGATATAATATCTGTAAATTATTGTTGTTCTATTCTTGGTTGTGCGAGGAAGTACAGTGCATCCACCTATTCCTCCATCTTGCCGGAAGTCCTGTTCTTTCAATTTAACCAACATGTACCTGCTGTTCTCTTGCTCCAACCAGTTCCTGCCAATCCAGTTAATCCTGAATATTTTTCAGGAAATAATGAGTTTCTTGACATTCTAGCTCCTATGCTTGGCACCCTATGCCCCTGGACCATCTCTCAGGTCTCATCCCCTAACACTCCTTGCCTCACACTCTGGGCTCCAGCACATTTGAAGTTTACTACTCATATGTTGTATTGTTTTGTGTCTCTGAACTTGGGGACTTTTGGACATTCTGTCTGTGCAGCTGGAATGCTTTTGTTTCATTCATTATCTGGTCTTTGAGACTGAGTTTCAGACTGCCTTTTGGCTTTTCCTGGCCGCACTGATTCAAATGTCTCCCTCAGCAATATCCTGGGTTTCCTTTATCCTTGCACCTTTGTTCCATGGAGTGGCTTCCCTTCCAGGCTGTGAGCTCCCTCAGGGCAGAATAGATGATTAAAGTGGCCCCAGAGCCAGACATGAACCACTGTCCTACCACTTGCTGGCTGTATAATCAAAGAAAAGAAGCTCATTTTCTTCATCTATAAAATTGGGGTGATAATAGGAGTGTTTTGAGGATGAATTGTGATGACATCTATAGAAATCTTAGAACAGTGCTGGCACACTTCAAGGGCCTAGTAAGTGTCACCTCTTCCTCTTTATAGTGCAAGAGTGTATCACACAATAGATGCCCAGTTACTGCTGCCTAAAATAGTCAAATGATAGGAGACCCAAACTACTTTAAAGGAAGTCCCTATGGGTTATCGTGGTACTATAGAAGAACCAGACAATTTTAAATAATCCCCCAAAAGGAACTGGGAAAAATCTGCTTATTATGGCCAAGGAGAAGGCACAGCAATTTGTCTGGAATGGTTTTCTTTTTAAACTGCCTCAGCCAGGGAGCAACTCCAAATTTACTCAAGAGGTTGCCCTCCTAGCTATGGAAGAAGTTAGGTGTTTCCCCAAAGGACTTCCCCACCAGAACAGTTTTGAGGCAGCTTAAGCTCCAGTCAAAATGATAATCATAAAATGCCTACTATGCATTGGGCACTTGCTAAGTGCCAGTGATTCTCAAGTAAGAAGAGCAATTTCTCCCCCTACAGCGGGAATTTGTCAATGTCTGGAGACATTTTTGCTTATCACAACTGGAGTTAGGGATGCTACTAGTATCTATTGGGTAGAGACCAGGATGCTGTTCACCATTCCACAGTGCACAGAATAGCTCCTCACAATGAAGAGTGATCCAGGCCCAAATGTCAATAGTGTCAAGGTTGAGAAACACAGTTATGTTTCAAGATGCTGAGCATCATATTATCTCATTTAATTTTCATTGTGATGATTTATGAACAAAGCACTGTTATCCATCATTGCCCCCATTCTCCAGATGAAAACACTGAGCTTCAGTTGTGAAAATTGCCCATGGTCACACAGCCAGGAATTGGGAGAGGTCTGATTCAAACCCAAGAGGCTGATGCACAGCTCATGATCTTAGTGGTTGCACATATTGGGGGATACCACACCCTTTAAACCCAGGAGTTTAAAATTTAGAAACCCAGTTTGTCATCAATTGGACCTGCACTGGAGTCCTCCCATGGCTACTAGATAGCCTTGTGGTCTTGAGCACACCATTTGTTAGGTCACCTCAGCTTTTATTTTCCCATCTGTAAAATGGAGCAAAGATGCCCACTTCTTGGGGTGGTTTTAAGAGTTAAATCTGAAATGAAGGTAAAGTGCCTGACAATTAGTCTGATACTCATTAACTGGTAGCTGCTGCTGTTACTGATGTACTTGTCAACATCACTATTATTATTCCCATTGCCTGGGAGACCCAAGTTCCCTCCCACCTGATCCTAAGGAAACAAGAACTCAGTTTTGTGGCTGGTCCTAGTGCGCCAGCTGGCACTCAGAGACCTGTGGGATGATGCCTCCCCGGCGCCAGATTTTACCCTACAGAAGGGGACCTGCACTTCGGGAGGCCGCAGCAGCTCTGAGAGAAAGGCCTGTTGCTCACATGCTCCTGGCTGTGGGACCCAGAGAAGACGGCTGGACCACTAAGACTGCCTGTCTCTTCTGGAGGATGGTTCATTCTGGTCCCTCCATTAAGAAGCACAGGATTCTCTGCTGCAGAAAGCAGTGATGCATTGGCCCTGCCCCAGATTCTGTTCCCCAACATAGGACAGGAGATGGTAGCCAAGGGGAAGAGTGGAATTCTTTAAAGAGAAAAATAATTTCTCTCTGCTAACTGTCTGGGAATGCCTATCTTTTAGAAGGTGACAAGATAATGAAGTGGCCAAAATGGAGAGAATATGCTAAGAAAGCGTCCAAAATATGGAAGTCAAGGTTGATTTAGGTAGTGCCTTCATGAGGCCTCTCAGACTCAAGACCAGCTTCACTTCATGTCTCTATTAATAGCAGTAATAAGAATAACACCCATAATTTATAGCCCACTGTGTGTCAAACACTGTTATAACTGCTTTACATTTGTCATCTTTAACACTGTAATCAGTGTACCCATTCAGACTATTGTGTCAACACATAAAAGATGTTTAGAAGAGGACAAATAGGAAGCAATATGTAAGCATTCACCATCATCATCACCCTTGTTACTACAACTATTGCTATTATTACCACCCTGCAAGACCGGTGTTATCTCCATGGAGGAATAGGGCAAATAGAGGCTCAGAGAGGCTGATTTTCACAAGACCACAAAAAAGGCAGGAAAACACAGTAGTTAAACCAACTGTCTTTGGCATCAGACTGCCAGCTTTCAAATCCTGACTTGGCTGTTTAGTAACCACATGCCAACTTAGGCAAGTTATTTCTACTGACCTTGGTTTTCCTTTCCTGCAAAATGAAGAGATAGACGAAAATATAAGTTAAGGTAATGATTCAGCCTTTTTGTTTGTTTAATTATGAAAACTCAGCTTTGGTATACAAAAAATAGAATTTAGATCATTTCAGTTTTGTGAAGATCAAGCCCTCCCTGCTCTTAAGGAAGGAGGAATGAACTTTCTGCGGCTAGTATTAGGAGGGCTTGGCAGTGAATGGTCAGAGATGATCACCTTGATCTGCATTTATGAGGGACAAGATGGCAGGCAGGATAGGGGTGTGGAGGGTGAAAGGGCAGGACAGGAAGGAGAGGCTGGAGAGGACAGAGGGAAGACATCTGACACGCAATGCCCTAACCAGGGACATAGGACTAAAGCCCAGGAAATACCAGGTGAGGAGCCACTAGACAGTGCTGAGAGAGATCCCTATAATGCCCAAGATCTTTATCAAATCAGAGGCTCACCTTCCAACTACTCCTCTTAGTTGATCATCTAGGGCAGGACAGACATCTGCCCTGTGGTCAAGGTGTTCTTTCCTGCCATGTGTAGATACTACTAGAGCATATACCTCCCTACCTTTTGACAACCTAAGGCCCAAGGCAACCTTTGGGCACCTAACAGGGCAGCCAGGAAGACCCTCTTCCCCGCCCACATGTGGTGGGTTAAGGTGATCCCACTTGAGTGTTTTGTGCTGAGGCAGTGGGAAGTCGATGTCATCATCCCATTACCATTATCCATGACCACTTTTATTCTCATCATCTCCAGCTGGGCTGCAGAGTGGGGAAGAGCCCCCTGAACTCCGCTCTCAAGCCCCTCCAGAGGCTCTGACCCTCCAATAGAAAGCTCTTTCCTCTGCCCATCCAGCATCCTGGAAACAAAGCCAGCCTTGCCATCTCCCTCCCACAAGATCAGGTGGATTGGTCGGCAAGTGCTCACCTGGCAGGGAAGGATCATGAAGGAAGTAGCCTGTGTCCCTGCTTGGTCTGCTTCTGAGGAGGGAGGGGGTGATGCTGGGGCAGGACAAGGCTTTTATACACAAAGCAGATGCACCATAAACTCATACTCCCTGGCACAGACACTCTGGGGGAAATGCTGCTGATTTACCCACTCATTCCTCCAAAAATAACTGCACACACTACCTGCCAAGTTTCCGGAACAGAACAAGTGCTGAGGAATAGGGAACTGATGAAGAGATGAAGTTTTGGGTAATAGGAAGTAAACCACATTGCTTTGCCCAATAACAGGTCTCTGAAAGAGAAAGGTATTTGTAAGGGGCTTTATCATATCAAAAGTTGTCAATAGCAACAATACTCATTGCTATCATGTTTAAAGCTGTCACTCTGTCCTGGTGCTTACATATACATTTCCATTTAACTTTACTGGTACTAGCAGTATCCCAATTTTTACAGATGAGTAAAGTAAGACTTTGATAGGTTAAGTAACTACCCCAAGGCCACAAAATAAAATAGCAGAATCATGATTCAAAGCCAAGCTTTTCTGACTTCTCAAGTCTTTTCTTCTGAAGCTGCTTCTCAAACAATTTGTCCACCTGTGCCTCTCAATGATAAATGGATGGATGGATGGATGGATGGATGGATAGATGGATGGATGGATGGAAAGATAGATAGATAGATTAGATAGATAGATAGATAGATAGATAGATAGATAGATAGATAGATAGATAGATAGATAGATAAAAATACTTGTGATGAATGTAAAACATATCTCTACCACCCACTTTTCTACATGAGGCAACTGAAGTGCCTAGAGGTTGAATAAAACTTGCTCCCGATGCCCTGACTGGTGTGGCTCAGTGGACTGGGCATTGTCCTGCAAACTGAAATGTCGCTGGTTCAATTCCCAGTGAGGATACATGCCTGGGTTGTGGGCCAATTCCCTGGTTGTGGGTGTGCAAGAGGCAATTTAACAATGTTTCACTCTATCCCTTTCTCCCTCTCTTTCCCTCTCTCTAAAAATAAAAAATAATAAAAAAAAACACTTGCTCTTAGTGACACAGTCAGCTGAAATCAGAACTCATAAGTCTCATATTTGATGACTATGCATTGAGGGTTTGCTATGTGTCAGTCACTACACTAAGTGCTAGAAACAGGCCTGTCTTCATGGAGTTTAAAGTCTAGCAAGGAAGACAGGTTTCAATGAGCAATAACAGCAAAGCTGGATCTGTGTTGCAATTGGAGAAACCTCTCTGGTGGTCCAGGATAGCATTCTTGATGAGGAAGAGTTTATCCTGATAGTCTCTGCAAGAGCAAGTCTTAGACAAAGGCAGAAGGACACACCCATATGACACAATATGCCCCCCAAAAGATATTCACACCCTAATCCCTAGAACCTGCAAATCTGTTACCTTACATGACAAAGGGATTCAGCAAATATAATTAAGTAAAGATCTTGAGATGGGAAGGTTAGACTGGATCACCCAGGTGGAGCCAGTGTCCTTATAAAAGGAAGGTGGGAAGGTTAGATGATGGAAGGGGAAGCCGAAGTGATGTATGTTGAAGACGAAAGAACAGATCATGAGCTCCTCCAGGGGATGTGTCCTAGTAGGAAACCTCTAGACATTGGAAAGACAAGGAAACAGATTCTCCCTGGAACCTCCAGAAGGAACACAGCCCTGCTGACACCTTGATTTTAGCCACCATAAGACTTATTTTGGACTAAGTTTGTGTTAACTTGTTATAGCAGCAATAGGAAAATATTATAATGGTCTTCTTAGTTTAAGATAAAATCTCACTTCACAAAATAGCAAATAAAAAGATATTTCAGGTCAGTACTACATTCACACAAGGGAAGATGTAAAGGAAGAAGCCGTATGAAAGGGGAGACAGAAATGAACAGATACCATCACAAACAGAAATAGGAACAGAGAGTACAATAGATACCCACTGCTTTGGGAATTGAACTGTGTTACCCAAAAAAAGATATGGTATATTACTAACCTCCAGTACCTATGAAGGTGACCTTATTTGGAAATAGGGTCTTTGCAGACATAATTAGTTAATATGAAGTCTTGCTGGAACAGACCCGTACCCTAATCAAATCTGATATCCTGACAAGAAGAGGATAATTTCGACACAGACACACACGCAGGGAGAACACCATATGATGACAGAGAGGCAGAGACTGGATTTATTTAACCACAAACCAAGGAATGTCAAAGATTGCCATCCACCACCAGAAACTAGGAATAGGCAAGGAAGGATGCCCCTATAGGTTTCCAAGGGAGCAAGGCCCTGCAAACCCCTTGATCTCAGACTTCCAGCCTCCAGAAATGCATGAAACAACACAGTTATGCTTTTTCAAGCCACCCAGTTTGCTGTACTTTGTTACAGCAGCCCTAGCAAACTAATACACCTACTTTCATAAAGCCTCATCTAGTGGACCTTTGGGATATTATTACTAAATGTGTTGTGTTGCTGCCACTATAGGCATATTTTTTCAGGTCCTCCCAAATCAGAGTGTCATATTTTCATGTTTCTGAAACTTCTTACTTCATGTGGATACATGTAATATTGACTGTCTTGCTTTCTTTGTTCCTCCCTTCACTTCCTCCTTTCCTTTTATCACCCAAAGGCCACTCTTAAATGAGGAGTACAGCTTATTATAAAGAGCACTTTGGAATCAAGAAAATGAAATAGGTAGATACCCAGTAGACTGTTAGCATCATGAATGCAAGGATACCTCTGAATACCAGTACAGTAAATCCTCACTTAATGCCATCAATAGATTCTCTGACTTTAAGTAAAACAGCATATCAGTATAACAAAACCAATTTTCCCATAGACTAATGATATAACTAAGAGTTAAGTCTCTAGAGATCTTATTAATGTTATAAGGAAACAACTTTGAAAGAGATGTTATCTGAGGACCTGTTATACTTAGAGCAGAGGCTGACAGCAGTAATCTTGTTTAATAAATAATCATGTGTTGAAAGAGGCAGAAATATCAGGTAAGAGGGTCAGGGGAGGAATCTGCACATTATCTAAAGTACCTAGAAAGAACTGAGCTAAGAGCTAGATGAGTCCCCACATACATGAAATGTGGGTTTCTCCCCTAAGCCCCATTAAGCTCTATGACTCTGTAATACTACAATTAATTTTCTATTGAAAACTCCATGTAATCACTCGAACTTCCTTCAAAGTTGGAGAAATCCTCCAGAGCCATATCAGTTTGTGAGGAAAGTTACCTGGAAGGCAGGGGAAATGACAAACTGGTAGCTGGGAGAGGGGCACAGGACTGGGAGAAGAGCAGCTGGGAAAATCTCAGAGGTACACAAATTCCAGAGGACGTTCCCCAGAAATGTGGTCCAGGACAGGAGGTAGCATGTGCAGATGAGTCAGACCAACCCAGCAGTTGGCTCGGCCCCAGACAGCAGGCATGGCTCTGTCCCTAGCCCAGTGGAAGATAACACCCATTTGGAGCTTCAGTGTCTTCATGTGAACAAGAAGGGGATGACAGCTGGGTCCTTGCTGGTCACCTCATTGGGAAAATTAAGTGTGAGACTGATGGTCTGGGATGGCAGTGGGGGCAGGGGAGGTTAATGGCCTATAACAGAGGTTATCAACCTGGGGCAATTATATCTCCCAGTGGACATTTGGCAACATCTGGGAACATTTTTGGTTATCAGAGCTGGGGTAGGAGACAGGATATTACTGGCATCTAGTGGGTAGAAGCTAGGAATGCTGCTCAACATTATACAATACACAAGACAGCCCCCTAGGTGAGAAAGAACTATCTGGCTCAAGATGTCAAGAGTGCCAGGTTTGAATGACCCTAGCCTATATTTTACCAGCATTCAGGTTCTATTTCTTTTAAAGCAGGTGGAGGGGAGAGATAGAAAGATAAAATAAATGGATCAATGCATAGGTTGGGGGGGTGGATGAGTGGGTGGATGGATAGAAAAGAGAGAGAGAGATGCACATAGCTCTAGTACCATCAGTCTGTAACTAGAACAGACTCAATCTCACATTCTACTTTGAGGACCAGGGACATCTAAATAGAGTTACAAGACCTTGCACAAGGAAAATGTGCTCACTTATCAGGCTAACCTACAACAAAGAGCTGCTGGGGAGCAGGCATGACTGGTCATCACCCCAGCTGCCCTCACTCTGTGGGCTCATCTCCATTTGCCTCTGCTGCATGGTGGAAAGGGAGCAGGGTCAGAGAACTACCCAGAGCAGTCCACAGCTGGGCAGTGATTTGGGGTAAAGACACACTCCTTGAAGCTTCTGCAACAGGTGCCAGATCCCCTGTTTTCTATACCCCTATTCTTTTGCATTGCACTTGTCACAAGTGTAGTAATTCAGTAATGATTGTTATTATCATTTAAGGATTATCTCCCCTGCAACCAACTGTAAACTCTACACCATAAACTCCATGATGGTTGGCACCCTGCGTGGCCTGCTCACTGTAGCATCTCTAGCAATGAATTGGAGTGCTCAATACTTGTTTGTTGAATGAATATGTGAACACAGATGATGACTGTTCTGTCAGAACAAGAGCCCAACAAATTTGGCTCTGACAAATGAGGTACCCAGAGGAGACTGAAATCAAGGCTGCCTACCAATATCTGGGTTGTGCCATTGCCATCTGTGGTAGTCACCTTTTCTTCTGTCTGCTTAGCTTCATCATCTGGAGCCTCAAAGCCAATGGGTCCTGCTTTGGGTCTCTCCTGCTTCCAGCCATTTTCAACCCAGGGAGGAGTGGAAAATGGAGCCTGAGAAAGCAAATCAGAACACTCAGGGCCATGTGAAATCAGGGTCAGAAAGAACATGGACGAAACTCAGACAAATGTGCTGACAGGTTTGGCGTCTTTATTTTCCTTCTAAGTACCAATTACTCATTCTGGGCCCAAATGGTGGCAAGTTTCCTTCCCTAAGGAGGCAGACCGCAGACACCAGAGAAGAGGTGGGTAGAAGAGAGGTTGAGGGAGGCACAGCATGGGAAGACTGGGTGCCTCCTTTGCCCCAGCAGAGCGAAGAAGAGCATCAAGGAGCAGCTACATTCCAGAGCAGCTGCAGACTCCTGCAAGGTTATCTGTAGCAGGCACAGGTTTAAAAGTGACAGGGAGATAAAAATGAGTCATTGTCACCCAGCAAGAGCCATCTCAGTTGCCTGGGGTTCCGTGAAAGGTGTCCCCAGATACAAAGTTACTCAAATTCTGGAATGAGTTTTGCCTGAAAAAAGGGCATAGAAATGTCCGTGCCCGTAAAGACCGTCTGCTATGTACAGCCAGCATGGCTGACAGACCCACAGTGATCAGCTGATAAGTGCCATCTGAAATGATACAGTGACATACCCTCTAGAGACATCTGTCCTCAGGCTCCTAACCCAGCTCCCCAGCTGCCTAGTCATGCAACCTTGAGCAGGGACATCTCCTCTCTGATCTTCAGGTTTCATACCCCTAAATGATTACTAAGGGTCCTTTGTACTCTGAAATTCATACAACAACTATGAATAGCCCCATGCATTATTTTTCCCAGTGTTGATGTTTGCATTTTAACCAGAAGATTCTGGTCTCTCTAACAACCTATTGGTGGAGGTTCCAGGTTCCAGAATCCAATTGTCCAGGTTCAAATTCTGGCTTCATTTATTGGCTCTTTGCATTCATGCAGGTTGCTTAACCTCTCTGAGCCTCTGTTTCTTCATGCTAATGATAATACAACCAATAGAAGGGCAGGTAGTTTTTTCCCAAAAAACTACCCACACTAGACCTCCACCTTTTGATTGGATTTTCCAGGGTCCAACACCTATGGGATGAGGTTTTTGGGCCCCTCTGCTTGGGGAAAAAGACAAAACATCATGATAACCATTGCAATTTGCTGAACATGAGAGCCCTTAGCCAACATGCTTTCTCTCTCTCATTACCTTGTGTTATTTTCTTTGTAACACCTATTATGATGTAAATTATCTAGGGAATTTACTCACTTGTTTCATCTCCCTCTACTGGATCTAAGTTACATCAGATCACATGCTTAGTCTAGTTCATGACTGAGTTCCCAGTAACTAGCATATCACTTGGCACACACAAGATATTCAAAAAACATCTGTCATTGAATGAATGAAAAAGAAGGACCCAAAGTCATTGGGCAGGTACTGAGCCCAAATCCTATGGGAAGTTGGTACACCTTATGGAGAAAGTGTGGGCAAAGGCAGCAGTACCGAAAAAAGGTTAGGGGCCTGGAGCATGAGCTTTGAGTCTGCTAATCCCAAATTCCAATTTAAGTGACGTAGACCTCAGTTTCCCCATCTACAACATGAGGATAATACTATTAATACATTCCTCTTAAGGATGAGATTATCAGGAAGATTAAGCATACTTTGCACAGTGCACAGCACACTGTAGACCCTCAATAAATCTAAGCTATTTTGTATTACTACTTCTACTAACAACCCCATGGAATACCTCATGGGGCTAGCTTCTTAGTGCTAACCATTTTCTCTCTCCCTTCCCTCCCTCTTTCTCACTTCCACCTCCAAAGAGAAGCATCCCAGCACAGGAGGGAGCACATTCCACACTGCTCCATTCCCACCGTACAGGCTGGCGTGGATGTGGGCACATGTGGTCCCGAGGCAGCCCACACTGCTCTCTGTTCTGTTTCAGGCTGTGCACTCCTGATGCCCGCCCCAGCCTCAGTCCTCCCCCGCCACCTCCTCCACCCACCTGCATGCATGCGGCACGTGTGGGTGCACGCGTTCCTGCCACATGTCAAGCCCGCACTTGTGGGTGGAGAGTCCTGGCTGCACAGCTGAATCAGGAGAGCAAGTCTCACCACCCCCTCACTCCTTAATCCACTGCAATCTGGCTTCCTTTCTATGTCACCCAAGCCTGCCTGAGCCAGGGTCATAATGACTTCCACTCTCCAGCATCTTTTCCAGGGTCCAGTGTGTCTCCTGGGGAAATTCAATTTTGATGACCACCACGCAACTGCCACCTTCTTCTAATTCCCTTCTCCCTCAACTTCTCTGACCCAGCATGTTCCTGACTGCTCTTCCCTTCCTGTTCAGATTCACTTACTCCTACACTCTTCTACTCAACACATTTATTGAGCTTCTACCCTGAGCTGAACATTGCTGAGATATGATGAAGAACAAGGCAGGCTCTAAGGAGACAGTATGCTTCCTATGGTAGGAAACTGCATCAACATTACCTAGAATCATATCCCACCTTTGCCACCTTGCTACCTGTGTATCTTTGGGCAGCTTGGTTACCCTCTCTGGGCTTCAGTTACCACCTCCAAAAAATGAGTCAATTGTGAAACTTTCATGAATACCTATAAAGTGTTTAGCATGGTGTGTTTCCATTGTTTCCCCTACCCTAATCTATTTTCTGTACAGCAGCCAGAACGATCTTAAAACATAAATTAGGTCTCTGCTATTGCTCACTAAAACCCTTCCAGAGGCTTTCTGTTGCTCTAAGTATAAAATCCAGACCCCTCACTATGGCTTTCTGGCCTCCCAATCCTCCGACCTCATGCTGGGCCACACAAGTTCATTCCCACATCAGGACCATTGTGCTGATCCCTCTGCTCAGAATGCTGAGCCATAGGCTTTCTCTCAGCAGACCCTCCATGCCCTTCAGGTCTCGGCTTAAATGCTGCCTCCTCAAAAGCCTCCCCTGACCACTGGAAAGCAAACTGTCCATGTCCCACCCAGGTCCCAGTTATCAGACCACTGGGTCTATTTCCCAGCTACTGTAGGTATTGGCTGCTCTTGGCTCATACCCACACCCTCAATTAAATGTCTTTCCAAGGATTCTTCTCCAGGTTCTCCTCTCTTGACCTTCTTCTTGGTTGGCTGTGTTCCCTCTTAAGTGACTTCCCAGGACCCCAAACTCAGTGGGTCCGACCACTGATTCATCAGCTGCCCTTGGGAGCAGAGCTCCTCCCAGATGTCTCTAACTCTGGCAGTAGCACAAGATTTCCAGTGCCGAGGCTGGAAACTGGGTGCCACTTCTCATCAGACTCGTTCATCTCAGACATCACTGTAGCCAGTCAGTGCCCAAGTTCCACCAAGCCAGCATGTCCACATCATCCTCTTCCTCCATGCTCCAGGCATGCAGTCTTCAGGTCAGCTCAAGTCCACCTTTCCTTATTTCCAGGTTTGGTGCAAAAGCCTTTTCACAGAAATGTTCCACATGTAGTCCCAGCTCTCCTGAAACCATTCTACAGCAGTCTGCTGCACTCATATTCCCAATACTCACCATGAATCATATCCCTCCTTCTCACAGGAATCCTATGAAGTCCACAGAGCCATGCCCCAGTGCTTTCTTTAGTCTGGCATTCAAAGCCCCAGTTATAATGGTGGGAGAAATAGTAGTAATGACAGAAAACTTTCACTGAGTTCTACCATGTACCAGGTGGGGATGCACACCTCCTTGGAACACTGACAGTACCTGAGTACCTGCTTAGTATGTAACAGATACTGAAATATATTTGATGAGTTAATATAACGTGACAAACATATCATGTATGTTATATTTAACCCACATGACAAGCCTATGAGGTGAGGAAATAGGCTCAAAGATAATGACAATTTACATCCAGCCACCAACTAGAGTTGAAAAGCAGAGCTGACCAATCTGAGAGTCTGGCACTCAAGCACTATGTTCCCCTGGACAGCTCCCCTGCACCTTAGCAGCAGCCAAACTAGACTGTCCACACCCTATTCACAAAATACATGCCACATTTCTATGCCTTTGAACCTCTTCTCAAAATGAGCCTTTGCTTGGAATGCCTTCAATGTCCCTGCTTTCAGATTCTTTTTTTTTTCTGTTTTTAATTGTTGTTCAAGTACAGTTGTCTCCATTTTCCCCCACCGCTCCCACCACCCCAGCCATCCCCACCTTTCACTCTCGATCCTACCCCCATTTGGCTTTGTCCATGTGCCTTTTATACATGTTCCTTGACAACCCTTCCCCTTTCCCTCTCCATTACCCGCTTCCATTTCCCTTCTGGTTACCATCAGTTTATTCTTAATTGCTTTTTTTTTGCATTTTTATTTTGTTTTGTTTTGTTTATTTTATTTTATTTTATTTTATTTTAATTGTTCAAGCACAGTTTTCTGCCTTTTACTCTCATCCCAGCCCATCCCTCAAGATCTCCCCACTTCCCTCCTGTTTCCACCCGCACCCCCCCCCCTTGTTTCTGTCTATGTGTCCTTTATACTTGTTCCTGCAAACCCTTCCCCTTTTCCCCTGAGATTCCCTCCCCTCTCCCCTCTGGTCACCGTCAGCCTGTTCTCTATTTCAGTGTCTTTGGTTGTATTTTGCTCGTTTGTTTGTTTTGTTCATTAGGTTCCTGTTAAAGGTGAGATCATATGGTATTTGTTTTTCACCGCCCGGCTTATTTCGCTTAGCATAATGCTTTCCAGTTCCATCCATGCTGTCACAAAGGGTAGGAGCTCCTTTTTTCTTTCTGCTGCATAGAATTGCACTGTGTAAATGTACCATAGTTTGTTGATCCATTCATTTACTAATGGGCACCTAGGTTGCTTCCAACACTTGGCTATTGTAAATTGTGCTGCTTTGAACATTTTAATTTCAATGTCTCTGGTTATATTGTTTGCTTGTTTGTTTTGTTGATTAGGTTCCACTTATAGGTGAGATAATATGGTATTTGTCCCTCACCACCTGGCTTATTTCACTTAGCATAATGCTCTCTAGTTTCATCCATACTGTCGCAAAGAGTAGGAGCTCCTTCTTCCTTTCTGCTGCATAGTATTTCATTTTGTGAATGTACCAGTTTTTTGATTCACTCATTTACTGATGGGCACTTAGATTGCCTGAGCTTTCTCAAAAATATGCCTATCAAAATTCTTTACAGGCCCATCCACAGCCATTGTACATTCAAAAAAATTCCCAGTGTACTCTATTCAGTCCTCAATAATGACCTCACTCATCAAATATTTGCCAAGCACCTACTTTGGGCCAGTCCCATGCCAGGTGCTCAGCATAAAGAGATGAATCAGTCACAGACCCCTTGGCACATACTGCAGTTCAGAAGTCCATCCATCCATCTCTCCACCTTCCCATCCATCCAGCCCATAAATATTGGTTGAGCTCTTCCATAAGCCAGGCGTTGTGCTAGGGGTTGAGAGTTCATCAGTGACAAAAGTAGTCACAAACATCTGCCTTTTTGGGGCTTACATTTTAGCAGGAAAAACAGACTAACAAATAATAACTCCTAATGTGTACAGTGGGCTGACCATCTTCCAGACACTCTTCTGAACACATTTCACATCTTAATGATTTAATCCTCACATCAACCTTATGTTATAGGTAGTATTATCCCCATTTTGTAGATGAGGAAAGGGATACTTGGAGCAATAGAATAATTCGATAAAATCACTCAGCTAGTAAATACCATGTGGCCCAAAATCCTAATCCAAGCCATATAATCTATGCTCTTAACCAGTATATTATACTGTTTCTCTAGTAATTATCCAAGTAAACAAGAAACATGTCAAACAATGGGAAGTGCTCTGCATAAAAATAATAAAGTAATATGGAAGAGGCTGGTAAGGCCCTGAAGGGTGGTCAGGGAAGGCCTCCCTGAGGAGGGGACATCTGGGCTAAAATCTGAATAACAACAAAGTGATTTTCAAATTTTAGGACATGTCAGGACTCCCTGAGAATGTAGAACTGTATAAATTCTTGAGCTTCAGCCTAGATTTACTGTGTCAAAATGCAATGGTGAAAGCTTTATTTTTTCACATACCCTCCAATACATTTGACAGTCAGGCTTAGAAGCCATAGAAAAAGGGACAGACAAACAGATAAGTAGACAAGCAGGACACATGTAAATCAGCAAGTTATAACATGACCCTGAATCCTAGAGCTATATCCAAAGAACTGAAAATACAACCTTACAATTTACTCTTTCTGGGAAAATCAAAAAGTATAAAGGAGGGGAGGATCCTTGAGCAACATCTTAAAGGGTGAGTAGAGTTTGCAAAACAAAAGAGGAGCAGGAATGGTTTCAGACAGAGAGCAGCTTTCATCAGATGCCCCAGCAAGGACAGGGCAGCCAGCAGGGAGAGTGGTGGGGGCTGAAGTAGCTGGGGTTGGAATTGCAGCAGGAGAGCCTCAGACCAGGAAGGACTTTGTTAAGTCTCTAGGAGGTTGGAGTTTCTCCTGAAGTCACTAGGAGGCCCCAGAGATCAAGTTGAGGACAGGTTGGAGCAGCTTCCCTTGACCAGGAAATGGCCCTGAGTGAAGTTAGCAATGAAGTGGCTGTGGCAATAAAGTTTATAAAGAAATAAAAAGGCCTGAATGAGGGCCATAAAGGCAAGTTATACCCTTTCTATAGAGTGTCTCTTGGCTTGGATAAAATTAGTGTGTGCACTTGCTATATCTCCCCACTAAACTGTAAGGTACTCAAGTGGAACTAAAACCCATATAATGTATTGGCTAAAGCTGGTTTTCTCAACCTCGGTACTAATGACTTTTTGGACTGATAATTCTCTATTATTGGGATCTGTCCTGTGTACAGTAGGATATTTAGTAGCATTCCTGGCCTCTACCCACTAGATGCCAAGAGCAACCCCATCACAGCTAGTGACAAGAAAACTGTCTCCAGCCCTTGCCAACTGTCACTTAGGGACAAAATTACCCTTGGTTGAAAACCCCAGGGTTAATGTAATAGAATGTAGGGTTCTACCAAATCTCAGCTCTGGCACTACCCAGCGGGGTGTCCTGAATATTCTGCTTCACTTCTCTGTGCCTTTGTTTCCTCATCTACTGAGTAGGGATTATAAAGTATTAACCTCATAGAGTTAACGTACAAATTAAATACCACCCTGGCTGCTGCAGCCCAGTTGGTTGGAACATAGTCCCATAACCAAAAGGTTGCAGGTTTCATTTCTGATCAGAGCACATACCTAGGTTGCAGGTTTGATCCTCAGTCTAAATGCATATAATCCCTGGTCTGGGCACTGATCCCCAGTTCAAGTACCTATGAGGGGCAACCCAAAAATGCTTCTCTCTTGCATCATTGTTTCTTGCTCTCCCTTCCTCTGTCTCTAAAAATGATGAAAAAATGTCCTTGGGTAAGGATTAAAAAAATAATTAACACTGCCAGCCAAGATGAAGATATACGTAGATATATTTTTCTTCTTCGCACTACCAAAAGAACAACAACAAATTTAAAATAAAAAAATAACCATAACTGCCATAAAATCAAACTGTTAAAGAAGAAACATTCATCCAGAGTGGTAGAAGGGGTGGAGACGGGCAGCTAGGGCAGAGAGGATGCATACGAAGGTGGCAGGTGGAGGACAATGGCAGCTGAAGGACAAAGCCAGTGAGGAGGTGGCTGGTGGACTGAGATAGGCAAGGCAGCAGCTGGAAGAGCAGGCGGTTCCACATTTGTGTGCAGATAAACCAGGAGCAACAACTGGGGAGCAAGAAAGACTGCACAACCTAGGGTTTCAGCGTGGGAAAAGAAAGCTTCAAAACCTCTGGCTATAAAAATCTGTGGGAGTTACAACACTGGGAGAAACTCCCAGCCTCACAGGGAGTTCATTGTAGAGACCCACAGGGTTCTATAATGTACACAAACCCATCCGCCTGGGAATCAGCACCAGAAGGGCCCAATTTGCTTGTAGGTAGTGGGGGCAGGTGGGAATTGACTGAAAGCTGGTGGAGAACCCAGCAAGTGGCATTGCTCCCTTTCTGTCCCCTCCTCCACATACAGTGCCACAGCACAGTGATGTGGGTTGCCCTGCCCTGGAAAATACCTATGGCTCCTCCCCTTACAATGTAACAGGAGCACTGAGACAAAGAAATATGGCTCAAATGAAAGAACAGATCAAAAATCCAAAAATAGCACTAATTGATGAAGAGATAGCCAACCTATCAGATCCAAAGTTCAAAACACTGATAATCAGGATGCTCACAGAAATGGTTGAGTATGGTTGCAAACTAGAGGAAAAAGTGAAGGCTGTATATATTATGAAGGCTATATATTATTAGCCTTATATATAATATAAGTGAAGGCTATATATTATTATATATAATAATATATATTATTATATATTATATTATATATTATTATACATTATATATTATATTGTATTATATATTATTATAGAATAATATTATATAATCTATAATATTAATATTATAATAGTAATAATATTATATTATAATATAATATATATTATAATTAAATTATATATAATATGTGTTATTATATATAATATAATATATATAATATTAAAGAAAAATATACAGGGAACCAACAGCAGAGGGGAGGAAACCAGGACTCAAATCAATGATTTGGAGCAGAAGGAAGAAATAAATATTCAACCAGAACAGAATGAAGAAACAAGAATTTTTTAAAATAAGGAGAGGCTTAGGAACCTCTGGTACAACTTTAAACATTCCAACACCCAAAACATAGGGGTGACAGAAGGAGAAAAAGAAGAGCAAGAAATTGAAAACTTATTTGAAAAAATAAGAAAAACCTCCTCAATCTAGTAAAGGAAACAGACACGCATGTCCAGGTAGCTCAGAGAGTCCCAAAGAAGTTGGACCCAAGGAAAAATACACCAAGACACATCATAATTACATTACCCAAGATGAAAGATAAAGAGAGAATCTTAAAAGCAGCAAGACAAAAGGAAAGAGTTACCTACAAAGGAGTTCCCATAAGACTGTCAGCTGATTTCTCAAAAGAAACCTTACAGGCAAGAAGGGCCTGGAAAGAAGTATTAAAGTCATGAAAGGCAAAAACCCACCCAAGATTACTCTATCCAGCAAAACTATCATTTAGAATGGAAGGGCAGATAAAGTGCTTCCAAGATAAGGTCAAATTAAAGGAGTTCATCATCACCAAGTCCTTATTATATAAAATGTTAAAGGGAGTTATCTAAGAAAAAGAAGATGGTCAAAACTATGAACAATAAAATGACAACAAACTTACAACTATCAACAACTGAACCTAAAAAAAAAGAAAAAGAAGAAAAAACTAAGCAAACAACTAGAACAGGAATGGAATCACAGAAATGGAGATGACATGGAGGGTTTTCAGTGGGGAGGGGAGGGGTAGAATGGGAGAAAAGGTATAGGGAATAAGAAGCATAAATGGTAGGTACAAAATAGACAGGGGTAAGTTAAGAACAGTATAGGAAACAGAGAAACCAAAGAACTTACATGTACAACCCATGGACATGAACTAAGGGAGAGAATGTTGGTGGGAGGTGGGGTATAGGGTGAAGGGGAAAAAATGGGACAACTGTAATAGCATAATCAATATAATATGCTTAAAAATAATTAAACACAATGATTTGTGTGAAGTGCATACTCAGTGAATGTCAACTATCACTGGCTTTATATTTTAAGGAAACAGGCACTTAGCCAAGAGCTAGACATACATTAAGTGCCTATTAACAAATGTCAGCTACTGTTTGTTTCTGTTATTTTCTTACTCATTTCTGTAGCATGTCGATGGGCCTTGAGATGGGTCTTGCACATATATGCCAAAGTTCAGTAGATTGGAATGAGAAGGGAGGTGCCTACTTTCTAAGATGTAACCTTGCTGCTGCTACTGGGATTTTCTTATTGTCTCTGAGTACAACAAAAGCTTGAAGGTGCTTATAGTGCCCACAATACAGTAACTATGCTCCTATCCCAAGAATTTCCTAAGGTATGTTCTAAAGAATAATAAATCAAAAAGTATTTCTTTAAAAAAAGTTTTCCAGAACAGAAAATGCAGGATATTCCACTCCTTTTTGAGCAAATAAGGCACGTTTGGTTAGTAAAGGCTCTTAGAAGTCCTGCAGTCATCATTACTAGATTTTAAGCTCTAGGAAATCAGTGATCAAGTCTAGCTCAATATCAAATCCCCACTCCTCAAACAATGCAGAACAAAAAAGGCACTCAATAAGCCTGTGATAAATGAGTATAATGAAATTAACATTTACATGAATGAACTTGCTAATTAAAGAACCCAGTGTTTCCCAAACATTTTGGACCATTGCACCATGGATATCTCCCAGGACCAAAACCCCCCAGGCACACTTGGAGAACATAGCCTCCCCCTGGGATGGCAAAGCAAACTCCAGTGACTGCAAAGGCAGGAATGCCTATAGTACACATTTCTGGATTCTGTGGTTCACAGTGACTTTATTGTCATTTAAAATTAATTTAAAACATGTTATTTTAGCTCCAAAATGAGCCCAGTGAGCAAATAAAATACAGTCTAGGGGCCCTGACAAAAGGACTCTATTTTTAAGAGTTGTGGCAATCTCTGTGCCATCTTGTACGCAGTGAAGTGGCGAAGCAAATGTTACCCACAGGGGTGGTACTGACCTCACTACACACCTCCAAGGAGCATTTGTCACTGCAAAGACCATAGCTTCTACACTCCAAAAGACCAGATTTTTCCCAAGTTGTTGTTCTGTTCAATGGCAATCCTGTTCGATGGCACTCAGAGCAAGCCTGCTGCAAACTCAGTTTCAAGTTCTGAGTTTTCTAGCATATGTTTACTCTAATGCCCACCTTGTTTACATCTATAATTTCCATCTGGATGAACAGTAAGCAGAATAAACCATTGTGGTAAATGTGCTCCAGAAGCACACAAGACTTTGCAACAGAAAAAGGGAGAGAAGCTTAGTTGAAATGACAGCTGACATCTGCACTGTGCTCACCATATGACAGATACTGTTCCAGCCACTTCACATGAGCAAGCCTGTCTAATCCTCCTAGCAACCGTAGGAGGTGGGTCTTAGTATCATTCCCATTTTATGGATAAGCCCTAAGGAAAGAGTGAGACTAAAGTCCCTTCACAACCTTACTGATAAATTATTAACAGAGCTTACAGCTTGACGCAAAGCAATAAATGTATATCTTTGACATTTAAATTTTTAAATTTTTCTGTAACTCTCCAATCCTGTGTTAGATGTTACACAGATTCTCATCAGTACCATATGCTTTGGTGCCTGAATTCCAGTCCGGCCTCCTCCAAGAAAACCTCTGTGTGACCAGACTTCCCAATGCCCCACTTAATGATGATTATCATAATTGCTGATATTAATTAACTTATCCTGATGGGTTATTTAGGGTGTTATTTAGTTATTAACATCAGGATGAGTAAATTAAGAATCACAAGAATGCAGAGCTCCATTCTCTCTTCTGATTCAGTTACATTATAAAAATGAATGGTTTTCCTCTGCTCCTCAGAACATTATTGGGTTTATTCCTAGCCATGTTTCCAGTTTGCAAACTCTAAGACCCATAAATAAGTCATTGTCTTTTATTTCTAGCCAAAGTCTTCAGAGTCTTTTTGAGTTTACTTAACAGCCCATTGCAGCTCAGAGAGGTAGAATGACTGGACCAAAGACACACAGCCAGAGAGGGCAGGAGCTGGCATTTGGACCATAGTTTTAACACTACACTCCACAGCCTCAGTAATTAGCAGTAATCACCAATGCTATTTTTATTTTTAACCAAATCTTTACCATGCACTTTTGTTATCCATGTATACCATCAATGCTGGAGTTAATTATCTGATGGGAGAATAAAAGTCTTGGAAGAAAGAGTCTGTTTCTATGCCTGAAGTGTCTTTGATTCCCTTCTGGTGCTTAACTCCCACCCCTTTACACCAGAAATGACATGGAAGTCAAGATACAGTTATAATTCAGAAATAAGAGATAATTAACCAAATCTACCTTTTATTATCTTCTTGGATGCTGCCTGTTTTGTCAAAAAGGTTTACAATAAACAAAAATAAAAACTTCTTGGATGCCAGCCCAACTTGAATAATTTTAAAAAACCAATTCCAAAAGAAATTCAGAATAATATCACCCCAAACTTTTTCTCACTCCCTCAAACATTACTCGATCTCTTTGTAAACACTGGACCAGAAATGTCACCTGTAGTATTTCTTTTAATCTGAAAAGTTTAATTTGAAAAACAGATATTAGTCCCCATTTTACAAATAAAGAAACAGGTTCAGAGTGGTCAAGTGTCTTGCCCAAGGCCATAACACAGAGTAAAGGTCACAGTGGGGGTTCTAAACCTAGTCTGTTTCTGAAAACTCCAGATGCTGCTGCCTGACACAGTTTAAAGTAAATTTGACCAACAAACCCCAGAAAATACATTTTTTTAGTCAAGTGTCCTCACAAGAGCTAGAGGTGTAGAAAATGTCATTGAACTTGAGGTTCTGCCATTTGAAAACCAATTAAATATCTGTTTATTTGTTCTAAGCTACATCAGGCTTATTGATGAGTCTGGCAGGTCAACAGAGTGATAATTCTGAGGTGCAATGCCAAGAATCTTATGAGGGGAGACAAAAACCAGATAATCAAACCTCAATACGGGTGGAGCTCAGCAGTGAAACCAAAACATGTAAAAGTTGTATTAATAGTAACAGTTCTGATATCCTTCCTGTCAATGAGAATGTGACATGTACAAAAATTTTTTAAATGTTTTTCTCATATTATTACACATCAAGTGAAGACATTAAATCTCTGTGTGGGTTTAATTTCTTTTCGGTACATTTTGTCATATTCAAACACAAAATCTGAGACTATTGCTTGTTCTTGAAAGACTAATAATGCATCAACTGCAATAAGCTATTTCTTGTTTTGGTTGAAATTTTTCAAAAATCCTGAGGTGGACCATTTCTTCCAGGGTTTTTACAAGGTCACTGCTGTTTTCAAGGGCACTCATCCCAAGCTGACAAAGTGAGAGTGCAGCCAGGTATGTGTCAATGCCAGAACTTTCTCTGAATAGTTGCATCAGAATTTAAAGTTCATTTATTAATTCAACAAACTCTTTTTGAACAACTGTTTGTAGCAAGCACCGCTCATGGCGCTGGGGCTAGATTAGAAGCAGGGAAAGAAGAGGACAAGGCCTACCTCCATGGAAGATTATACATCCTAGTGAGAAGCAGAAGGGAAAGTAAAATAAAAATAAAACAAACTCATATTGGCAACAAGTAAAGCTATGTCTGTGAATGTGACTTTATATGGAAATAACATCTTTGTTTATATAATCAAGTTAAAATGAGGTTGTAGGGGCTAAATACACACACACACACACACACACACACACACACACACACACACACACTTTTTTCTCCTATCTTCTAAGTTCTTCTGGCTGGGCTAATAATCAAATTAACTGAGACAGATTAACAGGAGAAAATCAAATTTTAATATATGTACATGAGGAATTCACACAAACATGAATATTCCAAAGACAATGAGGCGACATTGGGTATATGTATAAGAAACTTTGGACAAAGGAGAAAACGGAGGAACAGGGTATTAGATTTCAGAAATGAGAATGGACAATTTATAGGTAGTTGAGGAAGAGTACAGCATACATAGCAAGAACATTTTTGCTAAGCAACTCAGAAACAATGGGACCCAGGGGCTATCTAACAGGCAAGATGACATTCTAACATCTTCCTGAAGCAGTTTTTTCTGTTTGAATCTCTTGGGCAGGAAAAGGGGGAGGGTCAAATATTCTTTCTGGGTTTTTTTGTTTGTTTGTTTCTTAACAAACAGCTTAAAATCAATATCCCAAAAAGGCAACTTCAGGGTGGCAAAACTTTGGTTCCCTTCTAGGTCATGCTGGATTAGGGTGGGCCCTAAACTCAATGATTGGTGTCCTTATAAGAGAAGGGAAATTTGGACACAGATATACAAGGGAGAAGACCATGTGAAAAGAGGCAGAAACTAGACTGATGTGTCTATAAGCCAGGGAAGATCAAGGATTGCTGGCAACCACCACTAGCTAGAAGAGGTAAGGCAGGCTCCTCCCTTAGAGCCTTTGGAGGGAACATTCCCCTGCTAACACCTTGATTTCAGACTTCTGACCTCCACCATGGTGAGAGAATAAATTTCTGTTTTTAACACTTATCCAGTTTGTGATATTTTGCTCTAGCAACCCTAGGAAATGAATATGATATCAAAGAGTGATAAATGGTATGAAGAAAAACAAAGCAGGTTAGGGAGATGAAGAGTGACTGGGAAGGAAAGGGCTAGTTCATATAATGCAGTTAAGGGGAAATGAGATTACATAAGGATAGGATTGTCAAATCAGTCCCACAAGATTCAGAGGTTGTTATCTGCTCCAGGTGCCATAACAAAATACCACAGTCTAGATAATTTAAAAACAACACACTTTCTTTTTTTAATTTCATTTTAATCATTGTTCAAATACAGTTTTCTCCCTTTTACTCCCAATCCACCACCCCTCCCAACCCTCCCCACTTCCCTCCCATTACCACCCTCCCCCTAGTTTTTGTCCATGTGTCCTTCAAGTTTGTTCCCGTGAACCCTTCCCAATGTCCCCTGAAATTCCCTCTTCTCTGCCCTGTGGTCACTGTCAGCCCGTCCTCTATTTCAGTGTCTTTGGTTATATTTTGTTTGTTTCTTTGTTTTGTTGTTTAGGTTCCTGTTAAAGGTGAGATCATATGATATTTGTCTTTCACTACCTGGCTTATTTTGCTTAGCATAATGTTTTCCAGCTCCATACAAGCTATTGCGAAGGATAGGAGCTTCTTCTTTCTTTCTGCTGCATAGAATTCCATTGTGTAAATGTACCATAGATTTTTGGTCCATTCATTTACTGATGGGCATCTTGGTTGCTTCCAGCATCTAGCTATTGTAAATTGTGCTGCTATGAACATTGGGATGCATAGGTTCATTTGGATTGGTGTTTTAGTTCTTAGGATAGAGTCCCAGCAGTGGAATTGCAGGGTCAAAGGGCAGATCCATTTTTAGTTTTCTGAGGAAATTCCATACTGCTTTCCATAGTGTAAAGACAACACACTTTCTCACATTTCTAGGAGCTAGGAAGTCCAAGATCAAGGTGCCAGAAAGGTAGGTCTCATGTTGAGGCCTCTTCTCTTGGCTTGTAGGTGGTCCCCATCTCATTATATGCTCACATGACCTCTTCTTTGTATGTGTGTGTATACAGCCACAATGGGGGTTAGGTGTTCAACATATGAGTTAGGGATACACATGTTAGCATAGGCAGCTAGATATTAATAAAGGAAAGGAGCGAAGGGAATCAGTGTTAAGCATAATAAACTACGGAGCTGAATTGGACACTAAGCCTACTTCACTAGGAAGTTGCAGCATTCATGGACTCCCCGGGGAATTGCAGCATTGCCCCTCCCTCCCCTATGTAGGGAGGAAGGACTGTATTTCCAGTCTCCCCAGGGTACAACTGGTCCAATTGCAAGTTTGGGGGAGGAATAAATAAAGGGGAAATGACTCTGCTAGGTACATGTCCAGTAGAAGCCGAGATGGTGCAGGAGGAAGCAAGCACATGTGCAATAGAAGCCAAGATGGCACAGGGAGAAGTCCTACTATGAGGCATGCACAGTAGGAGCCAAGATGGTAACCATGAAGTCCTATCTGTCTAGGAACAGTCTACGAAATTAATTGGTTAGAGCAGGGGTTTCCACATGCCCTGGACCCAGACTGGTACCAGTCCGTGGTCTGTTAGGAGCTGGCCGCACAGCAGGAGGTGAGCGGAGGAATAGCCAGTGAAGCTTCTTTACCATCTGAGCTGAGCTCCACATCCTGTCCCCTCGTCCCCCTACCCTCCAACCCCCCTTCTGCCAACCGAGGAAAAAAAATGTCTTCCTTGAAGCTGTCACCTGGTGCCAAAAATATCGGGGACTGCTAGGTTAGAGGAGAGCCCAATCTCGATCCAAAAAGGATTGGAAAGTTGATTTGTTGGTTTGAAAGAGTGCCTGGTGCTTCCCAAAATGGAGATAATATAATCCAAGCTTAACAAAGCTCGCTCTCACTCTTGGTAACATGCACTTGCACCATAACATGTACTTGTCCCATTTCTTCATGCATTTTCTTTCCATAGCTGCTGTGTGGGTCTAGCAGCCACCTTGGTCCCAGTAACCATGTGGACTCCAAGAATAGGCTCCAAGTTCAAGTCTAGGTACAGCAATGCAGCACCAGCTGAAACACAGGTAGGAACAGACTATACTAACTAGACAGGGACAGAGGCTGAACTGAACTAAGCTTTAACGTGGCACAGAATTTTTGGACATTGGTCCTTTTTCTGAGATTAATGCAGACAAGACCGGACTTTTCCACAACAGGACAGGTGGAGATGAAGGCAGCCTTCTATTTCTGTTCCATTAAATCTATCCATTACATCTCATCCTTCCATGCATGGATCTCTCAATATGCTTTTCTTGCAACTCTGTGAGAGGACCCCATTTCCACCAGCAGCACACATACATTCAATCCATAACAAACTCTTACCCAAAAGTTGTCAGTGTAACTCCCCCAAACCTTCTCTGTGCATTAGCACAAATTCTGGCCCAGATGTACAAACATGGCCTCTAAGTGATGTAGGCAGGTCTATTTCAGTGACACAATATCTCCATTTTATACTCCAATGATTACACAATAGACAATGACCCTTTCCATAATTCCATTCATCCCAGTTTGTTTATCATCAGCAAACTCAATCAACCAGGTATAGCGTGTTGTAAGCATACCATACCAAGAAAAAGAACCAGTGCTGGCTACATAAGGCTAGGTATAATGCAAAATGAAAACGAGGAACTCTTTGTTCAAAACTTACTAAGAATCTCAAGATGGTGCCCTGGCTGGTGTGACTCGGTGGATTGAGTGCCAGCCTGCGAACCAAAGGATCCCTGGTTGGATTCCCATTCTAGAGCACAAGCCTGGGTTGCAGGCCAAGTCCCCAGTAGCAGGTGCACCAGAGGCAACCACACATTGATGTTTCTCTCTCTCTCTCTTTCACACTATCTCCCACTCTCTAAAAATAAATAAAATCTTTTAAAGAAATTTTTAAAAAGAATTATAAAAAACTTTAAAAAAAGAATTTTAAGATGGTAACTGCAGAGCACTAGACCGGCTAAGCACAGGGCCCTGTGTGACTAATAAGGACACTACCTTATCTTTCTGTGGTGAACACCATCAGCAGCACCAATAAGCATGTTTACTAGATTTGGCTTATCACTTCTTTTGTTTTTATTTTTAATTATATTTTATTGATTATGCTATTACAGTTGTCCTGACTTTTCACCTTTTGCTCCCCCTCCACCCAACACCTCCCACTCTTTCAGGCAATACCCCCTACCACTGTTCATGTCCATGGGTCATACATACATATAAGTTCTTTGGCTACTCTATTTCCTATACTGTGCTTTAAATCCCCATGGCTATTCTGTAACTCCTATTTGTGGTTCATAATCCCCTCACCTCTTCACCCATCCTTCCCCCAACTCCCATCTGGCAAACATCAAAATGCTCTTCATATCTATGATTCTGTCTCTGTTTTTCTTATTTGCTTAGTTTGATTTTTAGATTCAACCACTGATAGATACATATTTATTGCCATTTTATTGTCCATAGTTTTGATTTTCTTTTTCTTAAATAAATCCCTTTAACATTTCACATAATGGTTTGGTGATGATGAACTTTTTTAGGTTTTTTGTTTGTTTGTTTTCTGCCTGGGAAGTTCTTTATCTGCCCTTTAATTCTAAATGATATCTTTCCCAGCTAGAGCAATCATAGCTCTAGGTTCCTGCTTTTCATGAATTTGAATATCTCTTGCCAATCCCCTCTAGCCTGCAAAATTTCTTTTAAAAAGTCAGTTGACAGTCTTATGGGTACTCCCCTGTAGGTAACTAACTCTTTTTCTCTTATTGCTTTTAAGCTCCTTTCTTTATCTTTAACTTTTGGCATTTTAATTATTATGTGTCTTGGAATGGGCCTCTTTACTTCTATCTTGTTTGGGATTCTCTGTGCTCCGTGGATTTGCATATCTATTTCCTCCACCAAATTAGGAAAGTTTTTTTTCATTGTAGTTTCAAACAATTACCAATTTCTTGCTCTTTGTCTTCTCCTTCTGGCACCCCTATGATGCAAACATTGGATGTTTTGAAGTTGACCCAGAGGATGTTTATACTATCCTCATGTTTTTTTATTCTTTTTTCTTCTTGATGTTCTGATGGGTTGTTTTTTGCTTCCTTATGTTTCAAGTCATTGATTTGATTCTCAGCTTCATCCATTCTACTGTTGTTTCTCTGTAAGTTTCTCTTTTTTTCATTTTATTTTTTCTCTTTTTTCATTTTATTTTATTTTATTGTTGTTCAAGTAAGTTGTCTGCCTTTCCCTCCCACTTCTCCCCCTCAACCCAGCCATCCTCACCTCCCTCCTGTGATTCCACTCCACCTTGGTTTTGTCCCTGTGTCCTTTATAGTTGTTCCTGAAAACCTTCCACCCTTTCCCCTCATTATCCACTCCCATCTCTCCTCTGGCTATGTTCTTTTGTTCTTAATTTCAATGTCTCTGGTTATCTTTTGCTTGCTTGTTTGTTTTGCTAATTAAGTTACACTTAAAGGTGAGATCATATGGTATTTGGATTTCACCACCTGGCTTATTTCACTTAGCATAATGCTCCTCCAGTTCCATCCATACTGTCACAAAGGGCAGAAACTCCTTCTTTCTTTCTGCTGTATAGTATTCCATTGTGTAAATGTACCATGGTTCTTTCATCCATTCATTTACTGATAGGCACATAGGTTGCTTCTGGCACTTGGCTATTGTAAATTGTGCTGTTATGAACATTGAGGTGTATAGATTCTTTTGGATTGTGTTTCAGGGTTCTTAAGAAATAACCCCAGCAGTGGAATTGCTGGGTCAAAAGGCAGTTTCACTTTTAGTTTTATGAGGAAATTCCATATTGTTTTCCACAGCAGCTGAACCAGGCTGCATTCCTACCAACAGTGCACTAAGGTTCCCTTTCCTCCATATCCTCCTCAACACTTGTTTGTTGATTTGTTTCTGAAGGCTATTCTGACCGGTGTGGGGTAGTATCTCATTGTGGTCTTAACTTGCATCTTTCTGATGGCTGGCGATGCTGAGCATCATTTCATATGTCTCTGGGCCCTCTGTATGTCCTCCTTGAAGAAGTGTTTGTTCAAGTCTTTTGCACATTTTTTAATTGGGTTTTCTATCTTACTGGAGTAGAGTTGTGTGAGTTCTTTATATATTTTGGAGATCAAACCCTTGTCCGAGGTATCATTGGCAAATATGTTTTCCCATATAGTTGTTTCTCTTTTCATTTTAATGCTATTTTCTTTGGCCATGCAGAAGATTTTTATTTTGATGAGATCCCATTTGTTTATTCTTTCCTTTATGTCCCTTGTTTTAGGGGACATATTAGTGAAGATATTGCTGCATGGAGTGTTTGAGATTTTCCAGCCGATGTTTTCCTCTATGACTTTTATGGTGTCATGACTTATATTTAAGTCTTTCATCCACCTTGAATTTATTCTTGTGTATGGTGTAAGTGGGTGATGAAGTTACACTTTTTTGCAAGTAACTGTCTAGATCTCCCAACACCATTTGTTGAAGAGGCTATTTTTACTCCATTTTATGCTTCTTCCCCCTTTGTCAAATATTAATTGACCATAGAGAGTTGGGTTTGTTTCTGGGTTCTCTATTCTGTTCCATTGGTCTATGTATCTGTTCTTATACCAGTACCAGGCTGTTTTGATTACAGTGGCCTTGTAATACAGTTTGATACCAGGTATTGTGATCCCTCCTACTTTGTCCTTCTTTCTCCAAATGGCTGCAGCTATTCAGATTGTTGATGGTTCAATATAAATTTCTGAAATGTTTGTTCTATAGCTGTGAAATATGTCACTGGCATTTTATTTTTTAATTACTTTATTGTTGTTCAATTACAGTTGTCTGCATTACCCCTGACAGCTCCCCCCAACCCCAGCCAATCCCACCTCCCTCCCTTGCTCCCACCCTGAACTTGAATAGGGATTGCATTAAATCCATAAATTGCTTTAGGTAGCAGGGACATTTTGATGTTAATTCTTCCAATCCATTAGCACAGTACATGCTTCCATTTGTTTGTGTCTTCCTTAATTTCTTTCTTCAATGTTGTGTAGTTTTCTGAGTACAGGTCTTTTACCTCTTTGGTTAGGTTTATTCCTAGATACCTTATTTTTCTTGTTGCTATAACAAATGGGAATTTTTTCTTGATTTCTGTTTCTGACATTTCACTTTTGGTGTACAAAAATGCCTTTGATTTCTGAATTTGACTTTGTATCCCACAGTTTTGCCAAATTCACTTATTAGGTCAAGTAGTTTTTTGGTGGAGTCTATAGGATTTTCTATGTTCACTATCATGTCATCTGCAAACAATGACAGTTTGGGTCTTCCTTTCCAATTTGGATGCCTTTTATTTCTTTTTCTTGTCTGATTGCTGTGGCTAGGACTTCCAATACTATGTTGAATAGGAGTGGTGAAGTGGGTATCCTTGTCTTGTTCCTGATCTTAGTGGAAAAGCTCTAAGTTTCTAGCCATTGAGTATGATGTTGGCTGTAGGTATCTCATATATAGCCTTTATGATGTTGAAGTATGCTCCCTCTATTCCCACTCTGTTGAGCATTTCTATCATAAATGGGTGCTGTACTTTATCAAATGCTTTTTCCACATCTGTTAATATAATCATGTGATTTTTGTCTTTGCTTTTGTTTATGTGATGTATTATGTTTATTGATTTGTGAATATTGTACCATCCTTGCATCCCTGGGATTAACCCCACTTGGTCATGGTGTATGATGTTTTTAATGTATTGTTGGATGCAGTTTGCCAATATTTTGTTGAGGATTTAGCATTTGTTCATCAGCGATATTGGCCTGAAATTTTCTTTCTTCATTGTGTCTTTATCTGTTTTTGGGAACAGGATGATGTTGGCTTCATTAAAAGAGTTTGGGAGTCTTCCATCATTTGGGGTTTTTTGGAATAGTCTGTGAAGAATAGGGGTTAGCTCTTCCTTAATTGTTTTTGTAGAATTCTCCTGTGAAACCATCTGGTCCAGGGCTTTTGTGTTTTGGTAGTTTTTTTTATTACTGCTTCAGTTTCATCTGCTGTTATTGGCCTGTTCAGGCTTTCTGCTTCTTCTTCGTTGAGTTTTGGAAGATCATACTTTTCTAGAAATTTGTCCATTTCACCCTGCTTTTCAAATTTCTTGGCATACAGTTCTTCATAATAATTTCTTACAATCCTTTGTATTTCTGTGGTATCAGTTGCAATCTCTCCTCTTTCATTTCTGGTTTTGATTATTTGGGTGCTCTCTCTTTTCTTCTTGATGAGCCTTAAAGGCTTGCCAATTGTGTTTATCTTTTCAAAGAATCAGTTCCTGGATTCATTGATCCTTAGAATTGTGCATTTAGTCTCTATGTCGTTTAACTCTGCTCTGATCTGGATTATTTCCTTCCTTCTACTTGCTCTGGGCTGTCTTTGTTGTTGTTCCTCGAGTTCTTTTAGGCATAGGGTTAGGTTTTTTGTTTGAAATGTTTCTATCTTTTTTTAGGTAGGCCTGTATCACTATGAGCTTCCCTCTCAGGACTGCCTTTGCTGTGTTCCATAAGTTTTGGGTTATTGTGAGTTCATTTTTATTTATTCCCAGAAACTTTCTGATTTCTTCCTTGATCTCATTCTTGACCCATTCATTGTTTAATACCATGCTATTCAATCTTCATGATTTTGAGTGTTTGGGGTTTTTTCCTTGGGGTTGGTTTGTAGTTTCAGTCGCTTGTGGGCTGAGAAAATGCTTGGTATGATTTCAATTTTCTTGAAATTGTTGAGGCTTGTTTTGTGTCCTATCTGTGGTCTATTTTTGAAAATGTTCCATGTGCATTTGAAAAGGATGTGTATTTTGCTTCTTTGAGATGAAGGGTTCTATATATGTCAGTTAAGTCCATTTCATCTAGGACCTTGTTCAATGCCACAATATATTTGTTGATATTTTGTTTGAAAGACCTATCCATTTTTGACAGTGGGGTGTTAAAATCCCCCACTATAACTGTGTTGCTGTCAATATGTTTCTTGAAGTCCTCCAAGATTTTGCTTATGTATTTGGGTGCTCCTATGTTGGGTGCATATATGTTTATAATGTTCATGTCTTCTTGATGGATTCTTCCCTTGAGTATTATGAAGTATCCTTCTGGGTCTCATTTTATGTCCCTTTTTTTGAAGTCTATTTTGTCTGATATGGGTATTGCTACCCCACCTTCTTTGTCCTGTCTATTTGATTGGAAAATTTGTTTCCAGTCCTTCACTTTCAGTCTGTGTAGGTCTTTTGTTCTGAGGTGGGTCTCTTGTAGGCAGCATATGTGTGGGTCATGTTTTCTCATTCACTCAGCTGTTCTGTGTCTTTTGATTAGAGCATTTAATCCATTAACATTTAAGGATATTATTGATAGGTATTTGTTCATTTTCCCCCCTTGGTACCTGTGTTACTCTCTCTTTCACTCCTTTCCTTTCTCTTCCTATAGTAGTCCTTTTAGTAAATCTTATAGTGCAGGTTTGGTGGAGATGTATTCTTTCAGCCTTCTTTTGTTTCAGAAACTTCTTATTTCACCTTCCATTTTAATTGAGAGTCTTGCTGGGTAGAGTAATCTTGGTTGCAGGCCTTTGTTTTTCATTACTTGGAATATCTCTTGCCATTCTCTCCTGGATTGGTGTGTTTCTGTTGAGAAATCAGCTGCTAGCCTTATTGGAGACCATTTGCATGTTACTTCTTGTTTCTTGCTGCTTTTAAGATTCTCTCTTTGTCTTTAATACTTGGCATTTTAATTATTATATGTCTTGAAGTTGGCCTCTTTGGGATCATCTCGATTGAGACTCTCTGTGCTTTCTCAACTTGCATGCTTTTTTCTCTCTCTGGGTTCAGAAAGTTTTCTGTCATTATTTTTCAAACAGGGCTTCTACTCCTTATTCCTTTTCTTCTTCTTCTTCTGGTATTCCTATGATTTGAATGTTGTTGCCTTTCATGTTATTTTGGAATTCTCTTAAGCTATCTTCATATTTTTTTAGAGTTTTTTCATGCAGTTGCTCTACCTGAGTGTTTCTTTTTTCCTTGTCTTCCAGCTCACTCATTTGGTCCTCTGCTTCATTCAGCCTGTTTGTAATTCCTACTAGTGTGTTTTTTTATTTCAAAAATTGTATTTTTCATTTTTCCTGGTTTTTGTTTATGGATTCTGTTTTCTTTTTCATATTGGTGTAGTTCTCACTCAGTGCCTTGTAGTTGTCTGTGAGTTCCTCAAGAATCCTTATAACTCCTGGCTGGCATAGCTCAGTGGATTGAGCGTGGGCTGCAAACCAAAGTGTCGCAGGTTCGATTCCCAGTCAGGGCACATGCCTGGGCTGCAGGCTACAGCCCCCAGCAACCGCACATTGATGTTTCTCTCTCTCTCTCTCTCCCCCTCACTCCCTCCCTCCCTTTTCTCTCTAAAAATAAATGAATAAAATCTTCAAAAAAAAAGAATTCATATAACTATTCTTTTGAATTCTATATCTGATAGTTTGCTTACCTCCATTTTATTTAGCTCTTTTAGTGGAGTCACAAGGAGTTTTCCATTCCTTGTGATAGCAGGTTCTTTTTTTGTCGCCCCATTTTAGGTGACTCTTTTTGTTTGTTTCTCTGCTTCCTGGTGTTCTGCTTTGCTAGCTGTCTTTGTAGGGTGAACTTCTATGGTAGGAATTCTATGGGATTCTGTGGTGTGGTCTCTTTGATCTCCTTGTATGATGCTTTAGGGTTGCCCTTTCTTCTGTTTGTGTGGGCTCTCTTGTTGTACTTGGGTTTTTACCTTTTGGTGGTTCCTTTGTTGGTGGGTTCTCTCCTCCAATAGGTATATTGGTGTTCACAGCTCCCATCTAATCTTGGATGTGACCAGTGGCAGGGGAAAGGCAAAATGTATTTAGATAGCAGGAGAGTATTCTATGGGATTTAAAGTACCAATAAGTAGAGAAGAGATAGGAGATTCTTTTAATAAGTATAGCATTAACCATAATATTTCACCCAACTGGCCATTTTTTATAAAAGGTGAAAAAAAGATAAGACTCTTGTTGGAGGGGAGGAGGATTGTGAGATGAATCCAGAAAATAGACCATTTTTTCATTGTTAGGTGATGAGATGTAGTGAGAGTAAAAGATAGAAAGTAGGCATAACGTGTGAGAGAACAGAGTTAACCACAAAACAATAAAGCTCAGAAAGATAGTTAAATCAGCTAAGATCAGGGAGGGGTGCTGTGTAGTATTTACAATTAAATGGACCAACAATCATTTACAATAGTACTGGAACAACGATAATATGACAAGAAATATATGATTTGAATTACAAGAATAGAAAGTATACAGCCAATAGTAGTGTGCTATTGGAATACAAGTGAAGTGAAAGAAGGAAACTGAAAATACAATATGAAAGAGAGAACAAGGAAAACCAGTCAAATAATGCAATTAAACAAACATAAAATGAAGAAAACTAAACAGAAAGAAGAGAAATAAAAAATACTAATAAAATAAAAGAAGTAAAAATAATTTGAAAATAATAATACAAATAAACAATAAAATGCAAGTTCTATGGGACAACAAAGTAAAATTTGTCTCAGTTTCTCAGTTGTTAGGGTAAACCTTGTGCTCATTCTTTGGATCTGTCTATGGACCTTTCATAGCTACAGGTCTTACTGTCTCACTTGAGGGGGAAAAATAAGACAAAAGAGAAAAAGGGGGGAAGAAGAAAAATTTTAAAAAGCCTCCTTCTGACTTTAAACCTGCTAAGTGAGTTCTGCTGGTCTTTCTGGATGCCACAGGAAGAGGGGGGCTGGGCTTCACTTTTCTCCCTTCCTATGGTTTTGAGAAGATGGAGGCAAAGTCTGGGCCACAATATTCACAGTTGCCCAGCCTCCAGCCCAGGTCCTCCATGAGATGCCAGGTCCCCACTGTCCATCTGTGCCAGGCCTGTGCCTTTAATCCACCAGCTGCCTGAGGTCCGGGTGATATGCCTCCTCCTTGCTCTGTACCAGCCCTCTGTGGCCAGAGCGCTCCGCCCGGGCAAGCAGCACCAGTCAGCCTCTGTTAGGTGCAGGTGAGTGGGGCGAATCAGCTGCCTGGTGAGCTGCCTGAGCCAAGCACTGGGTGTAGCTCAAACCACCCTTGGAGCAAGCCAGCCACTGCTCAACAGTTCCTTACAAAGCAGCTGTGAACCGTTTGTTTGTTTGTTTGTTTGTTTGTTTGTTTGTTTGTTTGTTTGTTTTTTCAGTAAAATCCTCTTGTTTAAGCCCACTGTTCTTAACAAATGCCTGGCTTTTCACACAGCCCAACATTCTAACAAGACTGGACACTATCTGGGTCAGAGTCCAACATGGCCCAACTCTTTTCCCTTCTCCAGGAATCGCCCAGCTCCCCAATTTCTCTGGTAATGACCTAACCAGTGTCCACAGTCCCAGCAGGTATACACTGCCTCTGTGTGTCTCCCACGTCATCTCTATTCCTCCCAGGTACTTTATGCATCCAGGTACCTCCTGGTGCTGGGCTGCCCTCCCTTCTCTGGTAGGGGAGGGAGCTGGTGGTCTAACTCTCCTCCAAGTATCCTGTGGCAGGCTCTGGGCAGGGGGCTATAGCAGCCTAGGTCCCTGCACAGATCCCAGGGACCTTAGTGTCCCAACACAATCTCCTCACCATATTTCAACGTTGTCTAAAGTTTTTGGCCTCCAAACTTCACATAAGCTGGGTTTCTATTGCCTGTTCACTCTGTTTATCAGGGGATCAGCTAGGTGTTCCAGCTGGGTACAGGAAGAACTGGGCTCCATTCCCACCTACCTCAGCCCCATCTTCCCAGTTCCCTATAAATTGTTCTTTATTTTAGTTAGCGTATCCTTCATTCCTGACTGGATTTTTTTTATGTTGCTCAGGTCCTCACTAAGTTCCTTGAGCATGCTTATAACCAATGTTTTGAACTCTGCATCTGATAGATTGCTTATCTCCATTTCATTTTGCTCTTTTTCTGGAATTTTGATCTGTTCTTTCATTTGGGCCATGTTTCTTTTTCTCCTTGTTTTGGCAGCCTCCCTGTGTTTGTTTCTATGTATTAGGTAGAGCTGCTTTGATTCCATGTCTTGGTAGTATGACCTAATGTAGTAGGTGTCCTGTAGAGTCCAGTGGCACAGCCTCTCTTATCACCCAAGCTCGAGGCATGCCCTTCATGTGGGCTGAGTATGCCCTCCTCTTGTAGGTGTGCTTTGGTTGCTCTTGGCAGAAAAATGGGAGGGAATTACCCAGGCCATTCAGCTGCAAGGACTGGCTGTGACCACTAACCACCATCCTCTCCCCTCCATGGAGGGTCAGCTGTGCTGGGACAGGGTACTGATGCTGCGATGTGGTCTGTAGCCGTCTACTGGGAGCGCAGGCTCTTGGGTTTCCTGGGTAGTGCAGGCCAAGGTCAGCCTGGGGCCACCTGGCCTGAGCTATAAAGCAATCTGAGATAGCTGCTACTTCTGCTAGGCTTAGAGATTACCAGGTGAAACCAAGCTATGAATCTAGGCTGGCTAGTGCCAGGCCTGGGGCTCACTGAAGCCAGCTATTGCTTGTTTGAGAGGATTTAAAAGTTATGAAGCCCAAGCTAAGACCAGCTATTCATATGGAAAAGAAGTTTGGGTGAGCCCATAAGTTGGGTGGTAAAGAGTCTCAGGGGATCTCTCCAGGGCTGGGCAAACAGTGTTAGCCAGGTTAATGGAGTTTCAGATATGGCACCAGCTTCCCTACCCTGTGGAGGAGGGTTCAGAAAAGGGACAATGGCCTCTACTTGCCTTGATGCCAGACACTTCAATCTCTCCTTGTATGCCACTGGTGCTTTTCAGGCTGCTACCCCAGTGCTGTAACTCATAGGAGGTGAGTCTGAGTAGGTGAGTCTGTGTGTGGGTTCTTTAAGAGGAACAGCTTGGGGGTCCAGAAATTTCTTTCATGGATTCAATCCCTGCTGGTGTTTGCAGCCAGAAGTTGTGGGGACTTATTTTCCTGGCACTGGAACCCTGGCTGGGAGACATGGTATGGGACTGGGGCTCCTTGCCCCCCAAGATATCCCTCCTGAATTTTTATTCACCTCATGTGGATGTGGAACCAGCCCATTCCACATCTTCACCCCTCCTAATGGTCTGGATGGATATGGTTTCTTTAATTCCGTAGTTGTCAGACTTCCATTCAACTTGATTTCTGATGGTTCTGAGTGATTTTTGTTCTGTATTTTGGTTGTAATTTTGATGTAGTTGTGAGAGGAGGCCAGCCACGTCTGCCTATGCCATCATCTTGACTGAAGTCATCATTTCTTTGTTTTATGATCTTCTTTCCCCTCATTTTCCTAGGTTAAAGAGAGTGGAGATGGAGGAGCTATAACCATTCATTCTCAGAAGGCTTCTTGGATAAGGAGACATTGGACCTCCCTCTGAGTAGGAGGAAGGTAGCGACAGAAAATGAGATCAGGGCTGTGGCTGGGCAGATCCTTGGGGCCTGGCAGAACGGTGTAAGGACTTTAGTTCTATTTTCTTTGTAATGAGACCTCATCAGCATGCTTTGAACAAGGAAGATACATAATCTGACTTTATCTTTCTGAATGTCACTCTAGCTCACAGGTGGCAAACACAAGGCCCACAGGCCAAATCCAGCCCTCCACCTTGTTTTATCCCACCCACCACCTTGTTTCTACTTAGTGGCAGTTCCAAGCTCTCACTTAACTGTTAAGGAGTAGTTACATTTATATAGTCCTAAAACCACATTCGGCCCTTTGAAGGCAATTATGAGGCTAATGTGGCCCCCAGCAAAAATGAGTTTAACACCTCTATTCTAGCTGTTGTTGTGAAGAACAAACAGAAGACATTCCTTGTTGCTCTGAAAGTAACATAATCATGAGCAAAATGGTGAGAAATGCCATTAAAAAAATTGGGACAACTGTAATAGCACAATCAATAAAATTTATTTTAAAAAAGAAATGCCATTCAGTTTTAATGCAGCATGTGACAAAAAGTTTCTGTGTTAATAGTATGACTTTCGAATCATACTTTTACTTCCATGGTTATCTATTTAATGTATATCTATCCTAGTAAATGGTTAGCTCTATAAAGAAGGAATTATCTTGCTGGTAACTGTCTCTCTAGTGCCTAGCACTGTGTATGGAACATATAAATATTCCATAAGTATTTGTTGAATAAATTAGTTCTTTTAAAGCCAAATATTTTTGTTATTTTCCTTTTTTAATTGTGGTAAGATATACAATACATAACATAAAACTTACCATTTAAACCATTTATAGTGCATAGTTCAATCATATCAAATACATTAACCCTGTTGTGCAGCCATTACCACTATTCCCTAAAAGTTTTCATCAATCTAAACTGAAACTCTGCACCCATTACACAGTAAATCCCAGTGTCCCCTCCTCTCCAGCCACTGGTGATTACTGTTCTACTTTCTGTCTTTATAAATTTGACTACCTCATATCAGTGGAATCATACAGTGTTTCTCTTCTGGTTTATTTTACTTAGCATAATGTCTTCAAAATTCATCCATGTCATAGCATGTGTTATAATTTCATTACTTTTAAAGGCTGGATAATATGCTATTGTATGAATATATTACTTTCTGTTTATCTATTCATCCACCAGTGAACATTCAGGTTGTTTTCACCATGTGGTGATTGTGAATAATGCTATGGACATAGTATAGAAATTTCTGTTTGAGCTCCTGCTTTTGATTTTTTTGTATTTTTAATTAAATGGTTTATTTTGAAAAAATTAAGACCTTAGAAAAACTGCAAAATACCATGATAAGCTCCCATACACCCTTATATTTCTATACTTCATGTAGAATAGAAACAAATCTTAATACCTTTTCTCAAATACTTGGACTCAATTTGGGGTGAGGAGGAATAGATAAGAGAAAGGGAACTGAATAGTTGTACTTAAAGACAAGGAAGACATTTATGTTCTTGTGTGCAATATTTAAATAAAAAATGGTAGTGGGGAAGCATGACTTTGGAATATTATTTTTCAGAGACTCACTTTTTTGGACTACAGAATGGGAATAACCTAATTTACAAGATCATTGTGAGAACTGAGGTGATATAGGTGCTATTCTGATCACAGTGTCTTAAGTACCAAATAAATGTTAGCCATTCTTATTAATAATTCAGGAAATGTTTTGTTGAATAAGCTCAAAAGGAGTTAGGAGGCTTTGGTTACAGATAAATGATAAAGATTTACTCAAGCATTTTAGGGTTTGCAAACCAGAAACACGGTGAGGCAATACCCACAGTTTTCTAAAGGAGAAAGAAAAGCTTGAGAGTTTTATAGTAAAAAGTACAGTCTTGATAAGATTCAGTTCTGCATTTTTAGCCTCTGGATTGGTCCTAGATGGCAATCTCCCAGGAACCCAGTGGACTGGATAATGGACTATTCTTTCCTGAGCTGTTCAGATGGTTATCTGCAGAGTTAATGTGCATCTAGGCATGAGGCACAACTGAAAAGTTCAAAAGTTAAAGTTTCCAGGCCAAAGAAAGAACAGAATCAAAGAAATTGTAATATTCCAAGGTCACAAGTGGCAGTTTGGGGTTGGAACACGGGTTCAGATGGTGGAAGGAGGGTTTGGGAGACCTGAATGATTTACTTTGGATCTTTCAACATACACTTGGTATTTTACCAAGAAGGAGCTTAATTCTTTCATAAACTTTGTGTCTTTAAAACATATCTTAATGGGATTTGAATAGTTAAATAGGACAAAAATAACACAATGACAGGACAAAGGAGCTAAATATGACATATTTTCCTTTAGAACATGAAAATAATGAAAGTCAGCAAGCATCAATTCCCTTCTTCATATGAGCAAACATCCAGGAATCCTGAGTTTATTTTTACCTAATCGACAACTTTAAGGAATTCAAAAAGTCATCCAAGGCCACCAAGAGTGTAAAACATCTCTTGAAATTCACATTAATCAAACAGACTTGCCAAGAGTGATCAACCAAATTAAGTAGGACAGACAAATTGAGTTTTCAGACAAGTATGAGAACAATTTGCAGTAGCTTCACAGATAAAGGTCAACTGGATAGACCAACATTTATTTGGATGCATTTCGCCTTTGTTTACATGTCAATCTATCAATCATTTGTGCTATAAATATTTATTGAATGCCTACTATGTGCCAAACACTGGATGCCTTACATACATCTCAGTAAATCTTCCCAACAGCCCTACAACATTGATATTATTATTATTTCCATTTTACAGATGCAGACTCTAAGACTCAGAGAGATAACTGCATTTTCTGAACCAAAAATTGTAGACACTACTATATTTACAAGAACAATGGCACAGGGCATTTGTCATCCACGCAGTCTCAGAAAAACCTAGAATATATAAAATTCATTAATATCAAAGAGCGTTCACTTTCAAAAGACAAGAGAACTAACACACTTGAATCAATGAGTGCTTCAAACACACAGTAGGGACGTATTATCCTCCATCCCATGCAAAGAAAGCATCTGAGTCAGGGAGGTCCATTTGTTCATTCCTTCTTCCAAATGTTGAGCACTCCCAATGAGTCAGGCAACATACAGGGTGCTAGGGATATGATATAGTGGTGAACTTGGAAAACCAAATCCCTCATTTCATGAAACTCTGTTTTATTTCTTAGCCCTCCAAACTCCAAGCTTTCTACTCTTAACTTCCTTCCCACCCTACAGCACCCCACTCCTTGTTGGCCCTGTATTGCAAAGGGTACATCTTGCTAAGGGTATGAATATGCCCTTCTCTCCTTGCCCCCACCTCACCCTCAAGAGCCAAATCTTGTATTTATAATTAACAAGTATATTACTTCCAAAGATTTGATAGCTTGTCACCCCTCTATCACCCTAGAGGAATTCCACTAACTTCTTTGGAACCTACCTCAGAACCCCAGTACCTGACCTTCATGGTTTGAAGAGTTTAAGGAGAATGTCAGTGGAAAAAACCACAAGTTTCTAAATTCAAAACACTTACACAGTGGTCCTTTCCAAAACCTCAATGCATGAGGGAAAAATAAAAAGGGAAATGGAAAAAAAGAAAAAGGAAAAGGGAAACCTTTGACTTTCAAAGATTCAAGAGGCATAACAACCAAATGCAAGGTATGGATCTTGCTTGAACCCCAATCCAATAAACCCAATACATAAAAGACATTACAAAGACGATTTAAAACTGGACTTTGGAGCAAGTATTACATGAGATAAAGGAATTATTTTTGACTTTGCTTAATGTGATCACTGTAGTGATATAAGAAAATGTCCTTTATTTTATAAGACAAATATTGAACTGTTAAGGGTGAAATAGTACATTGACTAGAATTTGCTTTAAAATACTATACCAAAAATAAAAGAGAATAAATGTACCAAATACTAATAATTGTTAAATCTAACACAGCCCCACTATTCAATGGTACTTCCTGTAGCAATGAAAATGTTTCTGTCTAAGCTGTATGACATGGTATTCACAAGCCACATGGGATTCGTGACTGCTGAACATTTGGAATGTGACTAATGTGAAAGAGAAACTATTTTTTTTATTTTATTTAAATTAATTTAAGTTTAAATAGCTACTTGTAGTTTGTGCCTGCCATATTGGATAGTAAAGGTCTATGATGTCTATATGAGGTTTCATCTATTCTCTCTACTTTCATGAATATTTGAAGATTTTTGTAATAAAAACGTACAGAACAACTTGAATAAAACACCACATTCTGTCCCTGGGTGACCTTGGGCATGTAGCTTATTCCCCATCAGTTCTCTGATCTGTAAAATGGGTATTCTTTACAAAGAGGCCTGTGAGTTCCCCCACTCTTGCCAGATATGCTCCCACCCAAGAAAAGACTCCCCACCTGGTTAGTTCCCAGCTGGAACAGCTGCATTTTAGCCAGCCTTCAACCTAGTGATATTCACTTCCTTACCAGCCCACAAAATTATTCAAATAATCCAATCACTTCCTCCCACAAGAACCAGGAGTCATTGGACCCTCTGTTATTATGAAACCTACTCCCCACCGTGGTCTCTGCTTATTCACTCCAATCCTGAGTAAAAGCCCTGTAAGCCCCAGTAGGGCAGGTGGTGTCCTCCTCCCCTGGGCTGTGAGTATATGTGACTAATAAACTGCTGCCTCATCTGTCTATTTCATCTGTCCAGTGCTATGCACTGTGTGTTTGGGCAATCTAATACTATTTAAGTTGGAGATCTTCTCTCACCACTGGACTGAATAGAAGACAATCAGAATACCCCTCACCAACCCGAGAAGGTATATTTGAGGATTACATGAAATACATACACAAAAGTGCTTTGTAAATCTCAACATATGAGCTAAATGCAAAAGATTATAAATCTTACTGTTGGTTTTGTTAATTCTCTGGCAACTGAGAAAGAACTCAGAGTATTGTTGCTAACTGGTGGGTAAATACCTAGCCCAACTTTATTATTTACACTTAACATTTTTCATCATCAAACAGAATTATGTCATGCATCATGTTCTCTCCACCATTTTTTTAGCTCCACAATACATATTTTCACTGCTATTCAACCCCTTTTGAGAACACTACAATGTTCCAATGAATAAAGGTATCATAATTAATTTAACCAGTTTCCTAACTGATCCCATTCATTTCTGTCATTGGCAAAGGGGTTCTTGCCCCACCCCATAGAAATCAAGAGAGGAGGTAAAACAGGTGCAAAAAAAGGGATTTACTGAAAACATGGGGGGAGAGGAGAGAGCTTGTTGCATAAAGGGACACACACTAATAAAGAATATGACTCTGGAAACTGCTGCTGTGGTCTGGCTTATACAGGGCTGGGTTCTTCATGCAGGCACAGAGTAGATTTCTTTGTCTTTCAGATTCCAGCCTTGAGCTAGTATCCAATCACACAGGTGCAGAGTGGAGCTCTTTGCTTTCCAGCAACCCTTTGCTTTGTGGCCAGTGTCAACCAGCACAACAGTAGAGTGGAGCTCTTCAGGGAATGCCTGAAGAGAAATGTTAAGCTTATCTAGAAGAGGCTCAAAATGAAATAAAGAGGCATTAAACAAGAAGAGCATTTCCATCTGTTTTTTTTTTATTTTACTTATTTTTTTTAGAGAGAGGTAAAGAGAGAGAGAAACAAAAGGAGAGAAACATCATCAATCAGTTGCTTCTCACACACTCCCAACTGAGAACCTGGCCCACAACCTAGGCATGTGCCCTGGTGGGGAATCAAGCTGGCAATCTTTTGGTTCACAGGCCACTGCTCAATGCACTGAGACATACCAGCCAGGGCCCCATCAGTTTAAAAGAAGCTCAGCCTTGCCCTGACCTGTGTGGCTCAGTTGGTTTGGCATTGTCCTTCAAAGCAAAAGGTCACTGGTTCAATTGCCAGTCAGGGCACAGGCCTGGGTTGCAGGTTTGGTCCCAGTCGGGGCATGTACAAGAAGCAACCAATTGTTTCTCTCTCAGATTGATATTTCTTTCTTCCTTCCTCTCTCTGAAAGCAATGAAAAAAAAAAATGTCCTCAACTTGGGGTGGGAGGAGCTCAGCCTGTCTCATTTCCAGGATTTTCAATGCCATATAAGTGCTGCTGACAAATGAATTTCTGTCTCTAGCCCATTTATCGCTAAGTTTGAGGTTTGTATAACTCCACTATCTGCTTGGTCTCTCCAATTCGATATGTCATCGTCATCACAAATTTAATGAGCCCCAAACAAAACCCCTGACTCATCCAGTTTCTTCTCTCTCTATCTTTGGACCAGTTTTTTCAGCCAACTGTTTTCCTTCATTAATAAGTTAAATGAAACTCTCCACGTGTTCACTATGCATTTGTATGAGAACTGTGCTTCTTAATATCTTGAGAATTACATGTTAATGATCATCATAGAGATGTGGTAATTACCACCCCCTATATATTATTTATTGTATTTTTTGTATTATTTCTGTAAAGGAAGGAGGAAAGGCTAAAGAGACTTTAGAAAGAGACTTAGAAGACCTTACTTCTAAAATGCTTTTAGCAGGATATACCCAGCCTGTCCAGATTGCTTATTATAAGTAATCTGGGGTATGTGTGGAACAACTGGCAATAGGACAGGAGGTAATTATGCAGGCATTTCTATCTATGTAATTAATGGAGGATAACACTGAGAAACCATGAAGTCAAAATTGTTTCTTCTGAGGATAATGATCCATAGACATCACTGGGGACTCACTGATTAATCCAGAGCAAATTCAGAACAATTAGAAATCCACAGCTGACAGATTTGGGCTCTTCCATAACAGAATTAATGTTTGTGCCTACATCTTGCTTATAAATTTTAGAGGTAGTGTTAGATTAGATGTATGATTCACAGAAGTCTGACTTGACACATCAGCTCTTCATGCTAATACCCATTCCTTAAAGAAATTTACTAAAAGTAAAAATTACATGAAATTTTGAAAGTGAAAGAAAACATTTCAAATTAAAATTATTTGGAAAATGAAATTTGGAAAGGGAAGGTATGCACCCACTTACCCACTTTCAATGACACTGACAAACACCCCTCACACACCTACCCACACACTAGCTCTGGGCCCTTTATTACCCAGTATTACGTTTGCCACTGTGATCAGTGGAAAACAAAGGCATTCCATTTCTGGAGTCAGTGTGATTGGACAGTCTGGGAAAGAGAAATCAGCCAAGTGCCCCAGACAAGGATGCCACTTCCTTGAAAGGGGTCAGAAAAGCAACATAACAAGTGTCTATCAGCCACATCCCCTTGTATCTGCCTTCCCAAAGGACCTCACTGTAGACAACTGCCAATTGCAAGCAGCTGTCAGCTGCCTATTTCAGCCATGCCTGGCAACAACTCTTGGAGGAACCAGACTTTCAACAAGAGTGGAAGCCTTTGAGCCAATGGAAGAGTCCCATGTGCTGCAGGTGCCACAGCACAGGAAGAGGGGCTGAAGCCCTGGCTTTTGCTCTCTTGGGAACACCATTTCACTTCTTTGAGATATACAGGGTCTATAGGTCAGAAATAAAATTAACTTCAGACAATTCTGCCAACTGTCCAATTTTGTAGATGAGGAAACTAAAGCTCAGCATGTAAAATTCATCTTTTCTTCATTCTAATATTAGTATTATATTCAAATACTTCAAACTAGTATTTGCTGAGTAGCTAATGAACTCAGCATCAGGCATTGAGCTATGAGATCAGGACAGAGAAGGAAACTAGAAAGGATTGTTCCTGACCATAGAGTTTACAGTCTAGCATTGAGGGTAGAAAAGAGAACTTAACATAATCTGGGGTCAGGAACCACTTAGAGAATATAACATAACCAATTCTCAAAAAAAAATTAAGTTCAGTAACTGTACATCCACATACCCACACATGAACACAATTTAGCCTATACATTCTGGTAAATTCACTGACTTCTGAAAGCACATCCATGGATCCCCAATTTCAAAAGCATTCATTAACACAAAAAGTACTGTCATTGCAATAAGCCATTTTATTTTGAATTCTTTACACCAACCCATCAAATAAGAATTAAGTCTCATTTTACAGAGAAAGAAGCCAACATGCCACAGACTTCACATGCTCAGATCACACTGCAGACCCATGCAGACCATAGATCACCAGTGTTACATTCAGTAGGTACTTTGAGTGCAAGTAATAGACATTTGCTCTGTCAAACTCAGGAAGGAAAGGAAAGGAGAGGATATCTGGTAACTTGAAGAATCAAAAAGAAGGCTCTGGAACTGGGACCCAGACAGTAGGAATCAAGGCAGCTCTATGCTCTACTTTTCCTCCCCAGTCTTTGTAGTACTGTTATTTACAAAACAAAACAAAACAACAGGATCAAAGTAGAGTCGCTTAGGCTAAGCCCTACCTCACCAAATGAAGACTTAATTACAGTTTTAGCTTTCCCAGAAATAGAATCTTAAGCCAGTCAATCAGGAATCATCTGCTCAGCATTAGTTAACTAGTCTGCCTGATAAACTCCTGCCACCCCCAACAAAAGTGATCTGGCAATAACCAACCTGTTTTTCTGTAGTATAACCCCCTTGTTCCTGCTCCTTCAGCCTATAAAAGTTTTTAACTTTCTACAGCTCCTGGGAGCACCCTATTAACTGCTAGAATGGATGCTACCTGCTTTGAATCAATTTTTGCACAAATAAAGTGCTATCATTTGCCTCAATTTACCTTTTAATATGCCTCAATTTATCTTTTAACACTGTCCTCAAAATTTAGAGCCCTAATAGTGCGGGAAATGACTGAAATCCAGCAGAGAGCTGAGCAAGTGGCACTGTTTCCTCTTGGTCCGTTCCCCCACATACAGTGTTGCAACACAGTGACATGGTCTGCCCCACCCTGGTGAATAGATAAGGTTCTGCTCCTCACTATGTAACAGGTGCACCAACACACACACACAAAAGGCCCAAATGAAAGAACAGATCAAAGTTCCACAAAAAATACAACTAAGCAATGAAGAGATAGCCAACCTATCAGATGCACAGTTCAAAACATTGGTGATCAGGATGCTCACAGAATTGGTTGAGTATGGTCACACAATAGAGGAAAAAATGAAGGCTATGCAAAGTGAAATAAAGCAAGATATACAGGAAACCAACAGTGATGGGAAGGAAACCAGGACTCAAATCAACAGTTTGGAGCAGAAACAAGAAATAAACATTCAACCCGAACAGAATGAAGAAACAAGAATTCCAAAAAATGAGGAGAGGCTTAGGAACCTTCAGGGCATCTTTAAATGTTCCAACAACCAAATCATATGGGTGCCAGAAGAAGAAGAGGAAGAGCAAGAAATTGAAAACTTATTTGAAAAAATAATGAAGGACAACTTCCCCAATCTGGCAAAGGAAATAGACTTTCAAGAAGTCTAGCAAGCTCAGAGAGTCCCAAAGAAGTTGGACCCAAAGAGAAGCACACCAAGGCACATGACCCAAGGCACATCTTGGGTCATTTAATCATGACCCAAGATTAAAATGAAGGAGAGAATCCTAGAAGCAGCAAGAGAAAAGGAGACAGTTACCTACAAAGGAGTTCTCACAAGATTGTCAGTTGATTTCTCAAAAGAGACCTTGCAGGCAAGAAGGGGCTGGAAAGAAGTATTTGAAGTCATGGAAGGCAAGGGCCTACATCCAAGATTACTCTATCCAGCAAAGCTATCATTTAGAATGGAAGGGCATATAAAGTGCTTCCCAGATAAGGTCAAGTTAAAGGAGTTCATCATCACCCAGCCCTTACTATATGAAATTTTAATGGGACTTATCTAAGAAAAAGAAGATAAAAAATATGAACAGTAAAATGACAACAAACTCACAGTTATTAACAACTGAATCTAAAAAACAAAACAAAAACAAACTAAGCAAACAACTAGAACAGGAACAGAATCACAGAAATGGAGATCACATGGGGAGGGGTTTCAGAAGGGGAGTGGAAGGGGGAGAGGGGGGGAAAGTACAGAGAATAAGTAGCATAAATGGTAGATAGAAAATAGGGAGGGTTAAGAATAGTATAGGAAATGTAGAAGCCAAAGAACTTATTTGTATGACACATGGACATGAAGTAATGTGGGGGAATGTGGATGGAAGGGGGTGTACATGGTGGAGGGGAGTAAAGGGGGGGAATGGGACAACTGTAATAGCATAATCAATAAAATATATATATTTTTAAAATTAGTGCCCTGAGTCATTGACAAAAACTTCCAAACCTTAGTCAGGGTCCTCTGAAACTTCTTCTCAGCTAGGCCTTGACCTTTGGGCTTCCTTGTGTATCCAGTTTTAGTAACTCCTGTCAAGTCAGGTAGCCAGAATCCCTACCCTCAATATCTAATCAAATTCCTTAGCTGCCACCATTTCCTGGGTATGGTCTGATCACCTTGGGCTACCTTCAGCAAGAATCTGGTTAGGTCAGTTTAGGAACAATTACCCTACCCTCTTAGTGATTTTTCATTTACTCACCATCACCACCACCAGCACCAGCACCAGCACCACCACCACCACCGGCACCACCAGCACTGTCTCCACCACCATCCTGCTCCTTGGCTATAAATCCCCCACTTTTCATCTGTACTGGAGTTGAGCTCAATCTCTTTCCCCTACTGCAAACTCTCATTGCAGTAGTTACTTGAGGAAAGTATTTGTTACTGTTCTTTAACAAGTGTCAGAATTCTTTCACACCATGGAGCAGATTCCCCGGGGGTGGATCATGTGTCCACATGTGGCCAAGGGACAGTCCTCCCAAGGCTGTGTACTATGGGGAAACAGATCTCTGAAAGGAAAGTGGGGTGCACTGACTAAACACAATGTTGGGAGGCCCAAAATACCAACCAATATATACTAAAAAATGGCATGTGTAGAATCACAGTTGGGAGTAAATCCACCCAGGGTATCTCCTACCCCTCTTTCCATTCTCTGATTTGAACAAAAGTCAGGCTATTGCTAATTAATCAACATTTCTAACTGATGCTTCTCTCTACCCTAAATTTGTAATTCAATTATCTTAATGATGTGCTAGGAATTTTGAGCCACCTCTGACCTGTGAGCTCTCAGAAAGTAAAGCCAAATGGAATTTTAGGCTCTGTCCCAGGCCTTGGGTGAGCCTAACAGGTGTAAAGATGTCATGAAAGGATGTAGTTTTGCCTTCCCAGCATGAGCCTCTCTTTCTGATAACAGCATCCTAATTTACCCCTCCTATGTGCCCAAGAAAGTGAATAAGACTGAGGGTCAGCCAACCAGAAATAATCAGCATTAGTCCCATGACTAAAATTATTTGGGAAATATGGATTTTTTTTTCTTTTTGCTGGATTTGCTAGTCTGGAAGGCTAAGATTCAGGCTAGTAGTTCTTTCTTATATCACTTAAGAACCTAGATCCAGCCATGCCTGAAGCTTGCTAAACTTTCAATTAGGTCATTTGATGCTATTTTTTTGTGTGTTTTTTAAATGTTAGGTTTATTCCTCGCAACCCCCCCAAAATTTATATATTTTTTATGTACTGTATGCTAATATAAAGGTGTTCCATCATGTCTAATCATGTAGTGATACCAATGACTTTTGGTATGATAGTAAAGGTGTTTTGTTTTGTTTTGTTTTTAATTAACCATGTAATATAACATATGCACAGAGTAGGAGGAAAAACATGAGACAGCAAAATGATAAAGTCAACCACATTTATATCCCAGCTCACTATCTTCCTATTCTATTCCTATTTCTAGGCTCCTTTTCTTAGGCCCCTGGTTATTTTCAGGATGCTGGGTTATCTATCACTCATAGCTTTGAACCATGAGAATATACCACCTATTTAAAATAAACTAAAACCCTGGCTGGTGTGACTCAGTTGATTGAGTGCCAGACTGTGAATTGAAAGGTCACTGGTCCCTGGTCAGGGCACATGCCTGTCTGGGTTGCAGACCAGGTCCCCAGTTGGGGGTGTGTGAGAGGCAACGTATCATTGTATGGGTTGCACATTGCTATTTCTCTCCCTTCCTTTCTCCCTCCCTTCTCCTCTCTGTAAAAGTAAATAAATAAAGTCTTAAGAAATAACAAAATAAAAAATAAAATAAAGTAACAAAATTAAATAACTGAGCACTTAAATGTATTTTTGTCACTAATGTGGTTTATATTTTAAGAGACACTTTGAAAGAAAGCAATGCATAACACAATGGAATAAATTAATAATGGTGGCATTTTGGGTGTTCATGGAATGTGATGGACTGAATGTTTATGCCCCCACCGCTTCATATGTTGGGATCCTAACCCCCAGTGTAATGGTATTAGGAGGTGAGACATTGGGAGGTGATTAGGTCATGAGGGTGGAGCCCTCATAAATGGGATGTGTACCCTCATAAAAGAGACCCCAGAGAGCTTCTTTTCCCTTTTCCACCATGTGAGGACAGCAGGAAGACAGCATCTTTGAAAAAGGAAGAAGGACCTCACCAAACACCAAATCTGCCAGCACCTTGACCTTGGACTCTCCAGCTCCCAGGCCTGTGAGAAAAAAAGCACCCCAGTCTATGTATTTTTGTTATAGCAGACCAAGTAGACTAAGACATCTAATTTAGACTTATTGAGCATCTACCATGTGCCAGATAAGATGCTATGACACAGAAGTGTTTTCTTCCCTCAGAGAATTTGCAGACAACTTTAGGGAATAGATAGGTAAGCAGACTTTGCTTAGCAGAATGCTATTCAGATGATGTTGTGAAAACATTCTTTGGGCACCTACCCTCGGTGGAAGGGAGACAACCACCAGGAGAGGCTTCCTCTAGGCAATTGTACATTATTTCTAGCCCTAGCACAGCATCTAGCACACAGTGATTGCTCTGAAAATATTTACTATGTAATGGACAAGCTGGTATGAACCTTGGGCTTCTAGGGGATGTGCACCTGCCTCTTTTGGTGGTGCTCCCAGAGCTTTTTCCAAAGAACACTCCGTCAGGCCAGACAGTGTTTCCTCAGCCTCAAAGGTGCCAATCTGCTATCTTTGTTTAGCCTGCTGTAGTCTCTCGTTTGGTCATTAACATCCTATTTTCAGACAATAGGCTTTGACCCCCAGCAATTAGTTGTAAAGTTTTGCACAAGATAAACCAACACATGAATGTTTTAGGATGAAACTCAGGTGCTGGATGTTATGGTGCATGATTTTGAAGGCCTGAAGAGTACAGGTTGGGGTGAGTTGGGCTGTGCTCCAGGCCTGGCCATAGCTCCCTAGAACAATTCCAGAGGAAGCTGAAAAGGCAGAGACATTGGTCAATAACCCTAATTGTGTTTATCATGGGCCGGGAGCACCCAGTGCTGATCCAGCTGGCAGCACCCTTATGTCCAAGAACAAAGCCTACATGTTAAAAAGGGCATGCTTGAGCATTGTAAACTGAGAATAGCAGAGAAAAAATGGAATTATAGGCAGAGAGGGGGAAAGCTCAGAGGGGCAAAAAGCAGAAAACACTCATGGAACCAGACGGTGGTTTCAGGTGTACAAGGTGTGTGTGTGTGCTCACTCTTTATGCCCCAGTCAAGGCAGAATTCCCCATTAGGCACAGTGAGCATAACACCTGTGACCCATAATACTGTAGGCATCATGTTTTAACTTTATTTTTAAATTAGAAGAAACAAATGAATATGACAATAATTCTCCCAGTTTCCATTTTATTCACTTTATATTTTATACCAACATAGCTGTAAAATATGATTTTGTATTTGTTTATGGAGAAAGGGGTCTATGAGAGCAAAAATGCCTCAAGTCCATAAACTCCTAACATGGCCATGGCCCCAGTGTCCAAAACAGCACGCAAGTTGGCACTCAATAAATTGCTGCATGAATGAATGAATTGTAAGTGCTCCTGTTTCATCAGAATGGATGTCAAGTGTTTGATGGACGTGAGCCAGATTGCGGACACTCTTGACTGCTGGTTAAAGAGCTTGGACATTATCTGAAGGAAATTAGAAGTCATGAGATGTGAATGACATTCAGGCTGGAGTTTTGGAAAGGCCCTTCTGGCTGTTCTGGTGGAAGGGAGAGGTGGAAGGCAGGGCAACTACTGAAGGGAAAGCAAGAGAGGCACATTAGGAGCAGGAGGTCCCCCTGGTAAGACATAACTCCCAGCCAGGGAAGCACCTAAACCTCTGCCAGCACTTGGACAGAGAGCGAGTCCAATGGCATCAGATAACCTGCAATCATGTGATTAAAAAGTCCCTCCCTTTCCATTCATCTCCCAAATGCTCCTCATTGCATCAAGGAGAAAGACTGGTCTTTAAACCCTCTCTAATCCTGGCTAATGTCCCTTCATAACAGTTAGAACAGAACCAAGGTCCTTGGGAGCAACTCTGTCTGATTATTATCTGATGATACTGTTTTTGTTTTCATTGTATTTACTTGCAAGCTGTCTTCCAATTATAGCAAGCATTCCTAGATTTCCCATTTATCACAGTGATACCAAGCTTCTTGCTAAAAGAATGATCTAAATAAGTAAATAAAAGGACAAGTGGATTAAAAATAACATTAGGAAAGCAATAGTGGAGATTATAGATAGATAATACTAAAATAAAACTCAGGTGGCACTCAAATGGCTGGAGTCTGGGAAACATTGTTTTGTTCTGTATAAAAGGTAAAGCCTGCTATCCTACATTAGTTCATTCTCCACCTTACCAATTGTTCCAGAAATACTTTCTGGGCACATAGAACTGCAGGCCTTGGCCTTGACCAGGTAGCTCAGTCAGAACACCATCCTGATACCACTCCAAGGTTGTGGGTTCAATCCCCAGTCAATCAGGGCACATAACAAGAAGCAACCAATGAATGCATAAATACATGGACAATAAATCTCTCTCTCTCTCTCTCTCTCTCTCTCTCTCTCTCTCTCTCTCTCTTTCTCTCTCTCTATTTCTGCTCTTTCTAAAATTAAAAAAAAACTATAAAAATTAAAAAAGGAATTGCAGACCTTGGGGCAGAAACCAGGCATTTCCAAGAGAGGCCACAGCACTGACTCAAGATTCTGGAACGATGTGCACTCCTGCTTCCACCTCTCTTCCACCTCTCCAGTAAGACAGTGGACATAACAAACCAGGACAATGTCAATAACTGTGAGGGCTCACAGATTTGAGCTCTCTTACATGCTAATAAGTTGGCCTACCACAGTTTTATGGATGTTGGTAAAAGACACAAGACACTTTGGTCAGAACAAAAAGATGGTTTATTACTCACCACAGTAGCCAGAATATCAAGCATTTTTGGTAGCAGTTACCCCAATTCCCACAAGGCAACAGGAAGAGGGTCAAGTAACAACTGCACCCACACAGTGAGTTGCAACATAGGAGAGGACACCTAAGCTTAGAAAACGTGAATCTTTTATTATGTGCCATAAGCAAACCAGCCCTTTGCTCCAGAGAAAGATGTTATCTTCCTTGAGTTGGACAGTAAGCATGCCTGCCCTCTGACCTGACACCATCTCTATCTTCTAAAGCTGTTCATTAAACAAACATCCTTGAAAAGTTCAGAATAAAATACAGTTAGTGCCTTGCTTCATAAGGTATAAAGAAGAGGCCCATGAGGAAGTCTCCCAGTAGCCAGCTGCTCATACTTCATGGTTTGAACTGCCCTCCAAGCTTTCCCCTGTGTAGCATGGTGGAGAGTTTGTAGCCAGATAGACATAGTTAACATCTACTGAAAACTTCCCAGGTCTTTCCGGTATGTTATTCCATTGTATTAATTCCTTCAGGTAAATATTACCCCCATCTTACAAATGAAGAAGCTAAGGCTCAAATGCAGTGAATACATTGTCCAAGATCATTCAGTTAAAACTGGGAAGGCTGAAATTTAAACCCTGGTTGGTCTGACTTCAGGTTACTAGTATCCCTCTCTATGCATATACTCATCATCCAATTAAAGTTAGATTTCCATGAATAACTCGACTTGCTTTTCACCCACTCTACTCTCCTGAACTGCATTTGCAAAGGTAAGACTGGCCCAGAGAAAGGCTTTGCTGTATTCCAGCTGGACCCTGAGCCAGTCCAGGTGGATTCAGTAGTCTACCTCATCTCTTCATGGACCCTGGCTCCTAGAAAGTCAAGGTTCTAGGACAGCCATTGTACTACCATTGTGAACCATAGCCACTATACTACCCCTGGCATGAGCGATGGCTTTTCTTTGGCACAGGAGCAAGGAAAAGACCTGGGTGGGAACTGGCTACTAGGGTCAGAACACGGGGCAGGCAGAGAAGTTGGGGTGCATGGTTGCCTAGCACCTAAGTGAATAAATGAGGCTGACTCAATGAGTCACCAACAAAAACATTTAAATGTAGGAAGAGGAAATAAGATTAATGATGACAAAGTTTCACTCAATCACTAAATACTAATTATGATTGTTTGTTACCCTAATATTCATTTTCTTTCCCAGAAATACTAGCTCCACTTCACAGATGAAGAAAGTGCTGCACTGAAACAGACAGAGCCTAAGATGATAAAACAAGTTGGTAATAGAACAAGTGGTGGACTCTGGGTCCTCCCACCTCCTTTCAAGCTCTTTCCAATACACTTTGCTGCATGTCAGAGAGAGCCCTAAATACAGATCATTGATGGCAAAAAAAACATGTCTACAAATCAATGGCAACAGCTTATATGGGATATACTGCCATCATTTCATCTCTCAGGTAACCAATGCATCAACCCTCATGGGTCCTGCTCAGCCCAATAGCACCTTCTCCAGCCAATGCTTATTACTCCAGGGACTTGCTGTTAGGTAACAGGTGGCTAAGAAATGACCTGGAGCCAGAAAAGTCCAATTAAAGGCTTTTTTTCAGAGGGAAGACACTGCAATTGGGCAGGCTGAGTCTGACAGACTGCAGCCCCAAGGGAAGGGGTAGAGGGGTTTTTAAGGATGTGGAGCAGACCCCCAGGACCATGAGTCACCTTGCTGGTCTGTTCCAGATGTGCAGGGTGTAGGAGTTTGTGAAACAACCATGTCCTCTGGTCAGGAATGATTAATTTGGCAACAGAGAGTCCAAGAGATTTATGGGCTTTGTTTCTGGGGAATGTTCAGGGAGAGGAGAAGGGATAGTGGGGGTTCAACCAGTTTCCAGCAGGGTGCCAGTGGCCATGCATCAGTTTCCCCTGATACTCTGGAGCCTCCTAGTCAGGGACGTATCCTGTGATGCATACTCTCTTTGTTTCAGCAGAGGCGGTGGCTCAGGTCCTCCAAGACCCAGGACATTCTAACACTTGCTAGCACCCAGACGAGAATCTGTATCTTCCAGGATAACTCATAATCATAAACTATCGCCAAGGGGTTGATTACTGTGGCTTCACCAAGCTTGGGGCTTCCTTGTTGCTGCCACCAGGTAGTCTGAGCCCAGTGAGGCAAAATTTTACAGTCAGCACTTAAGGTGAATATCACATGTAGATAGAATACCCTAGAAGGCTCCTCTTGAAGACTGCTATCCTGTGCCAGTTTTAATTAGGTCCAGCCCAGCCAGCATTGCTTTACTTCCAGTAAAGGAGATACCACTAATTCCCTTAGTGTAGCATTAGATGATATGGTCATGCTACATTTAGGGGGCAGGTTACACCCCAAAAAGAAAACTTCCTCTCTTAGTACACAGCAATCTGCTCATACCATGAGAGCTGTGCTGGGCCTGAGGTATCCCAGGAGACCAGTGGTCACATCCCCCACTGTACAATCACCCCAGAGTAGATTCTGGAGTGAAGGCAGGATGCCCCAGTTTTAAACTCTCTCCTTCCTTTTCTCCCTCCCTCTTCCTCTGAATGAGTATAGCCAAATTTATGTCATTTGCATCTAGGATATGACTTCACCACAGTGAACAGAACACAATTTTTGGAGTAGTCAGCCCTGGGCTCAAATCCCAACTCTTCCACTTCCTAGCTCTGAGGCCTTAGAAAATGACTTTGCCTCCCTCTGTAACAGGATGCAGCCAAGAGGGGGGCCCAAATAGGGATTTGCAATGGGGCCCAGAACTCAAGGTGCCCAGGAAATATTAGGAAATCCTCACCCTTTCCCCCCATAGGTGTGAGTTGGGGGAAGGGACACATGGAGGGAACATGCAGGGCTGTTTTGTACAGCAACAGCTTTGCAGCTAACCTCTGGCATGGTCATTCATGGTCATTTAACATATCTACAACCTTTAACTGGTTGCATAGATATGTTAAAGAGCTATGGCGATGCTTTGAGCCAGGGAGAAGGGAGTGACTTCCACCCAAAATGTAACTGGGAGGCAACTCCCCCTGGTTATAGCACATGCATGAGAGCTTGGAGATGATTGGCTCCATGCCCTGGGGCCACCCCTGCCCAGACTCATGATGGCAGCCCAGTAAAGCTGGAAGGATATGGGAGTGCTGGCAAGTGTAGCCAATGGTGGGAGAAGTCGGAAATGGGGCTGCAGAGGAGGATTGGGGAGGGGATTTAAACCCAGACTCGGCAACCATTGGTGGCGGGGTTGGGGGCAGGAGACCACACAGTTTTGCCAGAGTGCAGACCACTGCAGCTTTGGTGAAAAGAGAACTACGTGGCTTTGGTGACAGTGAGGACTCCATGGCTTTGGGGTACACTCCTTGGCTGTGTAGCTTAGGAAGCAGGAGAGACTTTGCCTGGAAGAAAATGGGTACAAAGAACTCTTGCCAGTAGGCCATGAGAAGATGCCACATGGCTTTAGATTAATTAGAGATCCTGCCTGGACAGTAACACAACTGATGGTGCCAGCAGCCTAAATCACAGACGTCTACTTCTTTTCCTGAGACACATACCCCAAATTAGGGCGGGGGAGAAGGAAGCACCGTGGGCATCTGTGGGTATCCAAAGGGACTTTGATATTTTGATGAAGACATTAGGTCACTACTTTAAGTCTGTATAGCTTTAAATAAACATTTCCTTTTCTTTTCACAAATCTCTGGCATTGAGAGACATTTTTCTTCTGGTGGTGGACAATGAGAACCTAGTGGGGGTATTTTCAGTAATAGTATATTGTACTTCCCTGGGCCCCATGTTCTGTAACACCTCTACAACTTCCTTGTTCCTTGTTCCTGCTTACTTTGGGATACAAAACCCTGTTGCTTTGCATGCTCTTTGGAACTCCTTTCTCTTTGCTAAAATGGATGCTTCTAGATTCACAAATCACTAATAAATGTCAATTAGATCCAAAAATTAAGTGTCTGTGAAATTTTATTTTAATAACAAAAATGCCCTAGAGTCAAAAGAATGTCAAGTTATTTCCTAGAGAATCTAAGCTGCTTTTGCAGGGGCTTAGAATATGCTATCCCCCAAAATATGCCACTTTGGCATATTATTTTGAATTAAAGGTATTCAAGAAATAGCCAATATGAAAAAAAAAGACACTCTGACACTCCTTTGTCCCCCTGAAAACAGGAGATAAATCTCCCAGGTGAAAGGTGCCTTCCCTGTACCAGGGGAATAGAAGGCATCCTTATCACCAGACACAGGAAATTTAGGGACAAGAAGGCTCCACAAACAAACCATTTTACTACTTTTAGTTCAAACTCCTTTGTTTTATCAATTCTCACAAATTGTTTGTCTAAATGGTATAAAAACTCCTTGCTTGGGTCACATATTTAGTCTCTGATTTTTGTGGAGTTCCCATACTAACCTACTGTGTAATTGATTTGTTTTTCTCCTATTAATCGATCTTTTTAGTGCAGGGTGTCTCAGCCAAGAATACAGTTGGATAGAGGGAAAATTATTTTTTCTCCCCTCACTTTCTGCAAATAGATAGAGGAAAGTGACTAGAGTCTTTCTTCCACCTTTTTCAACTCCCTGAGTGGCTGTGAACTCTGCCTGTCACTCACTTGTTTGGAGATTTGCACCAAGATCTGGCCTCTTTGTCTTGGGGTTACCACAAAGAGGGTCCTACCTGGCAGAGTCTTTCCTCTGAACACACTGCTCCCCAAACCCGTGATGTCTTCTCTGCCTTGGGCCATTTTTCAGAGCTCACACTGTGTCTGACTACTTACAACAGAGGTGGAAGGGACTTGGGACCCCTGGGGCAGAGGCTGGGAAATGAGGCCCCTTATCTAGATTACGAAGGCCAGGAGTGGTATCCTCCCAACACTTGCTAAAGGGCTTTTTACTTTTCTCCTGCTTGAATTGCATGATAAAAGACTTCCTGTTACCCTGACTAGGTAGACTGCAAACTCTAGAAACTGGGAGAAGGCTGTGAGTGGTAGACTGCAAACTCTAGAAACAGGGAGAAGGCTGTAAGTGGAAAAGGAACTCAAAGCTTTCTGCCTCATTCTATCTCACACAACTCCTGGCACATACAACAGGGGCTACCTTAAACAGATTTGTACTTTGAGCCAGTCATCATGTTACAGGGTGCAGCCAAGAGGGGGGACCCCAAATGGGCATTTGAAATGGGGTCCAGAACTTTAGGTGTCCAGGAGATTTTAAGATGTCTCCATCCCCCCAGCCAGGGTGTGGGTTGGGGGAAGGGACAAATGGAGCAAGGCCACTGAGATCTGTTTTGCATAGCAACAGCCTTGCAGCTACCCTCTGGCTGTGGTCATTTAACATATCTATAGCCTTTGGCTGGTCCCTTAGATATGTTAAATAACTGTGATCATCTCTGAGCCAGGGGAATGGAAGTAACTTCCCCACCAACACGTGACTGGGGCAGATCCCCCCCCCCCCAAGCTACAGCGCCTGTGTGGGAGCTTGGAGAAGATTGGCTCCAGGACATGGGGCCACACCTGCCTAGACTCAAGATGGCAGCCCAGTAAAGCTAGAAGGATATGAATTCTGGCATGTGAAGCCGAGTTTGGGAGGAGTCGGAAATGAGGCTGCAGAGGAAGATTGGCCGCGGGGATTTAAAACCCAGACTTGGTGGCCATTAGGAAGGAGAACCACGCGGCTTTGGCAGAGTAGGGGCTCTCCCCTTCCCGCAGCCCTGAGAGAGAGAACCATGCATCTTTAGCAGAGTGGAGACTCCCGCATCCCAGAGAGAGAGAACCACGAGGCCTGGACGGAGTGGGGACCCCCGCAGCTTTAGAAGGGGGAACCACCACCTGGTTTTAGCAGAGATCCCGGCGACTCAGCCGAGGGTGCCGGGAACCCAGGGAGGTCTCCCAGTCGAGAAGGAGGACTAAGAACCAGAGGACTGTCTGAGCCATGGACTTCATTTTCCTTCCCTGAAATATGGTACTCTGGACTGGGCAAAGGGGGAAGGAAGGAAGGACTGTGTGTGTTTGGGGGTGTTTTAAGGGACTTTGGGATTTTTTGATAAAGACATTAGGTCACTACTTTAAGTTTGTATAGCATTAAATAAACATTTCCTTTCCTTTTCACGAATCTCTGGCATTGAGAGATGTCTTTCCTCGGGCGGCGGACATAACGGACCTGGGGCCTTCTTTCAATAATAGTATATTGTCCCAGGCCCCCCTTGTTCTGTTCTGTAACAATCATACTAAGAAACTTCATGTGGCCAGGCGTGGCAGAGATGCTTTGAAATTGATTCTATTCCTACTCCCCTTTTTTATGAATGAGGGAAGTGAGTGTCAGAGTAGCTAAGTGACATCCTTCTAATCACAGAGTTAAAATGTTTCTGACCCAGTTCTCAAAACCAGACTGCCTGAGGTCAAGCCGTATATTCCAATAAAGCATAATTCTCAAAAACAATTTTTAAAAATTCTCGTTCAATTAATGCTGGAGGAGCAAGTCTCTAGGGTAGACTCAAGGGTTCTTGGCTTCTCAAATAAAAGAATTCAAGATGAAAATGAATTAAATACCTAGGAATAAACCTAACCAAGGATGTAAAAGACCTGTACATGAAAAATTATAAGACACTGAAGAAAGGAATTGAAGAAGATACAAATAAATGAAAGCACATACTGTGTTCATGGACAGGAAGAATTAACATCATTAAAATGTCCATACTATCCAAAGTAATCTATAGATTCAACACAGTTCCTGTCAAGATTGTAATGACGTATTTCACAGAACTAAGAACAAATATTTCAAAAACTTACATGAAATCACAAAAGGCCCTGCATAGTGACAGTGATCCTGAGAAAGAACAAAGTTGGTGGAATCATGGTACCTAATATCAAACTATGCTACAAAACCATAGTAGTCAAAACAGCATGGCATTGGCATAAAAACAGACGCACAGATCAATGGAACAAAATAGAGAGCCCAGAAATAAACCTATGCCTTCATAGTCAATCAATATTCAACAAACAAAACAAACACATGCAATGGGCTAAAGATAGTTTAAGTTTATTTAATGAATGGTGTTGGAAAAATTGGGCAGATGCATGTAGAAACAAGAAACTAGACCACCTTTTTATACCACACACAGGAATAAATTCAAAATGGACCTAAGATGTAAATGTTAGACCCAAAATCATGAAAATCCTAGAAGAAAACATAGGCAGCAAAATCTCAGATATTGCTCATAGGCATTTTTTTATTGGGTATATCTCCACAGGCAAGGGAAACAAAAGAAAAAATTAACAAATGGAACTACATCAAACTAAAGAGTTTTTGCACAGCAGAGTGTTACAAAAGAAACACCCAGAAACTCAGTTCTTCTCACAGCGCAGTAAAGAATTAGAGAACAGCAAGTGTATTATCTCCCAAGCAGGGTTTATTGGTGACATGTTCTCATGGAAGAGAACCAGCCTTGCCGAAAAAGGCAAGATTAAGGGTGGCAAGGGAAGAGATGGCAAGAGCTATAGAGAGAGCCTTTGTTCTAAGAATTTATATAGTTGGTGGGATGGGGGAGGGTGAAGAAGTTACATATTGATTGACAGGTAAAAGTGGTACTAACTTTCCAGGAGGGGGATGGGTTGTGAATACCCAAAGGTGTTAATGGGCTTCTTCCTTCAGACACTATGGACTCATTCTGGCATTTCAGGCACTAGAATGAAAGCACAATTTCAAAGGCTTTCTCTCCCAGATAATGGAAAAGATACATAGAATTTCAAGGACTGCTAAGTCAGTGGATGGGACATGTATTCCTCCTCCTTCCTGCCTTGGTTTGCTATATATACATATATATTGTACCTAACAAAAGGAAAACATCAACAAAACAAAAAGACAACCCACAGAATGGGAGAACATATTCACCAATACATCTGATAAGGGGTTAATATCCAAAATTTATAAAGTATTTATAAAACTCCACACCAACCCCCCGCCAAATAATCCAATTAAGAAATAAGCAAAAGACCTGAATAGACACTTCTCCAAAGAGTACATATGATGGCCAATAGACATATGCAAAGATGCTCAACATCACTAATCATTAGAGAAATGCAAATTAAAACCACGATGAGATACCATCTCATACCTGTAGGAATGGCTATTATCAATAAACCAACAAACAACAAGTGCTAATGAGAATGTAGAGAAAAAGGAACCCTTCTGCACTGCTGGTGGGAAAGCAGACTTGTGCAGCCACTGTGGAAAGCAGTGTGGAGATACCTCAAAAGTTAAAAATGAATCTGCCTTTTGACCCAGTGATCCCACTTCTCAGAATATATCCAAAGGAACCCGAAACACTAATTTAAAAGAACATAAATACCCCTATGTTCATTGCAGCATCATTTACAATTACCAAGATATGGAAGCAGTCCAAGTATCAATCAATGGATGAATGGATAAAACAACTATGGGACATTTACACAATGGAATTCTACTTGGCTGTAAAAAAGAAAAAAAAAATTACCCTTTGCAACAGTATGGATTGACCTGGAGAACATTATGCTCAGTGAAACAAGCCAGTCAGAGAAAGATAAAGACGTGGTTTCACTCTTCTGTGGAATCTAGTTAACAAACTGAACTAACAAGCAAAACAGAGCAGATGACAGCTAGTGGGGGTTGAGGGTTAGTGGTTGGAGAGAGTGAGCAAAAAGGAAAAAGACTCATGGACATGAACAACAATGTGGTAATTGCTGGGGGCAGAGGAGTCTTAGGGGACTAAATGGTAATGGGAACAATTTTTTTAGAAAGATGCAAATCAGACAAGAAGTTAAAGCAAAAGCAAATTTATTGAGCAAGGATAAACAAAGAAATCTACTGCACAGATAGATTAGCAGATTCCCTGTACAGAACAATAAGGGGGGCCTGGGACAATATATTATTGCCCAAAAGGAACCCCCCAGGTTTGCTATGTCCACCGCCTTATAGGAAAGCCATCTCTCAATGCCAGAGATTCATAAAAAGGAAAGGAAATGTTTATTTAATGCTGTACAGACTTAAAGTAGTGACCTAATGTCTTCATCAAAATCCCAAAGTCCCTTAAAACACCCACAAACACACACAGTCCTTCTTTTCCCCCTTTGCCCTGTCTGGGGTACCATATCTCAGGAAAAGAAATAGAAGTCCATGACTCAGGCAGCCCCCAGTTCTTCCCAGTAATCCGTCTCAGCTGGAAGGCCTCCCTTGGTTCCTAGCACCATCAGCTGTGTCACCAGGATCTCTGCTAAAGCCGGGTGGTGGTTCCCCCTTCTAAAACTGCAGGGGTCCCCACTCTGGCAAAGCCGCGAGGTTCTCTCTCCACTGCCCCAGCCACGTGGTCCTCTCTGCACAATGGCTGCAGAGGTCTCCACTCTGCCAAAGCCGTGTGGTTCTCCCCTCAATGGCTGTGGCATCTGGGTTTAAATCCCTGTGCCAATCTTCCTCTGCAGCCCCATTTCCGACTCCTCCCACAATTGGCTACACTTGCCAGCACTCTCATATCCTTCCAGCTTTACTGGGCTGCCATCATGAGTGTGGGCAGGCATGGCCCCATATCATGGAGCCAATCTTCTCCAAGCTCTCACACAGGCACTGTAACTTGGGGGACCTGCCTCCCAGTTACATCTTGGTATGTAACCAGTTAAAGGATATAGATATGTTAAATGACCACGCCAGAGGTTAGCTGCAAAGCTGTTGCTATGCAAAACAGCTCTCAATGGCCCTGCTCCATTTGTCCCTTCCCCCAAACCACACCTGGGGGGGTGGGCAGTGAGGACATCCTAATTTTTGCTGGACACCCTTGAGTTCTGGGCCCCATTCCAAATCCCTATTTGGGTTCCCCCTCTTGGCTGCACCCTGTTACATCCCCTCACAAAAGAAGAGAAACCCCAACCATCTCTAGATGTTGAGCTTATATCTGTTTGTAGTTTCTGTTGACTTATGAAATATCCAAACCTGTAAGAATTTTTATGAGTTTATTTGAGCCAAACTGATGATAATTGCCAGGAAGCAAAATCTCAACACATTGAGAAAATGCTCTGGAAAATGGCAGTGTTACCACTTATTTTATACATCAGAATCAAATGAGAACATGAAGGTGGGTTATACAAAATTTGTTGGTGATAAATTACAGAGGCAAGAAAAAGCAAAGTGGAAATCTCTGGTATTGGGTAAAGGGTAAAATGAAGAGATAAATACTTGTTTTACATAAGTGGGTACAGAATAGATAACAGTAAATAATTAACATGACAAAAATAACAGTGAAGGGCTTTGTGGCCTCTGCAATGGTGCTGTGATTGCACCCTGAGAGGTCTGGAAAAAGGAAATTACCCTGGCATTTCAAAGGTAGCAAAAAAGACAATAGGCAGACTCTGTTAAGGTAAAGACTGATCTTTGTCTGAGTAGATACAAGCTTAGGACAGGACCACCTCCCATGACTCGCTTTTAGTTAGAAAGTTTTCATTTCAGATCATCCTGTGTTTACTTTAGGTCTCTGAATTTTTAAGTCCCACCACATAGGCCTCTCCTGAGCTTGTCCAGTTTAGTATGCAGCCCCCTTTGTGTTCACATTTCTATGGAAAATTGTTGGTAAGGGGAAACAGAGTGGAAAAAAAGTTGGTAATGACTTTAACCTTTACAAGGTATGTTTTCTGATCTGTTTCTCTTTTATGGTATGGGTAAATAATAAGGTATGGGTGAGTAGCTGTTAATCAATCTTTGCAGGAATTTTCTTTGTTCCAAAGGTTCCTTGTGGTCTGCTTGCATCTTGGGTCAGCCAAGTTCTGTGTCAGACCGCACATAGCAGACCCCTGACTTAACTCTGTTCGACTTTAGTTAATTTATATGGTTGTCATGCCCCTCTCCTATATTATAACTAGATATTATGTGTGTGTCTAAGTCTTCTTTAACTCATTTATAAGGGAAGCAAAATAATGACAAGGCTATGTCACCACACCTTACTAGTTTAACAGAATTTTAAGATGTCTGGATCCTTACCAATTGTGCAGAGTTGCATACCCATAGAGAGTCAACAAAGCTTTAGATGGGCTTTTTAAAGAAATGTTTTAGCAAGTTGTAATCATCATGTTACCTTATTTCCAAGTTTCGGATGAGTCTGTTGATGGGAGAGACCTGGTTCTTCTTGCTGAGGCATGTAACGAATTAGCTAATAGATCAGCAAATCTATTAGCATGTAGTCAGTTTATTAGATCTGTTCCAGTGGAAAAAAATGGTACTAGGTAGAGTGGGTGGTGAAATACAGAGTTTCAGGGCAAAGCAGGGTGGCAAAAGTAAAAGCGGCTGCAGACCAGGATGGCAAGCCCCCCAGGGTGGCCACAGGCTGAGTGGCCAGAGGCCCAGTGGCCCAAGAGCCAAGAGTGCCAAGAGCCTGAGAGAGAGAGAGAGAGAGAGAGAGAGAGAGAGAGAGAGAGAGAGCCCTTTGTTCTCAGGATTTATATAGCTGATGGGATAGGAGAAAAAACGTTACATATTGAATAACAGGTAAATGTGGTGCCAGCTTTCCTAGGAGAATGTGACTACCTAAACTTAGGTATGTGTGGGGGTCTGTTACCCCAAATCCTTATCTTGTTCCAGACTCCATTTGTTCATCTTGTGGTAAAACAAATATGTGACAGGAGGTAGTTAATTAAAATTGGGCACTTTCCAAAGTTATTTACGGGCTCTTTCTGTAAGCATCAGGGACTCCCTCGTACAACAGATAGTGACCAGAGGTATACGATTAAACAAAGTTGTTTTATAGACTTCTTTGGGCACCGTGGGCCCTCTCCCACATTCCAGGCCCTGGGATAAGAGCACAGTTTCAAGGCTTTCTTTCCCAGATAGTGGAAATGCTACATAGAATTTCAAGGACTTCCCTTCTTTCTTTCTTGCTAACATAATGTTTCTTGTGATGTGGCAACTCCTGGCAATATTATCAGACCAGGCTCAGGAATACTGAGTTAGTGTGTGAGACATGTCCCCTTCTTCCTCCCTGCCTTGGTTTACTATTTATTCTACCCAAGCGGTAAAAGGTGTTGTCTGGCAACCAGGATGTGAGACGCTGGTCAGTAACAGCAGTACAGTCTCAGAGTTCTTCCTGTGCTGTCTCCTGCCTCAGTTCTAAATCCTTAGCAAGTCTTAACCTCATTAAAAAAAAAAAGTAAATAGAAAGTTCATTTAAAATAAAGTATGAAGGCCAGAAGGGGGAGCTCTTGTGCCCTACTGTTACTGCAAAGTGCAACAGAAGGAGTTCTTCCTGGTAGCCCTCCCAACTTCCTCTTCTCTAGAAAAGAGTTTCCTGCCCTTTGCCTTAGGAGACTTGTACATGACTCACCATGATTGCATGTAACAAAATGCAATTCCTTGTTGTTCCCAAATAAACCCATTTTTGCTGGAGAAATATCTGGCTAATTTTTGTTTGATGTCCATATAGTTGTTATAGATGATGGGACCCTGCTCTTTGGTCCTCTCAAGGAATCCCCAACTGTCCCTATCCAGGGGCTTTCTGTGATCCCTTTGCCTTACTGCTCCCAAGTCTGATGAGGACCAAGATGTGGAACCATCTCACCAGGCAATAATCCAGTCTGACACTTAGTCTTGAGCCCAGGACATGAGCCTCATTCCAGCTTTCAAGGGTGTGACTCATAATGCAAACAAATAACAAGGAAACTTATGTACCAGGTATCTTCACCCTTTCCCACTTTGGCTATTCTTGTATTTAAAATGTCTTCTTCTCACTGCATTTCTCTATTAACTTCTGTTTCTGTTGGAAAATCAAATGCCTACAAAGAAAGTCTTCATGTTCAGATGCAAATGAGCAGAAAGTCTGCTACGGGCTAATTGGGAAATGTACCATGAGCAAAAATCTTCAGTTCAAAAGGGCCCCCTGTGGTCCTGCCCTTGTTTTCTGGGGAAGAAACTGAAGACGATGTTGGCGGAGAGATTGCTCACGTCTCATTTCTCTCCTTGTTGACGTTCACATTTTTTTCAGGTGAAATTGACTGCCCCAGAATAATTTTAACCATCATGGTAGAACAGTCAGAATGTAATCCTGGTGTTTCCTTTTTACTCATGGGCCTTTATACAGGAAAATTATATCTTATAATATTAGTGATGAATTTGGGTTCTTGTCTCCTGGTGTAAAAGAATTTAGACCAGGGACATTGAGAAAAAATGAAGGTAGATTTACTGAAATCCTGAAGAGGGCAAGAACACTGAGATAAAGTCCCAAGTCCCACACCATGAGGGTAAGGGACTTGGGATATATGGGGTCAGAACATGGAAAGTGAAATAGGGAGCTCATGGTTTTATTTTTTTTTTTAATTTTTACAGCTGATATCATCAGAGTGGAGGCACCTGGGATTGTGCAGCACTTATCACTGGATGCAGGAAGGGGCTTTCCCAACTATGTGTTGGGTTTGTCTCTGGGGTTTTTGGCTTGGCTTTAGATCTGAAAAGCAAACTTGAAAGAAGTCAGGTTAGTTCCTGGACCATTGTTTTCTAGCTACCTATTGATAACTGCCATTGTTCTGGCAGGGCTTAGCTCAATGGAGCAAATTTTAGGAACACTTTATTCTACCTGTTTCAGTAATAATGCTCACAGTAAGGACAGACACTCGCCTGTGTATAGAAGAAGCTCCAAATAACAGTGGCTTATAAGAGCAAAGATAAAAGTATACTTCTTTTTTCCCCCAATGCGAACGATTTTGGTGGTTCTGCTTAGCAAAGCTATCAGGAGCCCAGGAGCCTTTTCTTTTGTGTTTTCATCTCAAAAGTGTTGTCCTTGCTCCCATGCCCCAAGTTCCACATTCCAACACGTAGAAAGGGGAATATGACAACAGGAAGCAATACAGCTTACCTCACAAGGCATGACCTAGAAGTTGTCCACAGCTCTCCTTCTCACAGCCCATTGGACCAAATAGTCACATGGAGGCTGGGAAATGCAGTTTTCACTTTGGTCAGGCTGTCCAGCAAAAAAAACTGGTAGTCTTCTTAACAGAGAAGAAGAGAATGGCAAGCAATTTGTGCCATGGGTAGGTAGTATTTGACAGTATCCAGACCTGATGGGTGATTTTATTGATTTGTCAGGAGCTCCTACAAGGGAAATCTACAAAAGAAAAAGTTGTTAAATACTTGGCATTCTTTCCAGTGAATTATATAGCAAGTGAAATAGGTGAGTTCCTTTCATGGATGCATGTGTGTGTATACATGTATATTTATCTATTTAAATATATATGTTTACTAACCCCGGAAATTTCTGAAAGGATACTCAGAAGCCGGTTAAAAATGGTTAAGTTTGGACAGTGCAACAGGCTGTGAAGGGGAGGGCGGTTTTTACATATCATTTTATTTCCTTCTATAAAATTAAATACACTTGCCATGTATATGTATTAACATATCCTTTATAAAAATGAGAACTAGTTAATAAAAATGAGTGAGCTTTTGGCTTTTATTCAGAAGCATACAATTCAAAGTTGGAAAGGAATTTAGAGGAAATTCAGGTCGAGATATATTATCAAATGGGGGCAGGAAGAAGTGGTTGAAGATTCATTTGCCTACTATGATCCTATTGAGGCTTTTAAATTATATATAGGATATAAATATACACATGTAGGTGTGTATATGAATAGCCATAGCTACATAAAAAGAGAACAAATTGGAAAAGTACACATCAAACTGTGAATTGCACTTCTCTCTAGGTTAGGGGTGTGTAGGAGTTTCACTTCCTATTTTATGTATTTCTGTAATGATTTTATTATTACATGAACTCATACCTTAATAAGCAGAAGAAAAACATCATAAAAATGGTAACATTCCAAGCAATTTTTTAATTCCTCTGCAACAGTTTTAGCACCCAGGCTCTGATTAAATAATTTCAATAATGGAGAATTCGTCCATTTATTCATTCATTGCAAAAGAATGTATGAAATGTGGTCCACTGTGATGTGCCCCAGGAATCCAAAAATGAAATAAATCCAAAAAGGTGTTTTTACTAGAGCTCAGTAATACAACGAAGGAAAGATAAAAGAGGAAGTGGGCAAGGAGCAGGAGTATAAAGAGTCAAGCATTGTTAGGATGGGTCATACCCGTTGAATCATGGTTGTATTCCCAGCCCCTAGACTAGGGCTGGCACATAATAGGTTCTCAGTAAATATTTGTTTAAAAACAATGGGTAACCAAAGAGCAAGAAATGACAAATAATCTGATTTGCCAGATGGAACGGTCATTTTACTAGCAATATAAGGAAGGATCAGAGATAGGATAAACTGAAGCAAGCATGATGGTTAATTGGTGGCAGGGGGTGGGGAATGTAGGACTGAACCTCTGAGGAGAAGAATGGGAGAGAGAAAGGATAATCTCCAATCTTTAGACTGCCTTTTCTTTGGTGCCATCCTCCTCCTCCTTGTCTTTCACTCATTGGTATTTTGTTTTGTAAATAACAGTGTTATGCTGGTGTGGTGAGTAAAAAGCTAATGATAATTATATTCACCTCTTTTAGTTTTCTTGCAATTAGATACAATATTTCATTTGGTATATACTTAATTCAGGTATACTGAGCTGGCTTTGATGATGGAAAAATAGAAGAATTCATTGTTATATATAATAGAATATTTACATAACTTTCAAGTAGTCACAAAGTTAGTTCATACTTTCAGAGTGAACCTCAAAGGGTAATTTTGAGTTGCCTTATAATTTTCTTTACTTCTGCAATTTCTTTACAGTAAAATTGTGTTACTTTTATAATACTTTTTTGAAAAAATAGAACAACTATAAATTTTATTTCTTCTGAACTAATCATTCCAAAAGTTTTGGGGGTATTTAGTATTATCTTTAAGGGGGAAAAATTCCCCCCTATGAGTTTTAAAGTACATGTAAGTGTAAGTGTAAATATAAATGTAAATTCTGACCATCTCCCACTGTCAGAATATTTCCATAAAAAACCTAGTGGCTGCAAATCCTTTCCCTAACCTTTTGATATGTCTATAAATCTCTTAGAGTTAAGGAAACCTCTTCACAGTTTTATATCCCAGAAATGTTTTTCAGAGATCTCAAGTTCATCCCTTTTGGAAAGTAAACATCTGAGAAGATAATACTCTAATGAATCCTCCTGTCTCCCTGTCACTGTGGGCACCTTCTTGGAGCTGGTAAGAGTGGGGGGAAGAGATGTTTTACCATACTTTTCAGCACAATCAGGTTTGCAAGCTCAGTGCCTTCACCATCTATCTGAAAAAAAAAAAAAAGAACTCCTCAGTCCCTCAGTACACTGTCACACTCCCATTTACTCAGCGCCATCTGGATAGGGATGAGATTTGCCATTTTGTATCTAAAGGTTGTATCCTTTGGGCAAAACCAGGTGAGTCCTGGGAATCAGGAGTCCTAAATTATAGTCTCAGCTTGATCACTGACTGGCAGTGGGGAAAGACACTCAGGATTGCCCCTCAAAGGTTTTCAATTTCATCCTCTATAAAGGAGAATTGGTTAATACTTTCCATTTAAACTACCATGAGGGTCATACAGACTTAGCTGGGTTGGATGTCCAGTGTGAGCAGTGTATCTTTTCCTCTCACTTCAAGGAGACAATAGGTCAAACTCTTGACCAACAGGAATTTCCTACAAACCTCTGCCTAGAATGTGATTAGTGTCTGACTCAAAGTGCCTCAGACAACTGGTGCAAAAAGTATGCCTTGAAGTGTTTGACAATTCTAACAAATCCTCCTGATGAGGGAACTCCAGAGTTAAAAATTTTAGATTTAGTTATACAGTTAATAGACTTAATGATTAATGTGTGTAGAAAGCTGTTGTTCCAGGAACTAGAATGAATGACCAGACCTACCCTGACTCCAGGAGGACTGCAAGCGATCAAGATGGTATCTGAGCCATTGTACTCCAGGAAGAAAACATCCAGATGCAGATAAATCACTGGTCAGCAGATGAAAGGATGCTAGGAAAACCGTCAGATTGTAGTGTTTATCTGATTAACATTTTTTCTTGAATTCCAAACCCCTTACCTACCCTTTTCTTCCTCTTATAAAAAAAAGTCAGCTCAAGATGTGATGTTAAAATGGTCTTTTAGGGTACCTAACCTACCATCTTCTCCGATCACTGGCCATCTGAATGTAATGCCCATAAAGATTCAATACTTGTCTCTACTTTGGGTTTTGGTAGTGACAGGCCAGACAAACGTCAGCTTTTCTGGTTTCACTCCTACTGAGAATAATATGCTAGGCAAATGAGGGCTTTATGCCAAATAAGATGGCAATTTTCCTTTCTTGTTCAAAACTCTAGACAGTGATTATTGGTCAAACAACTCAAAGAAAGAGTGAAAGGTAGCATCAAGAGTGAAGGGTGAAGAAAAAAAAGCACCAAGGAATAAACCTACCCAAGGAGGTAAAAGACCTGTACTCAGAAAACTACACAACACTGAAGAAAGACATTAAGGAAGACACAAACAAATAGAAGCATATACCATGCTCATGGATTGGAAGAATTAACATCATCAAAATGTCTATACTACCCAAAGAAATCTAGAGATTCAACTCAATCCCTATTAAAATACCAATGACATATTTCACAGATATAGAACAAATGTTTCAAAAATTTATATGGAACCAAAAAACAACCCCGAATAGCCTCAGCAATCTTGAGAAAGAAGAATAAAGTAGGAGGGATCACAAGACTTGATATCAAACTATATTACAAGGCCACTGTAATCAGAATAGTCTGGTACTGGCATAAGAACAGACATATAGATCAATAAAACAGAATAGAGAGCCCGGAAATAAACCCATGTCTCTACAATCAATTAATATTCAACAAAGGGAGCAGAAGCATAAAATGGAGTAAAAATAGCCTCTTCAACAAATGGTGTTGGGAGATCTGGACAGCTACATGTAAAAAAATGAAACTAGACCACCAACTTATACTATACACCAGAATAAGTTCAAAATGGATAAAAGGCTTAAACATAAAGCCATTACACCATGGAAGTCCTGAGGAGAACATAGGCAGAAAAATTTCAGATATCCCACACAGCAATATTTTTGCCAATATATCTCTTAGGGCAAGGGAAATAAAGGAAAGAATAAACAAATGGGATCCCATCAAATTAAAAAGCTTCTGCACAGCTAAATAAAACATCATCAAAATGAAAAGGCAAACAACCGTATGGGAAAATATATTTGCCAATGATACCTCAGACAAGGGTTTGATCTCCAAAATATATAAAGAACTCATATGACTCAACACCAGGGAGACAAACAATCCTATTTAAAAAACAGGCAAAGGACCCGAACAGACAACTCTCCAAAGAGGATATACAGAGGGCCCATAGCCATATGAAAAGATGCTCAACATCACCAGGCATCAGAGAGATGCAAATTAAAATCACAATAGATACCACCTCCCACCAAAGAGAATGACCATCATGAACAAATCAACAAACAAGTGCTGGGGAGGATATGGAGGAAAGGGAACCTTAGTACATGGTGGGAATGCAGACTGGTGCAGACGCTGTAGGAAATAGTGTGGACTTTCCTCAAAAAACTAAAAATGGAACTGTCTTTTGAGCCAGCAATTCCACTGTTGGGATTATATCCTAAGAATCCTGAAACAGCAATTCGAAAGAACCTATGCACCCCTATGTTCATAGCAGCATTATTTACAATAGCCAAGTACTGGAAACAGCCCAAGTATCCATCAGTAAATGAGTGAGTCAAAAAATTGTGGTACATTTACACAATGGAATACAACCTAGCAGAAAGAAAGAAGGAAATCCCATCTTTCATGACAACATGGATGGAACTGGAGAGTATTATGCTAAGTGAAATAAGTCAGAAAAAGACAAAGACCATATGATCTCACCTATAAGGAGAACCTAATGAAAAAAACAAACAAGTGAACAAAATAGAACCAGAGGCATGAAACAAGGAGCAGACGGACAGCAACCGGGGGAAGAGGGGAAGGGAGTAAGTGGGTAAAGAAGGAGAAAAGTCTAATCAATGAACAGGTAGGTATAAAGGACCCAGGGATGTGGACAAACAGGGTGGGGATTGACTGTGGGACCAGGGGTGGGTAGGGCAAGGGAGAGCAACAGGGAAAACTGGGACAACTGTAATAGAACAATAAAAAAAAAGTGAAAGGTGATACCTGCAAAGCCTGCATTTGGTAATAAGTGAGCTGGTTAATGTTGTTACAAGTATTTGTATGTTTCTGGAAAATTCAGTCTGTGTGTAATATAAATACAAAGCCCCCTGCAGTTTCTGAATTTCTTGTCGCTCATCTCAGTTGAATGATATTTGTAAATAAAGAGTATAAGTTGACAAAAAGAATAAACTCCAGTATAAAGAGTGAAATTGTTACAGGGTGCAGCCAAGAGGGGGCCCCCAAGTAGGGATTTGGAATGGGGCCCAGAACTCAAGGTGTCCAGGAAATATTAGGATGTCCTCACACCTTCCCCCACAGGTGTGAGGTGGGGGAAGGGACACATGGAGCAGGGCCACTGAGAGCCATTTTGCATAGCAACAGCTTTGCAGCTAACTGCTGGCATGGTTATTTAACATATCTATAACCCTTAGCTGGTTGCATAGATACGTTAAAATAGCTGTGGCCATGCTCTGAGCAAGGGGATGGAAGTAACTTCCCACCAACATGTAACTGGGGGGCAGGTCCCCCGAGTTACAGTGCTTGTGTAGGAGCTTGGAGAAGACTGGCTCCATGACATGGGGCCATTGTTGGGAACAAGGAAATTAAGAACTAAATTTAACCTTAATAGACAAGAACCACATTGTAGCTAAAAAGAAATGATAAAAGAGACAAAGTACAGTTAAAGCAAACATCCTGTGTCTAGCAGACACTCTCCCCTGGGTAGGCTAGATAAGCAGTGCTTTGTAGATTTTTTAATGAGAAAATAGAAAACTAGCTAGCTAGAGCCAGGAGATTACTAGGTTAATGAACAAACATCCTGCCTTCCCACCTTATGAAAGAATGCTTGGTTTGAAATCCCCGCGCGCGGTCTTTGTAAGCGAATTACTAACTGCCACATCTGCTTCTGCATAACGCTTGCTTGCCCGCCCCTATATAAGGACGTAGTTGTAAGCACTCGGCGTGTCTCTCGTTTGCAGCTCCTTGCAGGCACTGTGTCGTTGGACACTTTGAGAGTTCGCCCCTGCGCAGGTTAAACTTGGCCAATAAAGTAACATCTTTGATACTCTGAAAGTCTCCGATATTTGTCCTCGAGTTTTCTGGATGCTACATTTTGGAGGCCCCAGCGAGATCACAGGTCGGAGACTGAAGGGATGGCTCGAGCCGGGTGAGTAGTGAGGATCCTCTTTCTGTTTTCGGTTTCGACTCCGGAGTAAGGAAACTACCCTGTGGTGGTAGGTGGGACGCCACCGGCAGTCCACCCAGGGACTCCAAAGAGGCGGGACGCCACCTGGGAGTTTCTCAGTTACTGGGAAAGAAAGTTCAGTGACTGGTCACATTAAAGAGGGAACTTTTGCGCCGCGCCGCGCTGCGATTGAAATATTTGAGTGTGTGAGTGAACGAGCTCGTGAATGACTGTGTTTGTAGCCCCACGGGGAAACCTATGGGGCATGAGAGGGCCCTAACCTGCGGTTCCTGTGTCAGGTCATATGGCATAACGGTTGGCAGCCTAACCCGGATTCTGCTCAGGCAGCCTTAGCCAAGATCGACATCACCTCGAGAGAGGGCAGGCCAGGCGGGCGAGCGACTGTGTTCTGTGTCTTATTTTGTCTGCGCATTGTGCCACAAGTTGACTTCTGAATTACATGCCTAATTCGTGTGTGAGGGATATTGCCTTGTCTGTCGCCTTGTTGGTTTGTATTATTTGTCTCTTCTCCTATCTCCCGGACCTCATCAGAATGGGCCAACAGGAGTCAGTGCCGGGATCCCCACTTGATTGTCTGTTAAGGAATTTTTATGATTTCCAGCGGCGAGCACGAGGGTATGGAGGACCCCCACCGGATCCGGAATTTTTAAGAACCTTAAGCCAGCTCGAGTGGCCCACTTTTGATGTTGGATGGCCCTCGGAGGGGACCTTTGACTTGCCCACCCTTTTTGCTGTTCGAGCCACAGTATACAGGGTTCCCCATCCAGATCAGTTCCTCTATATAGATGTCTGGGTCGACATTGCCACCGAGCGGCCCCGATACATCAAGAAGTGTCAGGGTGGAAATCAGAGAGGGAGGCGGGCGGTGTGCCTACCATCAGCGGGGAATAAGGCGAAAGGGAGGGGAACTGAGACCCCGGTCACCGCATCAGGTGGGCCCCTGAGACAGTCGAGACTGTACCCCGTCTTACCAGGGCCGCTGGAGGACCATTTAGATCCTGTGAACGCACCCCCGCCTTATCCCCGCAAGGAGGAGCCTGATTCTTCCTTGCCGGAGATAGGTGGAGTTTCCAGCCCGCCACATATGCGAGGGGGAACTCGCTATGGAACGGGCGCGGGGGGCGCCGCCACGTTGCCTTTGGCAGGGGGACACGCCGCCATCTTGCCGCTCTGGGAAGCGCCCCCGGCACCGGATGCCCCGCCGCGGGCACCCCCACGGTTAATCTATGTTCCCTTTTCCACTAGTGATTTGTACAATTGGAAGCATCAGAATCCCCCGTTTTCTGAGAAACCCCAGGGATTGATTTCCCTCCTAGAAACTATTTTCAGGACTCACCAGCCGACCTGGGATGATTGTCAGCAGATTCTGCAGACTCTCTTCACATCAGAGGAAAGAGACCGTATTATAAGAGAGGTGGCAAAATCTGTATTAGGACAGGAGGGGGAGACAATAGCTGGCAGAAGGGAGATCGAGGACATCCTCCCCTCTCCACCCTCTGCTTGGGACCCTAATACTACTGGGGGAAGGGACGAGCTCCTCCAGTACCACCGGGTTCTGTTAAGGGGATTAAAGGCAGCAGCAAGGAAGCCTACCAATTTTAGCAAAGTCAGTTAATGGCTCAGAGAAAAGAAAATTTACATATGAAAGATAGAAGGTCAGAGGAGAGGGGCCAAGAAGATCTAGGTATTAAGACTGCTGCAGGCTGGTCAGAGTTTCTGCAGCCCCAGCGGATCCACTCCTGTGAGTGAAATGGGAAAAGTGCGCCTGAACTGGCATCGCTATCTTGAATCGGTCAAGAAACCAGATTCAGTGGAGGAAAAACCCCTACTGGGGCAGGGCAATATCCTTTTTGGAAACTTTTTTAGTGAAAGTAAGGCCAGAAGGCCAGTCTGCTAGATGTTATCTCGCACATACTCTGTTTTGTACATTGGATCTGTTAAACTGGAAAAGCTCAAACCCTTCTTATGGACATAACCCTGCTAAAATGACTGATTTGATTGCGTCAGTTTTTGCCACTTATCTTCTCAATTGGGCAGACATAGGAGCCTTATGGAATTCTTTGCTTCAGTAAGGGGGGATGAGCAGAGGCTGGTGTTGGATAAGGCAAATGAAAAGGCTTGGAGATTAAACCAAGAAAATCCAAATGGGGCTCTGGGCCTTCCCAGAGCAATACCTATAACTGAGCCCAACTGGGACCCTTAAAGGGATGACCTTTCTCTCTTAGAGCATTATAAGGCATCCCTAAACAGAAAGTCTAAGTAAGTGCAGGCCGTGCAACAAAAGTCCACAGAGGACTCTTCCCAACACTAAGAAACAGTTAAGGAGATTCCCGAGGATGGCAAGTGACTGCTGCATTTGAATTCCAAGCTTTGGGCTCACTGCTAATCCACTGTGTGAGGCTCTGAAGGGACCAGAATATAGCCCTTTAAAGTGGACAAAGGAGCGCACTCAGGCTTTTGAGTCTCTGAAAGTGCACCTGGCTTCATCACCAGACTGGAATTGTCTCATGGAAAGAGAGTGAATGTGTGTATCAACTCAAGAAATCACACAGAAGGTTAGTAAAATCCTAGGAATTAAGTGAAGACTCCCGTGCTGCATCCCCGACCGCTCTAAGACCCGGGCGGAGGGGGAGAGAGGAACCACGAACTGTCGGAGGCACCAATCAGAATCGGTGAGTGCCACATGCTGAGTCTAAGTACTGAGTTTAAGTATAATCCTTCCCAGTGTGGGAAAGGAACCAGGATTAAAAAAAAAAAAAAAAGATTAATGGTTAAATCTGAATGTGTAAAAATTATGTGTAAAGAATGTGAAAGTTTTAAACCTGGAGTAGAGGAAACCTGAATTGTTTTCTGGTTTTGTAGGAAACGAGCAAGATTTCTAACATTGGTGTTGTTTCTAATCAGAAACCTTCTGTACTTTAAGACCTAGGAAAGGTTGCCTGTAACCGGTTGGGGAGGATGCCTTTGCCACTCGGGACCCAGGCAGGGTCATTTGGGGCTGATAAGTGCTTCAGCCATGGGCAAAGCAGCATGTCTCTGCCAAAAGACCAGGCCTGAAGAAGCATGTCTCTGTGCAAGAGAATGCCCCTACCTGTGTACTGTTCTGGAAACTGTGTTTTGGATTTTCCTCTGTATCTGCTCTAAAAAAGAAATTAAGAATTCCAGGAAGGTTAAAACTTCACACTCTATAGGAAAGTAAATAGGAAAGTGAAAGATACGTAAATGAAAAAGGTGTATAAAAGAAAGAATAAAAGGTTTGTAAATGTTAAAAAGGTCCCTGGAAAACTGTAAAGATAAATGGAAAAGTGAAAGTTTAAAAAAAAATTTATGTGGTGTGTGTTAGTAATGAAAGGTATAAGGCATAAAGATACAATCTTGGTGGATATCAGAAGGGAAAAGATTTTCCTTCAGGCTTTGTATTTTTCTCCCTACCTGATCCCTCCAGAATTTGGCATTCTGAAGGAGTGAGTGATAATATAAGGTTTCTTTGCATAAAACCAATAAGATGGGTCGTTAATAGTGGTTTTGTTAGCTGAAACTTTGACTGGAATATCACGCCTGAAGGAGGCATGTATGGGTTCTGGTCGTCACCAGAAAGCCCTGAGGAACTGGGATTGACTTGTGAAGCTAGCATAAGCCCACGAAAAAGCCTGGTTCTTTGGTTGGTTGTGCAGTTCATGGCAGTCTTTCCAGGGAAGGAACGGCGGTTGCTTTCATGAAAGATGGCCAAAAAAGAACCTGTAAGCACAATGGAAGCCTCAAGGATTTGAGTGAAACAACTAGTACAGGCAAAGCCAGATGGCAGATGTGTGACTCTGCTTCTGTGCTCCAGGGGGGCGGACTGAGAAGTCAATCTAAAGGCTCCCTGTGTGAGTTCCAGCAAGGTAGACTCAAGGATCATAAGTGATCCAGGCTGCTCTTGGTGTGTTTATGCAAACAGTCAAAATTAAAAGCGGAACTCAAAGTAGTCCCCGTAATAAGGGAGGGTGATCTTAAGGAGAAAAATTGTGGTTCAAGGAAAATCACAATGCTTAGTATTGGACATCAGAATGTTGCAGCTAACTGTCTTAAAAGTTTGTTTTCATTTGAAAGTTGAAACTGTGTTTGTAATATCACCAAAGATGTGCAATTTACAGGTATGGAGGACCTGTGAAATTGTCATTGCTAAATGTTATTGCAGGAAGGACCTTGCAATTGAGTGTCTTCCCAAAAGACAGTCTCACAGGCACAGAGACTGGTTTGGGGATTGTTGTGCGAATTTAACCTGTATGTTCTTCTGTTTTCATAGGGCATATGCCTATGACTTCATTACCTGAGTAATTGGTTGAATGAGTGAGTGAATATAAACCTCGCTTTAAGGAGCCCATTTTCATCATCACCCCCTGAGACTCAACGGTTTGGCTGAACTGAGTGGTTGGGTTGGTGAATGGTTTGGGCGGTCTGTGGGCTTCACTTTAGAACTAATTTTGCCTTTCCTGTCTTGATGGCTTGGACAGAAAGGGCCCGGGTATCTGAAAGGAGGGAAATCCTAACATATTCCCCTCAGCCCGAGTGAAGTATAGCGGGCCACAAGTTTCAGATAGGTGTAGCATGCCTTGTACACCTTCCTCCTGATAAGCCATTCTTTACTTAAGCCCCTGCCTTTGTCATTTAGTGGTTATGATTTAATTGTGCCTTCCAACTCTTTCCAAATCTGTCACCTCCAGAAAATAATCAGGATGCCAACGGTCCAGTAATGCCAGCCTTTGGACACCGAGCCTGCGACTTCCTAGTGACAGCCAACTGACCAGGATTCTGTAAGGTCCTTCCCCTTACAGGAAGGACTCCCTCCATGCTGTTACCCCCCACTTTCAGGGCACCCCTGACCCATGGGTGGGTAAAACAACATCCATTTTCCAGCCGGAAGCAGTTACAAGAAGATGAGACCTTCGTCCATTGTCCTTTAAAAGAATTTAAAGTGGGTATATCTAAAAGGAGGGTGCAGCCAAAGGGTCCCCAAATGGAGATTTGGAGGACAAAATCCCCAGAAAATCAATTAGAAGAAAAGTAGACTGGGCCTTGGGATATACTCCTGCTAGCAATCACTATAGGGCCCTACATTTTAAATAGGGTCATAGCCTTTATTAAAGAAAGAATAGAAGTAGTAAAGCTAATGGTTCTATCTCAACCCTATACTATGATTCCTGATGATGAAGAGTCAAGGGTTTGACAACCCCCAAGAGAAAATGGGGGAATGTTGGGAAAAAGGAAATTAAGAACTAAATTTAACCTTAATAGACAAGAACCACATTGTAGCTAAAAAGAAATGATAAAAGAGACAAAGTACAGTTAAAGCAAACATCCTGTGTCTAGAAGACGCTCTCCCCTAGGTAGGCTAGAGAAGCAGTGCTTTGTAGTTTTTTTAATGAGAAAATAGAAAACTAGCTAGCTAGAGCCAGGAGATTACTAGGTTAATGAACAAACATCCTGTCTTCCCGCCTTATGAAAGAATGCTTGGTTTGAAATCCCCGCGCGCGGTCTTTGTAAGTGAATTGCTAACTGCCACGTCTGCTTCTGTATAACGCTTGCTTGCCCGTCCCTATATAAGGACGTAGTTGTAAGCACTTGGCGCATCTCTCATTTGCAGCTCCTTGCGGGCACTGTGTCGCTGGACACTTTGAGAGTTCGCCCCTGCGCAGGTTAAACTTGGCCAATAAAGTAACATCTTTGATACCCTGAAAGTCTCCGATATTTGTCCTCGCGTTTGCTGGATGCTACAGCCATGTCTGCCCAGATTCATGATAGCAATGCAGGAAAGCTGGAAGGACATGAGAGTGCTGGCAAGTCTAGCCAGTTGTGGGACGAGTCGGAAATGGGGCTACCGAGGAAGATTGGCGTGGGGATTTAAACCCAGATGCCACAGCCATTGTGTTACAGAGCAAGGTGACAAGGGGGCCATATACTATTACCAAAAGGAACCCCCCCCCGGTTTGTTATGTCTGCTACCAGAGGAAAGACGTCTCTCAGTGCCAGAGATTCGTGAAAAAGAAAGGAAATGTTTATTGAATGCCATACAGATTTAAAGTAGTGAACTAATGTCTTCATAAAAAATCCCAAAGTCCCTTAAAACACCCACAAACACACACAGTCCTTCCTTCCCCCTTTGCCCAGTCTGGGGTACCATATCTCAGGGAAAAAAATAGAAGTCTGCAGCTCAGGCAGCCCCCAGTTCTTCTCAGTAATCCATCTCGGCTGGTAGGCCTCCTTTGGTTCCCAGCACCATCAGCTGTGTCTCCAGGATCTCTGCTAAAGCCAGGTGGTGGTTCCCCCTTCTAAAGCCATAGGAGTCCCCACTCAGCCAAAGCCATGTGGTTCTCCTCCCAAATGGCTGCTGCGTCTGGGTTTAAATCCCCACGCCAATCTTCCTCTGTAGCCCCATTTCCGACTCCTCCCACACTCAGTTATACTTGCCTGCACCCATATCTTTCCAGCTTTACTGGGCTGCCATCCTGAGTCCAGGCAGGCATGGCCCCATGTCATGGAGCCAATCTTCTCCAAGCTCCCACACAGGCGCTATAACTCAGGGGACCTGACCCCCAGTTAAGTCTTGGTGGGGAAGTAACTTCCATTTCCCTGGCTCAGAGCATGGCCACAGCTATTTTAACATATCTATGCAACCAGTTAAAGGTTATAGATGTGTTAAATGACCATGCCAGAGGTTAGCTGCAAAGCTGTTGCTATGCAGAACAGCTCTCAATGGTCCTGCTCCATTCGTCCCTTCCCCCAACTCACACCTGTGGGGGTATGGTGAGGACATCCTAATATTTCCTGGACACCTTGAGTTCTGGGCCCCATTCCAACTCCTATTTGGGGCCCCCCTCTTGGCTGAACCGTGTTACAAATGGAGAAAGAACCATGGGGTTTTGGCAGAGGGGGGATTCCCACAGCCATTGTGCAAAGAGGACCATGCACCTGTGGCAATAGAAAGGAGATCCATGCAGCTTTGCCAGAGTGGGGACCCCCACAACTTTAGTAGGGGGAACCACCACCTGGCTTTAGCAGAGATCCTGGAGACACAGCTGATGGTGCTAGGAACCAAAGGAGGCCTACCAGCCAAGACGGATTACTGAGAAGAACTGGGGGCTGCCTGAGCTGCAGACTTCTATTTTTTTCCCTGAGATATGGTACCCCAGACTGGGCAAAGGGGGAAGGAAGGACTGTGTGTGTTTGTGGGTGTTTTAAGGGACTTTGGGATTTTTTATGAAGACATTAGGTCACTACTTTAAATTGTATAGCATTAAATAAACATTTCCTTTCCCTTTCACAAATCTCTGGCATTGAGAGATGTCTTTCCTGTAAGGTGGTGGACATAACGAACCTGGGGGGTTCCTTTTGGGTAATAGTATTGTAGGAGGGTGCAGCCAAAGGGTCCCCAAAAGAAGGATTTGTAATGGAGTTCAGAACTCAAGATGTCCAGGAAATATTAGAAAAATATATAGAATGTCCTTACCCTCCACCCCAGGGGAAGGGACGAATGGAGCAGGGCCATTGAGAGCTGTTTCCCATAGCAACAGCCTTGCAGTTGCCCTCTGGCGTGGTCCTTTAACATATCTATGGCCTTTGGCTGGTTACATAGATATGTTAAATAGCTCTGGCCAAGCTCTAAGCCAGGGAAACGGAAGTAACTTTCCCTAGTTACGGAGCCTGGGAGGCAACTCCCCCTGGTTACAGTGCCTGTACCTGCGTGAGAGCTTGGAGATGATTGGTTCCATGACATGGGGCCACACCTGCCCAGACCCACAATGGCAGTCCAGTAAAGCTGGAAGGCTTTGAGAGTTCTGGCATGTGAGGCCGAGTGTGGGAGGAGTTGGAAATGGGGCTGCAGAGGAAGATTGGCGGGGGGGGCGGGATTTAAACTCAGGCACAGCAGACATTGAAGAGAGAACCATGCGGCTTTAGCAGAGTGGGGACTCTGGCAGCCGCGTAGACACCTTCTGCGATGCAGCCACCTGTGGCTCCTCTACCGCCTGCCTGGCTCTGAGCCTGAGCCAACTCTGCAGCCACATCCACAAGAAGGGGCCACCAATAAGTGACTCGGGAGCACCGGATCACTGCCCGGCTGCGCAGCCACCGCCAGGCCTCCGCACGCTGCACCCGCGCTCTCAACACTCAAGCTCAGCCAACCTTGCAGCCACCTGCTCTGGCCAGGACATGATGAGCTCTGCTCTAGCCCTGTCGGTGCTGCTGCTGCTGCCACCATCGCTCTCCCAGAAAGGGGGATCGCCAACCCCACCCCCCCCCCTCCCCACAGCCTTGAGAAGAATCACCACGTGGCTTTAGCTGGAGATCCTGGCAACAAAACCAATGGTGCTCGGAACTAAGGAAGGCCTGCCAGCTGAGCACAAATTACTAGGAAAAACCGAGAGCTGCCTAAGCCATGGACTTCTATTTCTTTTCCTGAGATCCGGTACCCCACACTGGGCAAAGGGGGGAAGGAAGGACTGTGTGTGTTTGTGGGTGTTTCAAGGGACTTTGGGATTTTGACAAAGACATTAAGCCATTACTTTTAGTCTGTATAACTTGAATAAATAACTCTTTTCTTTTTCACCAATCTCTAGCATGGAGAGCTATAATTCTCTGGCTTAGGGAAAGGTGAACCTAGTACAGGGGGACCCCAGGAGAAATGGGGATTAATTCCGTAGCATTGTGGGACCCTCTTCCCTGGTGGCCAATCGAGGAGGATCATAGGAAACCACATGCGCAGTAGCTTTAAAGTAATGCAACTCCTTGTATATACTCAGTAAAAGCCCACTAAAACTAGCCAGGAAGAATCCTCCCTATAAAAATAAAGTCCCTCTAGCCCATAAGGTCAATCTCTGCTTGGAGCTGGCCTGTTCCCATGTTCTCTTCTATGAACTCTGGGTGTTTGGTTCAATTCTTTGTCCCGATCACTAAGAACCTGGTTACCTGTGCCCACCTGTGACAGTATATTGCCTTTGGTCCCCCTTGGCCCCTTTTGTTCTGTAACAAAATGAGCTCTGGCCAGGTGGATCAGTTAGTTGGAGCATCATCCCCATACACCAAAAGGTTGTGTGTTCGATCCCCAGGCGGGGCATGTACTGGAGGGAACCGATCAAAGTTTCTCTCTCTCTCTCCACTTCTCTTCCTTCCGCCCTACCTCCCTTCATCCTTCCCTTTTCCTCTCTCTCAAATCAATAAACATATCATTGAGTGAGGATTTAAAAAAAAGAATGGAATAAGATGCTTATGATAGCTGGCTTCAATATTCACATTCCATTGTGTCCTGAGTCTATCCGCAGACTTGTCCTCAGCTCTCAGTTTTCCCTAGCTTCAACACTCTACATCCTTATTATCTCTGAGTGAGGACCTCCACCTAGGTTCTATCAGACTTAAAGAAATAATTGCTGTTAATCAAGGTTGGCCCTTGCGGCTGTGTACCCAATAACACACATAGATTATAACTTCTAGGCCCTGGTCATTTCTCAGGACTGACAGGAGAAATAGGTAGGAATGTTCTATAAATCATTGTAAAGATGTACATTACCTGATTTTTGTCTTGAAATACAGCATAAAGCAAAAGTCCACATTGTAATTATGATATTAAAAGTAACTAAACATTTAACTAGCCAGCCAAGTAATTTTTTAATTTAGCTTGAAATAATATGCATCTTGAGTTGTAACCAGAGTTCAGATTTCTCAAGTGTAGGCTCAGTAACTTAATATGTAACAGTACTACTCATTCAAATCACCTGTTCTCCAGTGCAATTCTGAATAGAAGGTAAACCCCTGTAGTAAGAAACAAAACAAAACAATGAAAGGGACTGAGAACAAAGCCCGCAGGTCAGGAGGCATAAAAATTCATATTTTAACCACATCAGAACTGTACATGCCACACTTTTATTCTTCTCCTAATCCAGCAGTATTAATGACCTCAAACAAATTTTCTATCTATAATAACACTTTGGGACTTGTGGCTAAAACCCAAAGATGTTGGTATTTCTATTTATCCCAAGTTAGTGTATAGGGTTGAAGTGGAAAATTCCCTGAGGCATAACTCTGGTAAATTTTGAGACAGAGTATGGTAGACAACTCCAGAAATTAATGATTATGTATGTGTGTGTGTCTAGTGACATTCAGCCTGAGTTCTGTGATTTAAAAATATAATAATAAAAAGTGCTTTTTATTTGGAAATAAAAAAGATGCTTCATAAACAAAGAGGAAGGAAGACTCAGAGGTGTTCTGGAATGGGGACCATCAGGCCTCAGATGTCACTGGACAGTGTTATTTGGAATAATGTAAAAAAAAAATACCAGGTCTATAAGATTCAGAGTAAATTAGCTTTGGCCAACATTCATATACTCAACAAATATTTATTGAGCGTGTATTATGTGCAAGACATGGTGCTTGGTGCTGGAGCAAAACCAGTGTGATCCTTGTCCTCAAAGAACTTGTCAGCTAAGGCAGACATACTTATCTGACACACAAACAAATGTTTCATCTCAGAAGTATGAAATGAAAATCCAAACAGAGAGATCAGATGTGGCTCTCATGAGGGAATGATGCTTAAGAAGGAAGTAACTGAGCCAGGTGCAGTGGGAGGAAAGGTGATTAGGGATAATGAACTGGCATGTGTCACAGTTGTGGCTGGAGGGCAGTAAAAGTATTCTATAATTTTTTATTTATGATACGATAATGGTGAATTCATGTCATTATACAATTGTCCAAAAACACTGAATGTACAACACCAAGAGTGAACTCTAATGTAAACTGTCGGTCTTGGGTAATTATATCAATGTAGATTCATCAATTATATCAACTGTAGATTCCTACAGTTTGTAGACTGTAACAAACATACCATCTGGTGGGGGGTGTTGATAATGGGGAACGATGTGCAGTTGTGGGGTGGGGAATATGCAGGAAATGTCTGTATCATCCACTCATTTTTGCTGTGGACCTAAAACTACTCTAAGAAAATTAAGTTTGTCTTTTTTTTAAAAAAGATGTCTCTAGCTTGAACAGGAAGAATGGATGGGGGTGGAGGGCACATGTGCAAAATGAAAGTTAGAAGCATGTCTAGAACAATCCAGGCATGAAAGGGCCAGGAAAGTAGCAAGAAGACGGAGAGAAAAATTGGTGTTTAAGGGAGCCGTTTAAGAGGTAATGCTAATAGGACTAGGTGATGGGTTTTCTGTGAAGATCAGGGAGAGGGACGTATAATAAGCAACAATTTGCTGGAACTGATTCAAACTGGCTCACAAGAACTGATAGTTAAATTTTCAGAAATTTTGGACATTGTTAAATACAGTCACTACTGAAAATTATGAAATTATAAAAATTTTATGTTTTATATGGTATGTTTTAAATATACCATATTTAAAAACAAAGATAATACTCCAAATTTATTACTTTCTAGTTACTTTACTACATTTTACTATTATTTACACTTTTGAGATTATTTACATCTATTGTATTACACCTATTGTGGCAGAAATACTGTACAATAATTTGCAACTGCCTATTTCTTCCCAACTCTGTGGTCCATGATGTCACACTGGTAGCTTGAAATTGGCTGTGGTGAAATATTTAAACCACAGAAATTGGCAAATAATACAAAGCAAACTATAATTTCCCCTAGGGAGCAAGTCATTAAACATTTATCAGCATACCATAGGTCATATAGGTTTGCCACAAGAATAAAACAGCAACTAGGGTTTCTTCAAGTTCTCAAGACAAATAATTTTAGGGGTCTATTTACTAGAAACAAATTATCATAAATTATAATATCTGACTTCCAAACCTTTACTAAGCTCTTGTCGTGTGCAAATATTGTGTTCATTATTCAACATGGAGTCTACTTTTTAATTTTTAATTGATTTTAGAAAGAGAAGAAGGGGGAGAGAGAAAAACATCAGTTTGCTATTCCACTAATCCATGCATTCATTGGTTGATTCCTCTATGTGCCCTGACTGAATCAAACCTGCAACCTTGGCATATCCAGATGATGCTCTAACCAACTGAGATACCCAGCCAGGGCTGGAGTCTCTCTTTTAACCCTCACAACAATCCTATGAAATTGGTACTCTCAATTATCTCCCACTTCACAGATGAGAAAACCAAGGTTCAAATAGATTAGGTGACTTGTCAAGAGCAAAGTGTGGAGTAAGTAGCAGGCTGCAAGATTGCAGCCCAAGCCTGTTTGTCTGAAGTGCTGTTCTCTTCAAAAGAGAATCAGAACCAAAGCTAACTTGATCCTGAGACATCTTAAAAACTGATCTAGGGCTCCTTAAGTCAGAGACCAGATGAATTATGGAGTCTTCCACTTGTCCTCCCCATCTTTCCCCACACTCTTTATCTCTCCTTTTATTTTTTATATATTTTATTGAATATGCTATTAAAGCTGTCCCAATTTTTACCCCTTAGCCCCCCATCCCCCCAACAATCACCCCCTTAGTTAATGTCCATGAGTTGTGCATACAATTTCTTTGGCTTCCCCATTTCCTATACTATTCTTAACATCACTCTGTCTATTTTATACCTACCAATTATGCTTCTTAATCCCTCCACTTTCCCCCTCATTCTTTTCTTTCCCCCTCCCCACTGATAATCCTCCAAATGATCTCCATATCTATGATTCTGTTCCTGTTCTGGTTGTTTGCTTGGTTTGTTTTCTTAGATTCAGTTGTTGATATTTGTGGATTTGTTGCCATTTTTAATGTTCATAGTTTTGATTCATCTTTTTCTTAAATAAGTCCCTTTAACATTTCATGTAATAATGGCTTGGTGATGATAAAGTCCCTTAGCTTTACCTTGCCAGACAATGTAAATGCTAAATGATAGCTTTGCTGTACAGAGTAATCTAGGTTGCAGGTCCTTGCTTTTCATCACTTTGAATACTTTTTGCCAGTTTCTTCTTACCTGTAAGGTTTCTTTTGAGAAAGCAATTGATAGTCTTATGGACACTCCTTTGTAGGTCACTCACCACTTTTCTCTTGCTGCTTTTAAGATTCTCTTTATTTTTAATCTTTAGAATTTTAATTATGATGTGTCTTGGGGTGGTCCTCTCTGAGTTCAAATTGTTTGGGACTCTCTGTGCTTCCTGAACTTGTATGTCTATTTCCTTCACCAAATTAGAGAAGTTTTCTTTCATTATTTTCTCAAATAAGTTTTCAATTTTTGCTCTTCCTCTTCTCCTTCTAGCATCCCTATGATTCAGATGTTGGTATGTTTGGAGATATACCACAGACTTCTTATGCTATCCTCATTTTTTTTTTGAATTCTTGTTTCTTCTTTCTATTCTAGGTGAATGTTGATATCTTCCTTTTGTTCCAAACCATTAATTTGAATCCTGGTTTCTTCCCTTCCACTATTGGTTCCCAACATATTTCTCTTCACTTAATGTAAATTTAATTCCTTCCTTTATGCTGTTACTGTACTCAATGAGTTCTTTGAGCATCCTGATCACCAGCATTTTGAACTCTGTCTCTGATAGGTTAGTTATCTCCATTTCATTTAGTTCTTTTCTGGGGTTTTGTTCTGTTCTTTCACTTGGGCCATGTTTCTTTGTCTCCTCAATTTGGCAGTCTCCCTGTGTTTGTTTCTGTGTATTAGGTAGAGCTGCTTTGACTCCCTGTCTTAGTGTGGCCTATTGTAGAAAAGACAGTAGTACATAGTGTGGGGCAGAGCCCTAGCTGATTGCCAGGGTGGGGTAACTGTTTTGTGGCTCTGTGTGGCAGAGGGCTTGGAGAGGCGACAGTGCTACTGCCTGTCTTCTGGAGGTTTGCCTGCACTCACTCCACTTCCAGTCACTTTACCCACTCCCCATATGCAACTGGTGCCCTTCCATCTGTTGCCTGGTGCTGAATCCCAGAATGGGTGGGTTTGTGTACCATTCTAAGACAGTGCAGGCCCTCTAAGCAGAGTCTCCTGAATATCCAGCAGTATCTTTCATCTGGTTTTTACAGCCAGAAGTTACAGGGATTTATCTTCCCAGCACTGGTGCCCTAGGTTGTGCGGCCTGACCTGGGGCTGGGATTGCCCTCTCCCAAGGTATCCTTCTTGATTTTTATCCACCACACATGAAGTAGGACTACCCATTCCACCACCGCCACTGCCACCGCCTCTCCACACCACATGGCGTCTCCACCCCTACTACCCCACTGGATGAACGTGGCTTCTTTAAATCCTTGTTTGTCCAATTGCCATGTGGTTTGATATTCTGACAGTTCTGAGTGTTACTAGAGGTTTAATTGTAATTCTGTCTGTGGTCACACAAGGAAGTGTAGCATGTCTACTTATGCCTCCATCTTGACTGGAAGTCTGTGTCTCTTTTTCTTCCATACTCCTTCCCCACAGAAAAGTTCATAACAGGCCTCCCCAAAGTGTGCTACTCTGGCATGTGGATTATTTTGAACTAAATGCAATTCAGACCCTGTGGGCTCAAGAGAAAATTTTACCTTTTCTTTAAGAATTCAAATTGGTGCCTTACCCATAGTAAGAGTTAATACCAGAAATAACTTTTTATGACTTATCTACAGAGCAGGGCAAACTTCTAATTACTGAACATCCACTCCTCTTGTCCTCTAAATTACCCTCCTCCCCTCTAAAGCCTTACTTCATTTCTTAGCTCAGGATATCATATTAACCTCATTTTATCTTTCTGTCTCTGAACGTCTCAGGTATGTAGAGATCCCATATGTACACCTGTAATTAAATTTGGTTATCTCCTTTTGTTAATCTCTCTCATCCCAATTTACTTATTAGACCAGTAGAAAGAAGACAGAAAGATAGAGGGCAATTTTCCCTCCCCAGCTCCCATCTCCCCTCACTTCTATCTCTCTGCCTTATAAAATACCTTACAATTTCCTCATGAAGTAACTGAAAGGTAAATGCAAACTATTGTTCTTTTATTAATTAATAGTGAATATTGGAACTATAAGTTATCAATGAAAATTACATTGAGAACAACTAAACATCACAGAGGGTCAAATTTACTTCTGGTTAAAAATTACAAAAGAATCAAATTTCCTCCACAAAATGTGTATCTTTGCTATATTTGACTTGGGAAAATAGGAATTGGCAGAAATAGTAAATTAGTAGTAAATTCATATACTATGAAATCAGTAGCAAATTATAATCAATATATGCAATGGGGAAAATAATAGGTTAAATAAAATTTGTTCCCAAATTTTAGTGGAAAACAATTGATTTCCATGCCACTAACTTAAAGAAAATTAGAATAGTTTAATTGACTCATATACATCATTGATCATGGAATTATATTGATTTAATAACATTCACTTTAAACAATGCTTTCTTATTGATGTTTCATCTGTATTGATATCATTCTGATTTAAACATTTGTATTCAAAATGTCTCTTGCATCCAATTGGTATGTGTGAGAAGGTAAACACATTTTCCAGTCCCTGAGGCCAGCTCTGCCCTGACCATCCTTATTTTGTTTCTTAGTCTCTTTCATCCCAAAGTGTCCTGACTAACCTAAAAGATAATGAAGAGAAGGACATTTGGGTTTCCTGTGAAGAGATGTTTCCATGGTCATATACTAAGTAGGCATGGCAGACCATCCCAAGGTCTTGGGAATCAACTTTGAATAAATACAATTTTCAAAGTTGAAGGCAATGAAGATCCAGCCCTTATATATAGTACATAGCACATAATAACATTAAAAAATACTTGATGGAAGGATGGATGTTTGAATGAATAAATGTATAGACAGGCTTATTGGGGGGAAAACAACCCCCAATATCTAATTTTTGTGTTCTATCCTTGGCTTACAATATGGCTATAAGAAGTTAAGTATGATCATACCTAGATCAAACAGTCTAGCCAATAAAACAGACCTGGTTAGCCAAAGATGGGTAAGATTCCTCAAGGGAGGAACAACCTAAGACAGGCATGGTCACAAAGGGGACCTCAGGGAAGGACTTGGGGGGCTATAAAAAAGGGGGTGATAGACCCTCACCCCTCACCTTTAACATAGTCTGAGTCATTTTGTCTGCAAGAAGTCTCCTAATCTTGGCTTCCTTAGTTTCCCTGCCTGACTTAAGCCTGAAACAATGCTAGAGGGTGGTGCAGCCCTGGGTAGGAACAAGCAGTTCCCTGGGGTGATCAGGTTTAAGAAAGAATGCATAAAATCCTGTGAAACCTGCTTTGTTAAGAATGTCCTCCATTTTCTGATAAGGGTCCAAGTATGAAATGGATTTGTTTCCCAAAGTTTTATAGCCCTTTAGCTAACAGACCCTGACTCAGAATAAGCCCTCATAGTTCTTTGAACATTATCTATTGTTTGATCCTTACTGCCTGACAATGATTGATGAGCTTTACCTGTTTTCCTGTGTAAATTGAACCCAATAAAAGCCCATTGAGGAACAGGCTCCTGGCCCTTCTCCTTTGAGAGATTGGCCACCTTCCTCCCCAAGCAGATCATGTCTTTGTAGACTTATTCTCATCCGTGGCAGATGGGGGGTCTGCGGGCAAAGCTCCCTGACATCTGACTTCAAAGCTACTGTCCTTTTTATTGTGGTTTCAAATAACAGTAGCACCACTTACTTGCTACTAATATACTTAACTTTGAGGTCCAACTTTCACATCTGAAAAACCCATATAACCAATATTATAAACTTCATAGGGTTTTGGGGGGGACTAAAGGAGATAATGCATATAGTTCATTAATTTCATTACCTGGAATGTAGTAAGTTATAAACACAGCTGCTGTTTTTATGTTAAAATGATTGTTAATAGTAACAGTATTGTTTATAAGTATAACCTACACTGCTTTCTGTCCCCACAGTACTCTTCTTCCACATTTTTTAGTATAACAGTCACTCATTAGTTGTCTTTAAGTTTCAACTCCTCTAAGCTCTCCTGGCATCCCTAAATTCCCAACTCACAACACCTTATTCCCCATTGCATTTGTGCCAGATTCTTTCTGACACCTCCCAACTCTCTGACACCAACTATACGTTCAACAACTCAATTTTGACACTAATTAGGTAAAGAGGCTCAATCCCACAAGACTACCCCCATTTCTGATGCAAGTCACAAGTCCTGAGCCACCTGTACTTCTAACTGGCTATCTATCAGATGCTCCCACATCTCCTTCATCAGGTTTGATTATTTGCTAGAATGGCTCACAACTCAGGAAAATACTTTGCTTATGTTTAAGAGTTTATTATAAAGGATACAACTCAGGACCAGTTAAACAAAAGAGCTGCATAGGGCAAGGGGTGGGAGAAGGGTACATGTTGCTTCCATGCCCTCTGTGGGTGTGCCACCCTCCCAGCATTTCAATGTGTTCACTAATCTGGAAGCTTCCTGAACTTCAGTGTTGGAGTTTTTATAGAGCTCAATCTCCAACTCTGCCTTCCCTCCTCAGAGTATAGTGGGTTGGAATGGAAGTTCCATCCTTCTAATCACTTGATCTTTCCAGTGACTAACCCATCCTAAGGCTATATAGGGGCCCTATTGTAAGTCATCTCATTGCCATAAATGTGGGTGTAATGGTAAAGAGTCCATTATAAATAACCAACCAAAGATACTCTTGTATAGAGGTCCTGGCCATAGCAATCAGACAAGAAAAAGAAATAAAAGGTACCCTAATTGGGAAGAAAGAAGTAAAACTGTCATTATTTGCAGATGACATGATAGAGACAACCTTAAAGACTCTACCAAAAATCTGTCAGAAGTGATAAATGAATTCAGTAAAGTAGCAGGATGCAAAGTTCATGTAAGAAATCAGTTGCATTTTTATACATCAATAAAGAACTATCAAAAAGACAAATTAAGAAAACAATCCCCTTTCATAAAAAAAAAACCCCCACTGGGTAATAAATTTAACCAAGGAGGTAAAATACTGGTACTTTGAAAACTATAAAACATTAAAAAAGTGGAAGAACATACAAATAAATGGAAGGATACATTGTGCTCATGGATAAGAAAAATTAGCATTGTTAAAATGTCCATATTACCTAATTCAATCTATAGATTGAATCTATAGATTGAATTCAATGCATATCAAAATACCAATGACCTTTTCCCCAGAATAAGAATAAATTTTCACAAGAATAAATATACATAAAATTAAATGAAACTACAAAAGACCTCAAATAGCCAAAGTAATCTTGAGAAAGAAAAATAAAGTTGGAGGTATCACATTACCTTATATCAAAATATACTATAAGGCTACAGTAATTAAAACAGCATGGTACTGGCATAAAAACAAACACATAGTTTAATGCAACAGAACAGAATATCCAGAAATAAACCTACACCTATATGGTCAATTAATCTATAACAAAGTAGGCAAAAATATGCAATGGGGTAAAAACAATCTCTTCAATAAATAGTGTTGGGAAAACTGAACAGACACATGCAAAAGAAGGAAACTGGATCACTTTCTTAAACCATGTATAAGGATAAACTCAGAATGTATTAGAGACCAAAAATTTAAGACCTAGGACCATAAAACTCCTAGAAGAAAACATACAGTAAACTCACTGACATCACTCTTGGTACTATTTTTTAATATGTCTCCTCAGGCAAGAGAAATTAAAGGAAAAAAATAAACAAGTAAGTCTATATCAAACTAAAGAGTTTTTGCACAGTGAAGGAAACCATCAGCAAAATAAAAGACAACCTATTGAATGGGAGAAGGTAATCACCAATGATATATCTGATAAGGGATTAATATTCAAAATATAAAAGGAACCCATACAACTTACCACCACAAATTTTTTAAAAACCAAAAAATTCTGATTAAAAAAATGGGCAGAGAACCTGAATAGACATTTCCCTGCAAAGGAAATACAGATGGCCAATGCACATGTGGCAGAAAAAGAAAACTCCCATGATAAGCTTCTGTGCTTTGTAACTCCCATGATAAGTTTCTGTGCTCTGCAGCTTCTGCAAATTCCTCCTGCACTTTGTTCCTTTGTTTCCCATATAAGGTAGCTAGACCTAACTTCCGCAACCTCGCTTTGCCATGTAGGTAGGAAGCCCAGGGCTATTTAAACCCCGGGAGAACAAAGACCGGGGCTCAGAATTTAGAGATTCTCCTCTGAGCCCTTGCGTGTAATAAAGGATCGTGCTCCGCTATCTCTCCCGTGTGTTATTTTCTGCAACATTTTGGTTCCCCGACCGGGAAACGACTCTCGAGAGCAGGCATTTTGCCTCCAGTGAAGACGACCAGGGGCTCAGCAGGGGAGCCCTGCCACAGGGGAAGGAGCACTTGCCCTGGTTCTTTCAGGCTTCCCAGAGCAGAGACTCCCATGCCGTATCCCCGACCGCTCTAAGACCCGGGCGGAAGGGGAGAGACGAACCACAAACTGTCAGAGGCACCAACTGGAATCAGTAAGTGCCCCGGGGACCAGACCCTAGACCAGAGAGAGGCTGATCACCTCTCAACCGGAAAATTCAAGAATCTGAGCCAAGGCTCAGACCATCAGACTCCTACTTGGGGGAGGAAAAGTTGTAAACTCTGTGTGACTGTGTGTGTGAATGTATGTGACTCCACAAGCTGGCTAGGCTTACGGAGTCTGATTGGGCCCTCACCTGCGGTTCCTGGGTTGGTCATATGGCATAACGGTTGGGTGCTTAACCCGAATTCTACACGGGCAACCTTCAGCCAAGACCACCTAAGTCACTCGTGAGAGGACAGGCCAGGCGGGCGTGCGAAAGATCCCCTTTTCCTTTGTTTGTCTGCGCCGATTGGGAGGATTCATCATGGGGGGGGGGGTTCTGCCACAGTACTATATTGCATGTATGTTGGAGATCGAACAGCAAGCCGTGTGGGTACGCTGCCATTTTGGGTAAAATGGAGGACAAGCCTCGTGAGTACCCCACTGGGGAGGGTGGAGCGTGCATGGTTGTCGTCATCTTAGATGATGGGTCACATGAGAGCCCTTCCATCTTGGAACTGGGCAAGGTGCCAGGCCAAGGGCTTTCTTCAGATTATAGGCTGTATGCTGCTGCTGTGTGGGCACTGCATCAGTCAGGTTCTCTGTGTAACTGGTTCTGATAAGAACGGCTCTGGTTCTGAAGGACATGAACTGAGGTCCAAGGGTGAACATCTGATCTATAGGGTGTTTGCAGGGCCTGAGCTGCGGAAAGCTGCAGGATGTCCCTGCAAATCTAAGGAATTTTAGTGGAAGGTCCTTGCCGTGCCAGGGACTTTCAGCTGCCACATGCTGAGTTTAAGTATAGTCCTTCCCAGAGTGGGAAAGGAACCAGGATTAAAAGAGAATGATGGTTAAATCTGAATGAGTAAAATTATGTATAAAGAATGTAAAGTTTTAAACCTGGAGTAAAAGAAACCTCAACTATTTGTTTTCTGGTTTTGTGGGAAAAGAGCAAATTTCTAACATTGGTGTTGTTTCTGATCAGAAACCCTCTGTACTTGAAGACCTGTTTAAGGTCACCTGTAAGACCTAAGAAAGGTTGCCTGTAACTGGTTGGGGAGAATGCCTTTGCCACTCGGGACCCAGGAAGGGTCATTTGGGGCTGATGAGTGCTTCAGCCAGAGGCAAAGCAGCATGTCTCTGCCAAAAGACCGGGCCTGAAGGAGCATGTCTCTGAGAGGCACCGATGGACATACTGGTGCAAGAGAATGCCCCTACCTGTGTATTGTTCTGGAACTCTGTGTTTTGGATTTTGCTCTGTATCTGATTTAAAAAGGAAATTAAGGATTCCAGGGAAGGTTGAAACTTCACACTCTGTAAGAAAGTAAATATAAAATATAATTTATATATATAATTTATATATATATATATATATAAATGAAGCAGGTCTATGAGAAACTACAAAAATAAATAGAAAAATAAAAGTTTTAGGAAGGAATTATGTGATGTTAGTTAATAATAGAAAATATAAGGCATGGAGATGCAATATTGGTAGATATCAAAAGGAGTATGAAAAAAAGAATAGAGTTTGTGAATGTTGCAGAAAGTCTGTGAAAGTGAAAGTTTTGAGAAGCCTGGTGGATATCAGAAGGAACGTTTTCCTTCACGCTTTGTATTTTTCTCCCTACCTGATCCCTCCAGAATGTGGCATTCTGAAGGAGTGAGTGATAATATAAGGTTTCTTTGCATAAAACCAATAAGACCAGTAGTTAATAGTGGTTTTGTTAACCAAGACTTTGACTGGAATGTCACGCCTGAAGGAGGCATGTATGGGTTCTGGTTGTCACCAGAAAGCCCTGAGGAACTGGGATTGACTTGTGAAGCTAGTGTAAGCCCACGAGAAAAGCCTGGTACTTTGGTTGGTTGTGCAGTTCATGGCAGTCTTTCCAGGGAAGGAACGACGGTTGCTTTCATGAAAGATGGCCAAAAAGGAACCTGTGGGCACAATGAAAACCTCAAGGATCTGAGCAAAACAACTGGTACAGGCAAAGCCAGAAGGCAAATGTGTGGGTCTGCTTCCGTGCCTTGAGGGGTGGACTGAGAAGTCAATCTAAAGGTTCCCTGTGTGAGTTCCAACAAAGCAGAATTAAAGATCATAAGTGATCCAGGCTGCTCTTTGTGTGTTTATGCAAACAAACAGTAAAAATTAAAGTCGGGACTTAAAGTAGTCCCTTTAGTAACAGTGAGGGTGATCTTAAGGAGAAAAATTGTGGTTCAAGGAAAATCACAGTGCTCAGTATTAGGTATCAGAATGACGCAGCTAACTGTCTTGAAAGCATCTTTTTGTTTGAAAGTTGAAACTGGTTTTGTAATATTATCAAAGATGTACAATTTACAGGTATGGAGGACCTGTCAAATTGCCATTGCTGAATGTCATTGCAGGAAAGACCTCGCAACTGAATGTCTTCCCAAAAGACAGTCTCACAGGCAGAGAGACTGGTTTGGGGACTATTGTGTGAATTAACCTGTGTGTTCCTCTGTTTTCATAGGACATATGCCTATGACTTCATTACCTGAGTGACTGGTTGCAATATAGGCCTCACTTAAGGAGCCCATTCTTCATCAATACCCCCTGAAACTCAACAATTTGGCTGAACTGAGTGGTTGGGTTGGTGAGCAGTTTGGGCAATCTGTGGGCTTCACTTTAGAATTGATTTTCCCTTTTCTGTCTTGATGACTTGGACAGGAAGGGTTCAGATATATGGAAGGAGGGAAATCATAATATATTCCCCTCAGCCCGAGTGAAGTATAATGGGCCACAAGAGTTTTGGATAGGTGTAGCATGCCTTGTACACCTTCCTCCAGATAAGCCATTCTTCACTTAAGTTCCTGCCTTTGTCATTTAGTGGTTATGATTTAATTGTGCCTTCCAACTCTTTCCAAATCTGTCATCTCCAGAATATGACCAGGATGCCAATGGTCCAGTAATGCCAGCCTTTGGACACCAAGCCTGTGACTTTCTGGTGACAGCCAACTGGCCAGGATTCTGTAAGGTCCTTCCCCTTACAGGAAGGACTCCCTCCATGCTGCACCCCACCCCCTGCTTCAGGGCACCCCTGACCCACGGGTAGGTAGAACAACATCCATTTCCAGCCGAAGCAGTTACAAGAAGATGAGACCTTCATCCATTGTCCTTTAAAAGAATTTAAAGGGGTGTATATCTGAAATGAAAGATTATTACAGAGTGCAGCCAAGAGAGGGGACCCCAAATGGGCATTTAAAATGGGGTCCAGAACTCAAAGCATCCAGGAAATTTTAAGATGTCTTCACCCCTCCCCTGACAGGTGTGAGTTGGGGGAGGGACACACAGAGCAAGAACATGCAGGGCTGTTTTGTACAGCAACAGCTTTACAGCTAATCCATGGCATAGTCATTTGACATATCTATAGCCTTTCACTGGTCACTTAAATATGCTGAATAGCTGTGACCATGCTCTGGGCCAGGGGGATAAAGAAAGACTCCCCCAACCCAAGATGTGACTGGGAGGCAGGTCCCCCGAGTTACAGCACCTGCGTGGGAGCTCAGAGAGGACTGGCTCCATAACATGGGCCACACCTGTCCAGACCCATGATGGCAGCCAGACAGGAGTGGGTACCGGCCCATCCAGGATCTGCAGGCTGTCAACAAAGCACCCATCACCCTCCACTGGTCATCCCAAACTCATACACCCTCCTGAGCCAACTTCCCCCAACAGCAACGTGGTTTACCTGCCTTGATCTTAAGAATGCCTTCTCCTGCATTCCTGTGGCACCTTCCAGCCAACCCATTTTTGCCTTCGAATGGAAAGATCCACATACAGCGGTCAAGACTCAGTTAACTTGGACTAGACTGCCCCAGGGGTTTAAGAACTCCTCAACCTTATTTAGGGAAGCCCTAGCAGGAGACCTGAAACCCCTCGCTAAGGGGGCAGGGCCGGACCTGACAATTCTGTAGTACATGGACGACCTCTTCTTGGTGGCCCCATCCCAAGAACGGTGCTGGGAGGGAATGCACATGCTGCTGAAGCACCTGACTGAATTAAGGAAAGAACAGCAGAAGCACATCCTGAACACACTCCTCTTCACGTCGAGTTGCAGAGGGCACGCGCTGTGTATCTGAAGTGTCCCCACAGCCGTCTGCACAGTCCTCTGTCATGGCCCTTCACAGTGCTCCGTCGGGTTCACCTGCCCCAGCACCCTGCGAGCTCTGTTGGGGTTCTGGTGTGTTGCCCAGTGCAGCGCTCAGCAACCAGGCATGTCGGAAGTACTCATGGTACTATCAGGGGCACAGATGGAGAATGGAACCTTAGCTAAATTCTACCAGGAAACTGGACTGCCCTGGACAGACTTGCTGCCGCTAGCATTGCCTAGGTTGCAGGAGTCACCTCTTGGATCCACTACAGCCGGGCCAAAACAGCAGCAGATTCCGAGGACCCGAGGACTAGGCCTGCACCTAGAATACCCACCCTGAGGCACAGGAGAATGCCAGCCAGTAAAGAAGACACCAAGGAATGGACCATTGTTCCACAGGGTACCTGACTTTAATTGGCACCTTCGTAGGAGCATTGGGAATTGGACTAGTGACTGTGACCCCTGCGCAATGGAATCCCATGGAGCGGATCACCCTAGCAATAGTTTGTCTCTGTTTGGTCTCTGCATTTGGGTTTATTGTATGCTTCGCTTTACAAATGCGGCCCCTGTCTCAGCCCCAGCCTGCAAATGTAGTACCCCCAGGCATAGAATTGTGCTCAGCAGTAGAGTGGTCTCTTACTATCTCCCAGGGTCAGCTTTCAGCTCCTCCACTGACATGCCATGGGGTTGTGTTCAGCCACAGCAATCCCTCTGCACTTGGGGAGGGAAGGTATACCAGACTAGAGTGATATCCAGGACCACAGGATACCAGACCCAGAGGTGTCAGGCATATGGAACCTTGGTCCAGCACCTGAGGCCACAGTGACTCGTAGGGCAGCCACCAAAGTGTTAGCCCTCCAGCAGTACCAACACCAGTATCAGCAGCTGCAACCCTCCCAAGGACCTCAGCCATATAGCCAGGACTCATCCATCAGAGCGCCGGAATGCTACAGACCACCTGGTTTCTGCAATCAGACGCTGCCATCCTCTGGACCCATCACCAGCCCTCCAGGAACTTTCTTTTGGTGTAATGAGACTCTCTACCAGTCAGTAAACCATAGTACCCCAGCCTCTTGCTATCTCATGGCCTTAGCCCCCCAGCTCGTTTTATATCAACTGGGCGAGTTGAGTACCCTACTTACCCAAGAACATCAGAAGCGAGCAGTCCTCCTTCCCCTGATGGTTGGGTTAAGTTTCGCCACCTCAGTAATCGGAACGGGACTGGGGAGTACAGGACTAGCAGTCAGCCTCCAATCCACCAAGGAGCTCCGGGAAGAATTAAACCAGGCCATGGACACCTCTGCACTATCCATGGCCTTACTGCAGAGGCAAATAACTTCCCTAGCTCGGGTAGCCCAACAAAACCGGCGGGCATTAGACCTACTTACCAAGGAAAAGGGGGGAACTTGTCTTTTCCTCCAGGAAGAATGCTGTTACTATGTCAACGAAAATAGAATAGTAGAAGAGAACATTAGCAAACTAAAAGACATTCACCGGAGATTGGGGAGCATCAGTTTCCCCGCTGAAAACCACTCCTGGTGGCAATCGGTCCTTTTCCCTATTTTAGCCCCTATTTTAGGCCCTCTTGTCATCCTTTTCCTTGCATTAACTATAGGACCCTGTTTACTGAGCACAGTAGTGCAGCAGATAGAAGAAGCAACAGTGACCCAACGAGCTGCCGCCAAGATCCTTTCCCTCCAGGGACACCGCTACCGGAGATTACAGACAACTCAAACGGAGGGCAAATATGCGGATTACGACACTGATGCTAGAACAGACACCAGTGCTGTTTAGCATCAAAGGGGGGAATGTGGCAGAAAAAGAAAACTCCCATGATAAGCTTCTGTGCTCTGCAGCTTCTGCAAATTCCTCCTGCACTTTGTTCCTTTGTTTCCCATATAAGGTGGCTAGACCTAACTTCTGCATTCAATTTGGGTAACCTTGCCTCACCATGTAGGTAGGAAGCCCGGGGCTATTTAAACCCCGGGAGAACAAAGATCGGGGCTCAGAATTTGGAGATTCTCCTCTGAGCCCGTGTGTGTAATAAAGGATCGTGCTCTGCCATCTCTCCCACGTGTGAGTTATTTTCTGCAGCACACATATGAAAATATGCTCAACATCACTAATTATCAGGGAACTAGAATTTAAAAACACAAGATGTCACCTCACACCTGTCAGAATGGCTATCATCAAAAAATCAACAAACAACAAGTGTTGGTGAGGAGGTGGAGAAAAGAGAACCTTTACTCATTGTTGGTGGGAATGAAAATTGGTTGAGCCACTGTGGAAAAGAGTATGGAGGGTCCTCAAAAAATTAATAATAGAACTACCAAATGACCTAGCAATTCCACTTCTGGGTGTATATCCAAAGAAATACAAAACACTAATTCAAAAAGCCACATGCTCCCTTATATTCACTGTGGTATTATTTACAATAATCAAGATACTGATATTGTAAATAACTGGCAAGATATGGAAGCAACCTAACTACCCATGGGTGGACAAATAGATAAAAAACAGGTGATACATATATATAATGGAATATTACTCAGCCATAAAAAGAAGGAAATCTTGCCAAGTGCAACAACATGGATGGATCTAGAGGATATTATGCTAAGTGAAATCAGTCAGACAAAGACAAATACCATATGGCTTCACTTATATATGGAATCTAAAAAACAAAACAAATGAATAAACAAAACAGAAACAAAATGATAGATACAGAGAACATTTTGATGGTTTCCAGATGGGTGTTAGAGGGACGGGTGAAAAGGGGGAAGGAATTAAAATATACAAGTTGCTGGTTATAAAAACAGTCACAGAGATGTAAATACAGCATAGAAAATAGAGCCAATATCATTATAATAACAATATTACATGTTACAATAATATTTTAATAACTATGTATGGTGTCAGATGGGCACTAGATTTATTGGGGTGGTCACTTTGTAAGTTATATAAATGTCTAATCACTATGTTGTACACCAGAAACTATTGATGTAATGTATTATATTATATGGATTTTGTTACTTTGAATTCCCACTGCTTGGCACATAGCAAGAGCCAACACACAATTGCTGGTTTTATTAATCTTGTCATTATGGTTGTTGTCTCATTAGCGGTATAAAGTCTACTTCAGAGAGTAACCTAGCAGTGACATGAGCTATGTGATGTCATTTAATAAATGATTTAATGAATATTTTTCAATATCTTCTCCACCCAAGTCCAGAGAAGGCTGCTGTCAATTTTAACCAAAAACTGTAAAGCAAACATAAACTTTATTTTGGGGTCTTTTAGGAACTGAAGTTCTAGAGACAAAACTTTGGGTAAAACCCCAATTGTATTCTGAGTGGTAAAGAAAGATACAGAGTTTATAAAAACATAAAAATGGGGCCTTACAAGGGAGTTACACAAATTGCTTTGAAAGAGCTGTGGTTGGTCCTGGTAAGCACACTTACACTCTACTATATATGATTAATTGCTCCTGTCTATTATTCGGTGAAAATTTTTATTCTTTAATATATAGTCCAGTGGTGTAGAACCAGTTCCAGGAACTATACTAGGATGTAGCCATTGTAGTTTTGCTCAGTTCAAAAGTTAAATTTCTCATGGAGGCTATTAGCTGAGCTTCCTGAATGCCTCCCTATTCTATTTTAGATTGCTCTTTGACAATATCAACTCTATTTCACTGTTTTGCTTTTAAACTATTGTCTTGGCAGAGGCACTCTAAATCTGGAATGCTCTTTCAATTTCATCCTCAAAGAACCTTTTAGCATGTTGGTGATTGAGACAAAAAGAATTCCAAGCCTAAAGACAGATCCCAGCTCTGATTCCCTTTTTCATATGGCCTTCCCAGGTCATCCTCTCCTCATGGCTCCATAAAAGAGATTGAATCAGATGGATCCGATTATACCCACTGCTTATCTCCACTGGGGCCAGGAGAAGCCTGGCAATGCAGTGCCCAGAAAAGATAGACAGGGGTCAGAGCACTATGTTTCTTCTCCAGAAAAACAGTCACCCAAAGTTGCAGAGAAACTTCAGAGTGACAAAAGTGACAAGAGTAACTTTACAGTGAAAAACCTGACAAACACTACTTCAAGGTCAGTATCAACAGTTAATAAGTCATGATGTGATAAAAAATGGCACTTTACCTCTGCAGTCTTCCTCCCCAAAACCATAATCCTAGTCCTGTCATGTGAAAAACATGAGACAAATCCCAGTAGAGAGGCAAACAAAATACCTGGCCAGTGCTTTTCAGAACTGTCATCAAGAACAAAGCCTGAGAAACTGTCACAGCCATGAGGAGCCTAAGGAGACAGGACAAATAATTGTAATGTGATGTCCTGGATGGGATGCTGGAACAGAAGCAGGTTACTAGGTAAACACTGAGGCTACCTGAATCAAGTATGGACTTTGATTAATAGTGATGTATCAATATTGGTTCATTAATATGCCATACTAATGTAAGATAATAGGGGAAATGGAATGCATGGTATACAGAAACTGCCTGTACTATCTTCACAATTTTTCTTTAAATCAAAAACTATTCTCAAAATATGAAGTTTGTTAAAAAAATAAGTTAACCTATTAAAGAAATAATGTTTTTAATCCTCATCCAAGGATTTTTTATGGATTTTAGAGCAAGAAGGAGAGAGAAACATCAGTGTGAGAGAGAAACATTGATCGGTTGCCTCCTGAACACACCCTGACTGGGGATTGAACCCACAACCTAGGCGTGTGCTCTGACAGCAGATGAACCCACAACCCTTTGGCTTATGGGGTGACATTGCAACCAACTGAGCCACCCAGCCAGGACTAAATTGACCACTTTTAATCTCTTAAAAATAAGACATTAATGTAAAATATTTCTTAAAATACTTGCATTCAAGAAGCTTCAGCCCTGACCAGTGTGACTCAGTTGGTTGGGCGTCGTTCCACAAAGCGAGAGACCACTGGCTCAATTCCCAGTCAAGGGCACATGCCTGGGCTGTGGGTTGGTCCCTGCCTGGGGGGGGCAAGCGTTGGACAGGCAACTAATTGATATTTTTCTGTCACATTGATGTTTCTTTCTCTCTCTCCCTCCCTTCCCATCTCTCTGAAAAAAAATAAGTAAAATATTTTTAAAAAATAGAAACAGCTTCAGAATAGAATAAAATATAGGAAAATCTGTAGAGAAATTGATTTCTCTTGAGAGAAAGAAAATAATACCCAGTACTATTCAATAATACAAGGGATCAAAGGGAGAACAGTAATTATTCCAATCAGTCTCCTGTTGCAGAAACCATAAATATAAAGATGAAACTATGCTACAAATTTCTCTTTGACAAAGGGGAGGTGATCAATAGCTTACCTCTAGTTTCACTGCCCCGCTGCGATGGCACTCTTTCCAAAGAAGGGAAAATGAGCTGCCAATGAGAAATCATTCAGATGACTAAGAAAATCATCTCAGAAACTTCCAAACCAAGTCTGACAGTTAGTAGATGTGTGGAGCAGTTTTTATGTGTCATTTCTTCTCCAGGGGATGGAGCTTTAGTCTAAAACACAGTGCAAGACAAGTTGGCAAACAGGGCTCAGAACAATAGAGTTCAAAGAAAATGCATAAGATGGGGTCTATATCAAGGAATATTTCAAAAGCATTTTAAATATTCCTGGAGATGAGTTCTTTCTACCTGTTTCTTCCACCCACTATAAATTTCCATGGCTTCAACTGTTTTTATCAAGAAAAAAAAGAAAATTTCGATGAGTCATAAAAATTATTATGTGCGACTTCTGTCAAGATGGTGGCATAGGTGGATGCACCGTACCTCCACACACAACCAAGACTGGAACAACAACAATTTAGAGGCAGAATAACACCCAGAACTGATAGAAAATTTATCGGAATGGAAGTCGGACAGCCAAAAAGTTGAAATATACCCGTTCATCCAGACTGGTAGGAGGGGCAGAGACAAGCAGCTGGGCAAGGGTCTCTGCGCAGTGTGGCGTGGTGCGGCGTGATACGGCACGGCGAACAGGGAGAATTGGGCACATGTGGCAACCGGGAGCGCGTAAGGCATCTGGGGTGTGCAAGATCGTAGCGGGTGGACCATGAGTACGCAAGTGGCAGCTAGCAGACCCAGTGAGGCAGCGATTGTGGAGCAGGGCAGAGCGCGCAACCCAGGATCCCAGGGAAGAGACTGAAGTCCGCGGAGAATGAAGCTACCACCATTGTTCCCTCTCGACCCCGCCCCCACATACGACGTCACAATCTAGCGACTGGGATGCCCAGCCCTGGTGAACACCTAAGGCTCTGCCCCTCACCGTAACAGGAGTGACCAGACCCCTCCCCCCGAAACAAAAAAGAGAGAAAGAGAGATGGCTCAAACAGAAGAACAAATAAGTGCCCCAAAACTCATCCTTTTGAGCAACCAAGAGATAGCTAACCTATCAGATGCACAGTTCAAAACACTGGTGATCAGGAAGCTCACAGAATTGGTTGATTTTGGTCACAAATTAGATGAAAAAATGCAGGTTACCATAAAAGAGATGAAGGAAGGTGCACGGAGAACCAATAGGGATGGGAAAGAAACTGGGACTCAAAAGAGTAGAGTGGACCAGAAGGAAGAAAAAAACAACCAAACAGGAAAGAATGGAGAAATAAGAATTCAAAAAAACGAGGAGAGGCTTAGGAACCTCCAGGACATCTTTAAACATTCCAACATCCGAATTATAGGGGTACCAGAAGGGGAAGAGGTAGAGCAACAGATTGAAAATGTATTTGAACAAATAATAGAGGAAAATTTCCCCATTCTGGCAAAGAAAATAGACTTCCAGGAAGTCCAGAAAGCTCAGAGTCCCAAAGAAGTTGTACCCAAGAAGAAACACACCAAGGCACATCATAATTACATTAGCCAAGGTAAAAATGAAGGAGAGAATCCTAGAAGCAGCAAGAGATAAGGGAACAGTAACCTACAAAGGAGTTCCCATCAGACTGTCAGCTGATTTCTCAAAAGAGACCCCACAGGCAAGAAGGGGCTGGAAAGAAATATTCCAAGTCATGAAAGACAAGGACCTATATCCCAGACTACTCTATTCAGCAAAGCTTTCATTTAGAATGGAAGGGCAGATAAAGTGCTTCTCAGATAAGGTCAAGTTAAAGGGGTTCATCATCACCAAGCCCTTATTTTATGAAATGTTAAAGGGACTTATCTAAGAAAAGAAGATTTAAAAAAAAACATGTATAGTAAAAGGACAGCAAACTCACAATTATTAACAACCACACCTAAAGCAAAACCAAAAGAAACTAAGCAAACAACTAGAACAGGAACAGAACCACAGGAATGGAGATCACATGGAGGGTTAGCAACAGGGGAGTGGGAGGAGGAGAGAGGGGGAAAGGTACAGAGAATAAGTAGAATAGATTGTAGGTAGAAAATAGACAGGGGGAGGGCAGGAATGGTGTGGGAAATGTAGAAGCTGAAGAACTTATAAGTATGACACATGGACATGAACTGAAAGGGGGGAATGTGGGTGGGAGGGGGTGTGCAGGGTGGAGGGGAGTGAAGGGGGAAATGGGACAACTGTAATAGCATAATCAATAAAATATATTTTTAAAAAGATAAAGAAAAAAATGATTATGTATCATCTCAGGTTTTTAAAAAGATTTTATTTATTGTTAGAGAGAGGGGAAAGGATAGAGAAAGAGAGAGAGAGTAACATGGATGTGTGAGAGAAACATCGGTTCCCTCTCTCACACACCCCAAGCTGGGACTGGCCCGCAACCCAGGCATGTGCCCTGACTGGGAGTCATATTGGTAACTTTTGTCTTTGCAGGATGACACACAACAAACTGAGCCATCCCAGTCAGGGCTAATTTTGTTTTTAATATGACATTTCTCTTCCTAGAAGTCTGAAGGCTTACTATTAAGTTGATGTGCAGTCTGTATGTTGAAGGAGGTAACATTCTGGTAAATTTATTGCACAGATATGAGTTTTCACCAAAATATTCAGATATAAACATTTATCTCTTATGTTTTATTCTAAAAGAGATCAATCTGACTTAGCCTCCATATCAGTCATATTGTTTTTTCATTTTTAGCCTCCATATATAAAACCCTATGGAAGAATTATGATTGTCATACTGTGGGATTAGTGCCCTTATAAAAGAGGCCCAGAAAGCTCTCTTCTCTCTTTTGCCAAGTGAGGACAGAGTCTACTGTGAATGTGGAAGCAGACCCTCATCAGACACCAAATCTGCCAGCACCTTGATATTGAACTTTCCAGCCTCCAGAACAATGGAAAATAAATGTTTGTTAAGCCATCCAGTCAATGGTATTCTGTTCTAGCAACCTCAGTGAACTCAGGCACATGTCTTGGTTCACATGCTCATCTTTGCTCATTATAGTGACCATAGGGATGGTTTCATGAGGAGCCAAGATGGCTCATGTTACCATGCCTAGGTATAGCCAGAAATTGTGGGGTAATTTAATTGGCCACTATGTACCTTCTCTGAGGTCCAGAATGTGAAAAAAAAATTACATTCTGATAGCTTGGAAAAAGAGAGGGAAATAGATGTTTTTAGGCAACAAACAGTGTCTCCCATGCTACATGCATCAGTTAGCTATTGCTGCAAAACAAACTACCCTAAAACCAACAACTTAGAAAATAGGCATCTATAGCCTATATAGGTCAACTGAATGGTTCTGCTGGTCTCACACACACACACATCTGTGTTAGGTGAGTTGAGTAGGTGGTTCTGCTGATCTAGGCTGAGCTCTCACATTATGGGAAGTGAGCTGGCTATAGGCTGAGGTCCCTTGACTCATTTCCCAACATGATGTCTCAGTCCCCAGAAGGCTAACTTGAGCTTGTTCATGTGACAGAGTGAGGGTTCCAAGAAAATGCAAAAGCCAAAGGCCTTCTTGAGGCTTAGGTCCAAAACTGGCATAACCTCAATTCTGCTACATTCCATTAGCCAAAACAAGTCATTAGGCCAGCCCAGATTAAAGGGCTAGGAAACGGACTTTTGCTCTTGAAAAGACGAGCTACAAAGTTACACTGTGAAGGAGTTTTCAGATAAAAAGATAAAGATGGTTGTTTTTGCAATCAAATCCACTATATGTTTTCAGCATAAACTTTGAGCATGTTTGTAAGGCTAGATCATATTTATAAGTATAAATGGATCACAGCTGAGATGGCATGATTGAACACGTAAAAGGGAACTTCACTATTCTCATAATCATACAGCTCCACATTTTATGCAATTATATCATTTGGACCACTGCATTTTGATGGGAGTTTTATTGCATTTACACACCACACATACAGTATATAAAAGTTAGCTATCAATTTTCTAATGACCTGCAGTAAAACCTATTGATCAAGCAAATCTAAGTTTATCAGATTCACTGCAGTAAGGATTAACATAAGTTCTTTTAGATGTAGGGATAGGTTGTTTTTTGAGATTTTTCTGTCTTGTTCAAGTAGGCCTGTAATGCTATGACCTTCCCTTTCAGGACAGTTTTTGTTATGTCCCATAGGTTTTGTGTTGTTGTGTGGTAATTTCATTTGTTTTCAGGTACCTTTTTATTTCTTCCTTGGTCACATTGTTGACCCATTCATTATTTAATAACATGTCATTTAGCCTCCATGTATTTGAATATTTGTTTTTTTTTTTTAAATTGAGGTTGGTTTCTAGTTTCTAGCCACTGTGATCCAAAAAAATGCTTGATATGACTTCAATTTTCTTGAATTTAAGACTTATTTTGTGTCCTACCATGTGGTCTATCTTCAAGAATGATTCGTGTGCACTTGAGAAGAATGTGTATTCTGTTGCTTTGGGATTAAATGTTCTGTAAATGTCAATTAAGTCCATTTGATCTAGTGTATTGTTTAAGGTCATATTTTGTCTGGAAGATCTATTCATTGGTGACAGTGGGGTGTTGAAATCCCCTACAATGATTGTATTGTTGTTGATCTCTTCCTCAAGGTCATACAAAATTTTCTTTATATATTAGGTGCTCCTACATTGGGTGCATATATGTTTACAAGGTTTATAGCACAGGTGGCAAACTCAAGGTGTGTGGGCCAATTCTGGCCCTCCACCTTGTTTTATCCAGACCAGCACCTTGTTTCTACCTGGCAGCAGCACCAACCTCCTGCTTAACTGTTAAGGAATAGTTACATTTATACAGTCCTAAAATTACATTTGGCCCTCTGAAGGCAACTGCGAGGCTGATGTGGACCCCAGTGAAAATGAGTTTGACACCCCTGGGTTATAGGCTGTTGCTGGATTGCTCCCTTTATTACTTATGTAGTGACCTTCTTTGTCTCTTGTTATGGCCTTCATTTTGAAGTTTATTTTGTTAGATAGAAGTATTGCTACCACAGGTTTTTTTACCTGCATTTGCACGGAATATTTTTTCTGTCCCTTCACTTCAAGCCTGTAAGTAACTTTTTGTTCTGAGGTGGGTCTCTTGTATACTACAAATTTTGGTTTTTGTTTTCTTATCCATTCAGCTACTCTATATCTTTTGATTGGAGCATGTAATCTATTTACATCTAAGAATATTGATAGGTATTATTCATTGCCATTTTCCCCTTTGTACCTGTGTTCCTCTCTCTATATATTTCTCCTTCTTCTATAAGCAGTCCCTTTAGCATTTTTTTACAATGCTAGTTTGGTGGTAATGTACTCCTTTAGCTGCTTTTTGTACTAGAAGCTCTTTATTTTGCCTTCCATTGTAAATAAAAGTCTTGCTGGATAGAGGAGTCCTAGTTGCAGGTCCTTGCTTCTCATTATTTTGAATACTCCATGCCAATCCCTTCTTGCCTGTGTTTTTGTTGAGAAGTCAGCTGACAGCCTTATCAGAGCTCCCTTTTAGGTAACTAACTGTTTCTCTCTTGCTGCCTCTAAGATTTTCTCTCTGTCTTTAAATTTTGCCATTTTACTTGTGATGTATCTTGGTGGGAGTATCTTTGTATTCATCTTGTTTGGGACTTTCTGTGCTTCCTGAACTTGTGGGACCTTTTCCTTCACCAAGTTAGGGAACTTCCCTCCCATTATTTCTTCAAACAGATTTTCTATCCCTTGCTCCCTTTCTTCTCCTTCTGGTATCTTGATGATGCAGATACTGTTATGTTTCCTGTTGTCTCAAAGCTCCCTTAATCTACCTTTTTTCTTTTCAAGTCTTTTTCCCTTTTTTCTTTGACTGGGTGGGGTTTTTTCCTACCTTCCAAATTGCTGCTATGATCCTCTGCTTTGTCTAGCCTGCTTTCAATTCCTTCTAGTGTATTCTTCATTTCAGGTATTGCATTTTTCATTTCCAACTGTTTCTTATTCATAATTTCTGTGTCCTTCAAAAAGACATTAATTGTTTCTCTTTTTCATGTTCACAGTCCTTACAGTGATATAGATTATCAGAAATTAAGATTATTTGATGAAATCCTTAACTTCCTGTTTTTCAATGATAATAATTTATTATTGTAGGTTTTGAGATGTAAAATAGAAAGAATAAAAAGACTAGAGACTGTTGGGGGCCGTCATCAAACCTACAATAACAATGGCTAAATTTGTTGAAAGCTTACTATTTTCCAGGCATTTGTCCCTTTTAACACTACCCTTCTCCATGTGGTTGGCATTTTTTTCTCATTTCAGATACCAAAATTTGGATTCAGCAAGATCAAGCTACTTGCCCACAGTCCTACTATTAGTGAGTGACTGAGTTATGAACCAAAGCCAGGTCATCATGAAAGAAGCCCACATTTTTTCTGAGTGAGAAAAAATAAATTACAGAATACTGAGTTGAAACATTCTAACATGCTGTCAACTCTTATATAGAAAAATAAGCTGATTTACTTTAGCGAGGCCAACTTTTAAAAGCCATATGTTTATGCCCCAAATGCATCTAAATTCTACAGTCTATTTAGGGACACCATCGTTTCCCACGTGGCCAGTCCAATTATGAGGAGCCTACTTGTTACTTCCCTCAGCACTCTGTTTCTAGAAGTCAAATCTGAGAATTCAATTTTATTTGTTTATCCTGTCCAGTGTTCTACTGTGGCTCTGGAAACAACCTTTGGCATACTCAGATTTTCAACAGGAGTATATGTAGACATAAGACCTCAGTCTGGAAAAAATTCTACCACACTGTATTTAACAAAATACAAAACCTCTTTCATAAAGTTCTGGAACTCCCAAGTCATTATCCTTTTGGGTGAACTTTCTCATCCACTTATAGAAATTTAATCTTTTATTCTCATTCCATAAAATGTTCATTTATTTCACATGCCCACTGTACATTTTTCCATTCAATGATGAATATGGTTCTTTATTGTTTGGCTCTTCTTCAAACTGGATTACTGAAGGATGTTTCACAGTTAATGACTTTAACTTTATGAAATAAAACTTTCTCATTCACCTAAAAGAAAAACAAATCATACATGCATGCACATGCACATACACTTAAAAATTCCCCAATTTAAGACCCATGTTCTGAGATAGCATGATTGAACATGCAAAAGGGAACTTCACTATTCTCATAATCATACAGCACCACATTTTATGCAATTATATCATTTGGACCACTGCATTTTGATGGGAGTTTTATTGCATTTACACACCACACATACAGTATATAAAAGTTGGCTATCAATTTTCTAATGACCTGCAGTAAAACGTGTTGATCAAGCAAATATAAGTTTATCAGATTCACTGTAGTAAGGATTAACATTATCTTGGCAGGGTCTCGGTAGAATTTCAAAATGGGGAAGTCAGTGTCAGGGAGGAAAACCTTTTCCTCTACACTCTTATGTTCTTTTTCTAGGTGCCTGTGAATTAAACTAGCAAATGACAGATTAGCGTGAAAAAAGTCACAATTTTATTAATATTTCCATGCATGAAAAGAAAAACAAAGAAGCAGTGAGACTCAGGGGCTTATATATCCTCTTAACAAAGGAAAGAGGATTTGGTTTTCAAAGGACAATAATTTATGGGGAAATGACTAGTACGTATTTGGAGAAAATCAATGGGAGAAAAGAGTTATTTTAGTAAAGTCTGTTTTTGTTAACTCATTTTTGTATAGACTTGCCATCTATAATGATGAGTCATTTTTCTCTCCCTCATACTGTGTGGGGGGCAGAAGGGTGCCTTCCTCACAGGGAAATTGGTGTCCTGCTTTCAAGTCAGATAAGGGAAGGACGAGAGAACTCTTTCTGCATTCCTTGATTCTTAATTGACTTCAGTGCAAATTATCCTTAAACCAAAGTGGCTTATTTGGGGATGGCACATTCTGATCATCTTTATTAGCAAAGAATATTTGAAACATTTTAAGGCTTTGGAGCTGGGTGATTTTAATGTAGATTTTGCCAGGTAGAGGATCATTTGGGATTGGGCATAATTTATATCTTAATACCTCTGGGTAGGTGGACCAGTGATTCTAAAATTTTGAAGCAAATTTTGATGAGCAACCTGTTTTCTCTAGATCATACTCTTATCTCCCAAGAGCAAGTATTGCCTGGAATCAATAGCTAAATGTTTTATGCCTGGTGTCCATATTGCTTAATATAAGCATGGAAAAGTATTCCTGGTCCCAGTATGGTTTAATTCCTGGACAGGAAATTATGTCGGTTTCTGTTTTCATATATATTCAACATATCTTATTTAGCCCATACTTCTCTCCAACTCTGGCTATCTCTGGGTGAAATATTCTATGACCTTACTTCTTAAGAGCATGAGATGATTTTGAACTGCAAACAAAGCAGGTTTACATCCAAGCAAAACAATCAGCACAACACTGAAAAAGCTGGCTCAATTCTAAGTAGGGAATCATTTGAAAGGTCTGATTTCACTATTTTTGCAAGCAGGACATCGACTCCCACACAACCTCTTTTGAAAATCTCTTTAACTTCAGAGAACCAGTTTTCTCAACCAAGATACAGTGCATTTTTACAGTAAGACTGTAAAAAACTTTGACATTGACAGATTCCAACGAAAATGAGACAAGATATAAAACTTAGAATACTACTGATTTGAACATATGGCTAGACATTTTATTTAAAGATAAGGACAAGGAATTCAGAAGGGCTATAATTAGAAAGAGATTTCATGCACTGCTCGCAAGAACAAGTGCTTTTCCTAGGACCTTGAATGTTTAAGATAATGGCTTCTGACATTGTAGTAAAATCGCTGTATTATACCAAGTCAATAAACATGAAAAGGCACACCCTGTGAGAAGAAAATTGTGTAATGTGACTTTTTTTGTTGTCTATTGACAAGGGTAGGATTATGAATTGTGAGTGTTTCCTTTGTTCCTAAGATAATCATTTCTCTCTATAGGGAAGACAACTACACCATAACATGGTGAGTTCAGCCAATGCTGTAATAAGCTAATGTAGGTGGAAATTCTGATTATATCTTTTTGCTGATATAATGAGGAAGGCTTATTTCCACCCTGCACCACCATTCCATTCTCTCTTTTTTTTGAGGTGTAACTTTTATTTATTGTATTTTTTCTATTACCATTTATCCAATTTATACCATCTTTCACCTCCAACCACACCCTCCCCCACCCTCTTTCCCCCCACAATCACCACACTGTTGTCTGTGTTCATGAATTCTTTTTCCTTTTTCCTCAGTCCTCCACCCTGCAACCCCTACCCTAGAGCTGTCAGCCTGCTCTCTTTCTATGAGTGTGTCTCTATTTTGCTTCTTAGTTCACTTTGTTCATTAGATTCTACATATGAGTGAAATCACATGGTATTCATCTTTCTGACTGCCTTATTTCACTTAGCATAATGTTCTTCATGCAGCAAAGAGCACCATCTTCAACAAGATAAATCATTATCTATATAAGTCACCCCCCTTTTACAAAACCCATCAATGCCAACTCACTATATTAGCCTAACTCCATAACCTGGCCTATGGCTCTCTTGCCAATTTTTCCTTGTGCCAGTCTCCCCCAAACCAGTTTCTCGTTAATGGAAGGTTTTGTCTACCTCTGCATAGCTGTTCCTTCTGCTTTGGATGCTCTCCTCCAAGAAACATAATGGCTGACTATCAAGTCGCAGGAAATCCCACCTCTACAGAGAGGCCTTCCCTGCCATTCTGGATACCATAAATCTTCCCCCAGCCATTGCACCTTTCAAATCCCAGCTACATTATAATTACTCTAAATTATAAGTATATTATGTTCACTAAAATATTGTTCTTTTTTCCCAATAGAATATGACTTTCATGAGAATGGGAACCCTGTCAGTCTTGTTCAGTGAAATATCCCTAATTCCTGCCACATCTAAACCCAAAAGATATTTACTGAACAAAATGAATGATTAAGGTCTAGCCAGCAGAGAAGTAAATAGAAAAGGGAGGGAGAAAGGAGAGCAAAAATGTTGTAAGATCACATCATTTGAGTACTTAGGTCCAGCTGTGCCTGAATACAGTTCCTCTAGATTTTTCAACTATGTGTCAAAAGTTCTACATTTATTGCCTAAGCCAGTCTGGCTTGTGTCTGTCTTTTGCCATAAAAAAAAATCACTTTCACTATTTTCTTGTTGTTGTAGTTAGTGAAATTGGAAAAGACATCAGCGTTCGGGCTGCCTGTCACTACCAAACTCAATAAGCAATGACAGTGATTGAATCTTTACGGGCGTTTTATTTAGATGGCCAGTGATCTGAGAAGATGGTGGGTTTTCATCCTAACAGACCATCTTGCCTTCTCTTTCCAGGCCAGACTTTTTATACCAGGGGATAAACAAGGTGCAGTGAGGGCTTTGAGATTCAGGGAGAATTAGGTGATAGAAGCTGCAATATTCCTGTCCTGGGTAGTTAGCTGTTCCCAGGGGCAAGTGGTCGTCTGTCTCTCCCTGAAACACAATGGCCTGGATGCCTCCACTTGTTTCCAGGGGGTAATCTTTAGCAGTACTCCAGGAGGTCAGCTATTTTCCCAGAAGCCAGTACAGGCCTTATCTGCAGTTTCTGAAACAAAAGCTTTAACATATACATTACTTGTTAGGCTTATAACTTTTTACCTTAAGCTAAATTTTCCAAGCTAAAATTTTGAGCTAAAATTTTCCAAGTCTTGAGTCCCCTATCAGTAGTGGTGTATATATTCTTTAATTTTAATGTCTCTCTATAGACTTTGCTTCTGAAATGACTATTGAATTCCTATCTGCAGGCAAGGTTTTTGTCTGGTTAGAGGGTCTTTCTACAGAGATTCCCCAGAAATGGTTATTGACAATGGTCATACTATAGATGTGTGTCAATCCTGAAATACACTTGTAGTTAAAAACTGGTGTGGGGTGGGGAGAGTGTCGGTCTGGGGAGAGGAGAGAAATCTGTGGCTCTGTCAGCCGTGAAAACTCAAAAAGGAATGTACTGTAGAACTGTTATAAAGTCCTTGGCTTTCCATGTGACCCAGACTTCAAAGACTTATTAAAAGGGGTTCTCAATTTTATACCTTCTCGGTCCCCACTTCTTACAAGCTTCTTTCCTTAAAGCTGCATGAGAATTTAGTTATTCCATTTAGGAGCCAGCTGCTCTATATGGGGAAAATAGATAATAGGCATGTCTCTGAGGATAACAAATGTGTTTGCCCTTGAATAGAAGGGAGTGGAGCAGATAAAGTTCCTTGAAACAGTAACAAGGAGCTGAAAAATATCATGTGCCTTTGGGAAAGAGAAAGATCATAATAGTGCAAGTGAACACTCAGAGTCTGGGTTGGGATAGAAAACAGGATCCCACCCTTTGGGCAGGGAGAGGAGGAGATGGGTGGTTGGTCTTCAGGTCCCAGGGAAGAGCAACTTAGAAAGAGGAAGGAATGTGGGGGCAGGTAAGGGATCCATAAGTCGTGTCTACAGCTGCTTCTTGGCCTTCAGTAACAGAGATGTGTTTTTGCTTCTATCAGTTGGGAAACTGATGTAAAAAGCTTCAAAATTAATAATAAAGCTAAGACATATAAAGCTTGCTATGTGCCAGTTACTGTTCTAAGTGTTTTTTATATATTAACCCATTTAAACCTGTCAAAGGAAACCTAGAGTTAGACAGTAAAGTGGCAAAAACAGGTTTTACTCAGGAATTGGTGCAACAAAGGAAAAGAAACCTTAGTGTAGGACAGGTTTCGATTCCAAATTTAACAGGGACAAATAAGTGGGAATGTATGGCCCAGGAGCAGGGTGGGGTCAGTAGAGAATTACTAAGTGGAAACATCAGGGGTCAGGGGAGATTCTGGCTAAATCAAACCTGACAGTATTCTTCCTGAAGGCAGGCTAAGGTGGGGGTTGTGGGGGAGTATAAGTGAAACCGGAAAAGACACTGGCATTTGGGCTGCCTGCCACTACCAAATCCAATAAACAATGACAGCGATTGAGTCTCTTATGGGCACTTTATTCAGATGGCCAGTGATCCAAGAAGTTGGTGGGTTCATACCCTAACAAACCATCTCCTTCTCTTTCCTGGCCAGATCTTTTATGAGGGGGTGGGGGAGGACAAACAAGGTACGGTGAGGGCTTTTCCCCAGGAGCCAGGATGGGCCTTATCTGTAGTTGTTGAAACAAAAGCTTTAACATACACATTACTTGCTAAATTCATAATTTTCTACCTTAAGCTGAAATTTTCCAACTCTTGAGTCCCCTATCATAAGGAATTTGGGCAGATACCAATCGTAATCAGACATTGATGGCAGAAGATTCCGGCTAAACTGGCTTGACAGGATTCTTGCTAAAAACTGAGCTATGCAAAGAACACAGAAATTCAAAGTCAAGGTGTAGTTGGGAAGAGAGTTCACATTGATGCCAGATGGCACCCATGGGGGTCAAGTTGGGCCTCAACCCAGTATCAGGCTCCCGGTTTTTGTCATGGAACACAAAAACAATTGGAGAGCATGACAGAAAGATTGAGCAAAGCACAGTATGTTTTTATTAAAGCGATATAGTATGCACTTGAAAAGTGAGAATGGGCAACCTCAGAGAATGAGATGCCCAGATGGGGTCTGGATGGAAGGTTTGTTGTTGTTGTTTAACTTGTTTTATGTTTATTGATTTTAGAGAGGAAAAGGGAGGCAGAGAGAAAGAGAGAGCGAGTAACATCACTGTGAGAGAGAAACATCGATCTGTTGCCTTCAATACATGCTTGAACCAGAGATTGAATCCACAACCAAGGCATCTGCCCCCACCAGGAAGTGAACCCCCAGCCCTTTGGTGTAAGGGGCAATGCTCCAACCAACTCAGCCATGCTGGCAAAGGCAATTTTTTTTTTATAAATCCTCACACAAGTTATGTTTATTGATCTTAGAGAGAGAGAAAAGAAGGGAGGGTAGGGGGAGAGAGAGAGAGAGAGAGAGAGAGAGAGAGAGAGAGAATAACATTGATGTGATAGAGAAACATTGATCAGTTGCCTCCTGTATATACCCCAGCCTGGGATTGAACTCACAACCTAGGTATGTGCCCCGATCAGGATTGAGCCTGCAACCTTTTGGTGTATAGGTTGACTCTCCAACCAAAAGGGCCGCTCGGCCAGGGCTGGGAGGAAAGTTTTTATTAAATGTGGGTAAGGGGGCAGGGATAGGGTGGTCCTAGGCTTCTGTCACTGGTGGGTGACTACTGACATGGTTAGTCCTTGCCCCTTCTCAAGACAGCAAAGGCAGAAGATGCAAGACCACCAGAGGCCTGGGCTTGAGAGTTGTGCAACATTCCCTTTACCACATTCTATTGCTCAAGGCAAGTCATAGGCTAACCAAAATTTAGGTGGAAGAGAAATAGGCTCTACCTTTAGATACAAAGAGTGCCCTGTTGCAAATGTGCATATATACAGGGAGGGGAGAAATTATTGCAGCCATCCTTACAAACTACTACAAATCATGTATCAACATTATAGTGGACTTGCCCAAAACAAAAAACAAAAAAAAGGAACCAACAAAAGCAAAAGAATTATTCAGCCTTAAAAAAGAATGAAATCCTGACATTCACAACAACATGGATGACCTCCAGGCATTATGCTAAGTGAAATAACTTAGACCAAGAAAGACAAATACAGTATGATCTCATTCATATGTGGAATCTCAAGAAATCAAGCTCATAGATACTGATCAGTGATTGCCAGAGGTGGGAGAGGAGTGGGAGGTAAGAAAGAAAAGAAGAAATAGGAGAAGGGGTCAGTCAAAAGGTACAAACCTCCAGTTATAAAATAAATAAGTCATGGAATGTAATTAGAGTTTGGTGGCCATAGTTTATAATACTGTATGGCATATTAGAAAGTTGCTAAGAGAATAAATCTTAAGAATTATCACAAGAAACTATGTAAGGTCACCCATGTTTACTAGACTTATTGTGGTGATCATTTCACAATGTATACAAATATCAAATCGAAACTAGTATAAAGTTATATGTCAATTATACCTCAATTGAAAAAATAAAGCAAAGGGAAGCTAATACAATGTTTTTGCAGGGGGAGGTCTTCATGGAAAAAAAGAAGGTGGAGAGATGATTATCTAGGCAAGATTAGGATCCAGAAAGAAATACCTGGTTTAAAAGATTGTGATATCTAGTCAGAAAGCCAGTTAGATTGTTAGCCCATAAAACTCATGACCTTTATTAGTTGTTTGGGGTAAATTCTAACTTCGTAGATGGGGCTGCTAATCAGACAGACCACCAATTAACAAAGACATCAAACAACAAAATTCTGCTTTCAACAAATCGTTCAAGTTTGTTACCATTATCTGCACAATGTAAATTGGCCTTCACTCAGTTTTCAGACAAATTTTAATCCTTTCAACACATATCCCTTTTTATATCCCCAGTCACTTTCCACATCCTGGCTTCTTGGGTAAATGTACCTTTGTGGAAAGTAAGGCCTGTTGAACATATGGCATATAAAATCTTTTCTATCATGCAACTCTATTTGCAGCACTTTTTATTCTAATATGACATAGAAGAGCACATATGAATATAAATCATAATTTCCTTGCCTTTCCGGCTTTTTTCTTGGTCTGTTTTTAGTAGTCTTCTTGTCATAACATCAAACATAATTGGTGTATCTGTTAGGATCCTATGAGTAGTAAGCAATGGAGATCCATATTCACTGTCTTGAACAAAAATGAGAATGTATTGCCTCACAAAATAAATAAGCCCAACGGTAGAGCAGACTTCAGCTGAGGCCTGATATAGCCACTCAGCCATGTCACCAGTGACCTGATTTGTTTCAGACTCTTTTCACCTTCTCTAAAGTTGGCTTCAAAGTAAAGCTGTTAAAGGGTTCAGAACATGCCACTCCCCAAATATGCCAGTTTGGCATGTTGATTACCTTGAGCTGATGGCACTTGAGAAGGAGCAACTTCAGGAAGGGCTGTCTGACTTCCCCTTTCTACCTAAAAACAACTCATAGAACTTCCCATGGGAAAGGGGTTCTCTCTGCACCAGGAACAGAACATTCTTATCACCAAAGACAGGGTGGGAGTCAACACTGAAATGGATCTTTCCAAACCAGCCTTAACATAATTCATCTTTCTTTCGTTTCCCCATGTATTTCCTAGTCACTGTTCCACAATTACTGCCCCTCACTCAAGCTCCTTTGTTTCTGGTCACATCCCCATAATATATTGGTTTTTTTGTGTTAGCTTTTCAATCTAACAGTTTCTTTGGGTCTTAATTTTCCTTTTGAAGACTCACATGTACACATAAAAATTTTACTTAAAATCTGTGTGCTGTTCTTTTATTAATCTGTCCTATGTGAATTTAATTCTTAGGCTCAGCTACAGATCCTAAGAGGGTCCAAGGAAGTTGCTCTTGCAGGCCCAAATCCAGTCAAGTCTTAAGACAACCATGAGTCCTGGGGAGTAAAACTGTTTCTGCTGATTGCCTTAAACTGATCTTTACCATCCCCAAATCTGTCGGTGGGACTTGTCTCACCCAAACTATTTGGCTAATTTTGTTCAAGGAAATTCAGTGGACTGATGCCAACAGGAAGGAGTGGGTGCTAGGCAGCAAGCAGTAAGAGTCAATTCAATAATGCCTTAATTTTTTTTTAAGATTTTGTTTATTTATTTTTTTTTAGAGAAGGAAGGGGGAGAGAGAGAGAGAGAGAGACGTGTGGTTGCTGGGGGCTGTGGCCTGCAACCCAGGCATGTGCCCTAACTGGGAATTGAACCTGCGACACTTTGGTTCACAGCCGGAGCTCAATCCACTGAGCTATGCCAGCCAGGGCAATAATGCCTTAATTTTTAACTGTGAAATCCTATAGACCAAAGGTGTCAAACTCATTTTCACCAGGGGGCCACATCAGCCTTGCAGTTGCCTTCAAACTGCCAAATGTAATTTTAGGACTGTATAAATGTAACTATTCCTTAATAGTTAAGCAAGAGCTCAGCGCTGCCACTGGGTAGAAACAAGGTGCCAGGCTGGATAAAACAAGGTGGAGGGTCGGATTCGGCCCACGGGCCTTGTGTTTGTCACCTGTGCTATAGACTGTACCTCTGCCTTCTAAAACACATTGGAACAAAAAACTGAAATATTAGTGGAAAGCTTTGTAGAAGTACTTCTATTCACACCACATGTGAGTGAGTAGGAAATGCTGTCCTTATCTTTACCATATGTTGCCTCTCATTTCCTTCTACAGTGTGCAGATAATAATGCAAACGTCTTTTTTTCAACTAAGTCATCAAATGACCCAGCTGGTCCTGTGCCCTTTTCTTTCTTTTCATTTTCCTTCCTTCTGTCCTTCCTTCCTTCTTTCCTTCCTTCCCTCCCTCCCTCCTTTTCTTTCTTTCTTTCTTTCTTTCTTTCTTTCTTTCTTTCTTTCTTTCTTTCTTTCTTTCTTTCTTTCTCTTTCCCCTTCCTTCTTTCCTTCCTTCCTTTCTTCCTTCTTCCCTTCTTTCTCTCTCTCTTGGTTTCCATATGTCATTTATTTATTCGTTTGCTCATTATTTATTTATTTATTCCTCACCAAAGGATATGTTTATTGATTTTAGAGAGAGAGGAAGGGAGAGAAAGGAAGAGAGAGAGAAACATTGATAGGTTGCCTCCTGAATGTACCCTGACCAGGGATCAAATTCACAACCTAGGTTAAGTGCCCTAAGAACCAAACCGACAACCTTTTGGTATACAGAACACTCCAATCAACAGAGCCACCTGGACAAGGGTGCCCTTTTCTTTTGTTGCCATTTAATCTTTTTTGATGCCATTTAAGCATGTTCTTTTCACTGTTTTTGAACTTAATTTATTTTGAGGAAATACCTCACACCATTTTTCATTCATAAAAAAGGTTAGGTGAATCTTAGCTGGTTCTGGAATGCAGGATGAAAGTGAAAAATGATCTTATGGGCATTATTGACCAAATGGGGTGGACAGCTGACAGAACATGCACCAAGCCTGAAACAGTGTTGATTAGAGAAAATAATGGAGGTGGGCAGTGGCAGGTATGTGACTCCTCTCCCCTCCAATGCCCATTGCCATATGGGACAGAACACAGACTTCACAAAGCCAGATAAGAGTCCAGGAGATGAACCCTAGCCTCTGGACTTACAACTCTGTGTTTGAGGATGCATCTGCCTCCCCTTAATGTAATCTTGGGCTGTAGTCTAAGTCTTGTGGATACAGCCATTTGCTATGACATAACACTTCAGCCCTGTTCTACCATATCAACACTCTGCCAGAATGCTTACTCTTTTCACTCTCAGCTTTAACCACTTTCTGTAGCCCAAACAAACTCTTTCCACAGGGAGCCAACTTCTTCCTTAGGAGGCCAGTCTGCAGGGAACAATCTCCAGACAAGTTAATCCTTGTTCCTCAACTCACTTCCTGATTTCAAATGATAGCTTCTATTGTCATATTCCACTCCACTAGTAAACTTTTACCTGTAGCTGTTGAACCCATAAGGACTGTGATGCTAGTCTCTTGCTTTGCTATAGAAGACACAGAAGGAGACATTAAACTTGCTGTTTAAAACAGCAAGTCGGAAAAGCATGGTCATTAATAATACCTGAAGTCCTATCCAAAACAACAGACCAAGGGTTTCCAGAGAAGACAAGAGAAGATGTTTCAGGCTGCTGATCAGGGTCACTTAGTCAGTCATTCTACCTCTTTCTATATACAGGAATCTGATTTTTCTACCTTGCCTCCACTGTTAACCTAAAAACAACAGTTTGGTCAGGATACAGTTGTTCACCCCTTGGTTGGTCAACAGAGAGGAAGGAATAATTCTGTTGTTTAAGACCATGCTGACCAAAACATCCAGACTGATTTGCTTGTACCCTAAGACTTGAGCCACTTCACTGGCTATTTAGTTCAGCAGGTGAGAGATTCCACATAAAACTCACCAATTCATTAATTCCTCCTCCTAGAAATAAAGCCCCAATGTGAAGTTGTAGTATTATGTACCATGCACAACAACCAATTTCAGGCCCTGGGATGGCTGTGGATCCTTGCAGAGAGTCCTGGGAAACCTGGAATACCACCCCAGAGTGAAGATTAAATTTACTAAAGGCATATCAGAGATGGCTACTTGTGTGGCAGTTAGAACTGTCCATTCCAGGAAGTCATAATCATTCATGACAATTGTCAGAGCTGTTTCTACTGGTGGGCATAAATTTTGAGTGTACTTGAATCTCTAGCTGTGACTGGGAAATGTACATGGCCTGGAGAGAAGACCAGGTACTCTGTAGGACCCACTAGGCCCTGGGACCTGGGTCTGTTCTTTGTGGTTTCACTGGCAGTGGGTAGAGTAACATAATGAAATATGTCAATGGGCTAGGAATGCTGGATATAGGCCATTCTATGCCCAGCATTCTACACCATGGGATGGTGGCCAACTTCCCCCCTCCACATATGGTTCCAGACTGATGTCCCATCTTGAAGTCCAAGAAACCTTTTCTCAAAACAATCAATATAGCAAGTCTTTTCTCCAACTCTAGATTAAGTTGAACTTTCATTTATATCAAAGTTCTTGCTTGGCTTGTGTTTGGAGGCATGCCAAACAGAAATGGCAGCTTTTCACATACTAGCCTCACATTCAGGAAGACAAGATGCTCATTCTGTGACAAGCACCACTTCAGAAGTAAGGCCTGGGGCAATAGTAGATTCCTGTCTCCTGTTGAGGAGGAAAACTTTTCCTTCTACCCTTCTAGGTTCTTTGGCTGGTCTGATAATCAAATTAACATAGGGAAGATTAACAAGAGAAAATAACAAATACAAGTTTATGTGTACAGGGGCTCAATAAGAATGAGGACAAAAAGGGCATCCATGTAACTGAAGCTTATATAACATCCTGAGCTAAGGAGAGGGCATAGGGGTCTCTCCTTAGGATTTCAAAGAGGAGAAAAACAATACACAGGAATATGGGAAGAGCAACTGTTTGGTAAACAAATGTTTGTAATGACATGCAGAGACAATGGTGCAAAAACAGGACTTTTAACTGTGACTGGTGTGGCTCAGCTAGTTGGGCATCATCTTGCAAAGTGAAAGGTTACTGGTTCAATTCTAGATCAGGACAAGTGCTGGGTTACAGGTTCAGTTCCTGAGAGGCAACCAATCAATATTTCTCTCTCATATTGATGTTTCTCTCCCTCTCTTTCTCTCTCCCTTCTTCTCTCTCTAAAAATGAATAAATAAAAACTTTTTTTAAAAAGTACTTTGAACTCCATGACCTGCCTAGCTCCCCTCAGCCCACCACACCTGGCCCATATTCTTTATAGTTATCTCTGATAATAGTTCTCTTCCTGGAATAACCCCTCTATCTAAATTTTCTTTAGGCAGTTAAGGGGGAGGCAAAAAGAAAAACTTCCTGAGTCCTGCTTCTTAAATATTTACTCATGCTGTCACAGGTGGGCACAGGTAATCAGGTTCTTGGTGATTATGGACAAAGAATCAAACTGAACACACAGGGAGTTTACAGCAGAAAGAGAGAGCAGATTTATTAAGCAATAATACACTCCACAAAACATGGGAATGGGCCAACTATAAGAAGAGATTGACCTCCTGGGCTGAAGGGATTCTATTCTTATAGGGCAGATATATCCTGGCTAGTTTTGGTTGGGTTTTGTTGTGCATGTACAGGTAGTTATATTACTTTAAAGCTACTGCACATGTGGTCTCCCATGATTTTCTTTGGCCACCAGAGAAGGGGTCACACAATGTAAATTTATGATAATGCTATTATAATGAAGCAGGGGTCATGTAGCATCTTCTGTGCAGGTGCATTCGTGATTCACCATGATTCAGTGCTTTTTCAGAAATTGGGAACAACTGGTTTTAGAACAGGGTTTCTGTCCTGTATTGATGTCCTTTATCTTAGCCCCAGGGCACCTCTGGAGTTTCTTCCTTTCTGACTATCTCCTGCCTCAGTGCCAAAGAGACACATCTGGGAATAGCAAATTTTGTTCCCCTACACTCTTATTCAAGTTCAGTCTGGGCTGAACCCAGGTCATTGAGTGGAATGGCAGGCAGAATTGTGGGCAATACTTACAGTATTCTTGCCGGTTCTTGGTCTCCCTTTCCTAAGTATTATTCACTTAAATTGAATATATATTGTGTGATTTTTCCTGACAATCTTGCTTTTGTTTAATTAGCTTATTTTACAGTTTGTCTATCATTTTGTGGGGAAATAAAACAATCCTGCCAACAAAGACCCTTCCACACCAATATAAGAACACAATATAATATCAAGTAATCATGAGAGTATTCATATGCATGTAAAGTAGTGCAAAAATGACCAAAAAATCTGAGAAAAATTTTACATAAATGTATACAGAAAAGTGGAAGGGAAAGTACTTAACACCACTACTCATCTCTGTGACTTTCTCCATATAACCTGAGAGAGATTTCTAAGTTAGCCCTGGAGGCTCCATGGATCATGGATCACAATTTTGCACTGCAAAGTAACAGGTGGGCCCTCTTATGGGGTCTGTTATGATTTAAAGAAGGAGACATCTTAAGGAGGAAAGGGAAAGAGGTATAAGGGAGACAAGAGTTTTCCTCAACCCTCTTAAGAGTTAGTCGCTGACTAGGTCTAAAAATTTAACTGACAAAGACAGATTAACAAGAGAAGAGCACTTTATTTAATATAAATTTTATGTGATTCAGACACCTTCATAAAGAAATGAAGACCCAAAGAAACAGAACTGTGTACTGCTGTGCTAGGTTTCATGAAGAGTGGACAGTCATGGATGAATGGGGCATGTTAAGGGACATGAGGTAATTGTAGTAAATGGGGAAAGTTAGCAAGGCCTGTTTCTTAGGATTCTTCCCCAAGACCCTTTGTCTTCAGAGATAGGGATGCTCCTTTCCTTCAGGGTATAAGAAAGGCACTCCTCACAAGAGAGTTTAATCGTCTGTTTCTGAAAAGAAGGGCCAGAGGGGTAAGTAGATCAGAGTGACCTTCCTGCTTCTGCTTTTTTCCCAAACTTTTTCAGCTTAAACTAGTCAATATGCCAAGGTGCAAAAAGAAAGCTTGATTGTTTATGATGGCCATTCTGACTGGTGTGAAGTGGTATCTCATTGTGGTTTTAATTTGCATCTCTCTGATAGCTAGTGATATTGAACATCATTTCATGTGTCTTTGGATTTTCTTATGTCCTCTTTGGAGAAGTGTCTGTTCAAGTCCTTTGCCCATTTTTTAATTGGATTCCTTGTGTGAAATAGAGGACAGGCTGACAGTGACCACAGGGGAGAGAAGAGGGAATTTCAGGGGACATTGGGAAGGGTTCATGGGAACAAACTTAAAGGACACATGGACAAAAACTAGGGGGAGGGTGGTAATGGGAGGGAAGTGGGGAGGGTTGGGAGGGGGGCTGGATTGGGAGTAAAAGGGAGAAAACTGTACTTGAACAATGATTAAAATAAAAAAAAAAAGAAAGCTTGATTGATCACCCTATCCTTCCTCTGGCCTGAAGCTGCCTCTCCTACTCCATTCTCACCTAGGAGCCTTACTTTATTTCCCATCACTTAACCAAGAAATTCACCCGAGGCAATTGTACAGGTAGAAAAGTTTACTGTAAGAAAAACTGAGGAAGTGCACCATAAGTCAAAATATAACAATTATTATCAAAACAACTGTTATTAATCATGTGATAGAGCAAATCATAAGAAAATTGACAGAATCTGTTTTTTATGGTATACATTTTATGTGCACATATTTACAGACATAATGCATTAATACATTCTTATCAAGTTTTTCAAAAATTAAATTATAATGAATTATATAGAATTAAAAGATAAAATTTCCTTCTTTTCCCTCCTCCTCCACCCACAGCCTGCCCTACCTCCATTTCTCCCTAAGGAAGGGACTCTGACCTGTTTTTTATGAACCTCCAAAAACAAAGACAGAAGTGGTCTGACAAGTTGGGTAGATTTATATGGCTTCTTGGGTCTTTTGCACCTCAAAGGTGGTTGTGGCCCTCAAATTAAAGCCCATGAGCATTGAAGTCCAGGTACCTTATGAGGATTTTAATTTATTTATAAGGAACTTGATCTGAAAGTAAAAGTTTGCAAATCTCGACAAGTTGGTCAATGGATGGAGGAGGTCTATGATAAAGGCAAGATCTGATTAAGATTTCTGAGCTTGTATAGAATTCTGACAAATTAAAAGATACTAAGGGTGCCTCTTCTTATAACCATGCAAACTGGGGCTCAGCCATTTAGTGCCTTTACATATGACCCAATAATTTGTGTTGAAGGAAATAGGTTTTTATTAACAGGGTTCCAATACTGGGGGTGGGGGCTGAGAGCACTCCTGCTCAGAGCCCTCCTTTTCCATGAGACCCAGAACTTTCCTTGTTTCCTAAAAGGCTACAAACCAAAACCATGCTTAGAAGTTCCCTATATCTTTATCTGTCCATTAGCCAGTCACACAAACAGATTTCCATCCTCTCTGGAATGTGCAAAGTGGGTTTCAGTGTCACCATCCTCTTGCAGCAACTCTCTCCTTCAGGATCCAGGGTATGCTGTCCTCAGCCTCCATGTAGCAGTTCAGGAAACCATGTGTCATGTTATACTGTCCCAGAGGGTGGATCCCAGGGAGGTACATGTCCCAGCATAGGACCCTGCTTCCAGGACTGGGTTCTCATCCTCTGCAAGGTCTAAGCCCCTATTGGGCCCTGCATCTCCTGGTCCCACAAGCTCTGTTGTCCATGTGGGGAGTAGGACCAAAGGTCCAGAGTGTCTAAATTCCCCCGAGAGAGAGAGAGAGAGAGAGAGAGAGAGAGAGAGAGAGAGAGAGAGAGAGAGGGAGAGGGAGAGAGAGAGAGGGAGAGAGAGGAAGAGAGCTTACATGAAGCTCTAAAGTCCCATGCCAAGAGTCCCCATAGCAAGAGAATGCCTTCTCTGTACATTCTTCAGAGAAGCAGAAGTCTGTGGCTTAGGATTTCTGGTTACCATTCAGCTCCAAGCACCTCTCATGTGTCTGTGTGCTTGGCCAGACAAGTCCCTGTAGCTGCACCACCTCTGTTGCCACCTTCCCCAGGCAGACCTGCCAGGCAGACAGACCTCATGGCTGCCTTCTCTGCAGGCCTCTCTGCAACCTACTGGCTGACTTACTCACAAGCAGACCCGAAGACAGCCCTACAGGCAGACCTAACAGGTTACATCTGACCTCGTGTCTCTCTTCTCCCTGACTGATCTTCAGTCTGTCCTAATTTAAATGCTTGACTCAGAAATTCCTATATGACCTCTATGATATGTTAGTGTCCACCATTTTATTAGTTCCATAGTGTCTTTGACCCTCTTTTGGCTGCCATCTTTATTCAGGGCAAGAATTCCCAGCAATGAATGGACATCTGGGGCACCATATGAACCCCCACCCCCCTACTGGCTCTGTCACGAGTCACTCTGCCAGTGCACATTCTCATAGTCAAATACACAATTAACTTTGGACAGCAGACTTCTTCCCTTCAGGGTGGCACAGTTGTTAATCTTGCCTTTGTTATGTAATGTGCCTAAACATTGTACCATCCACTCTTCCCTTCTCCCAATCCTGCCTGTAGGCAAGATTGTGGGGGTGTTCCCCTATTATCAGGGGACCCCTGCTCTGCACCTCATTACATTCTCCCCTTCTTTAACTCCCTTATAGCTCCTTCCCCACACCCCCCTCCCCCTTCCTGGAAACATTCTTCCTGGCCAATCTCACACATTCCCAGGCTTCAATAATCACCTTCATGAGAACTACATGAAGCTCTCACCTGGGATTTGACATTATAGCCAAGAGCATCCTGATGTGCCTTAGCATGAGTGGCACCACCATCCACCCCATTGTCCAAACAGAAACCAGAATGCCACTCTTTATTTAGCCCTCTTCATCGCTTCTCAAAGCAAACCAATTGCTAGCATGGTGCCTTCTGCTTCTGGGATAGCTCTTTTTTTTAAGTATATTTTATTGATTATACTATTGCAGTTGTACCATTTTTTTCTCCCCATTACCCCCCTCCACCTGGTACCCCATTCCCTCCATTCCCTCCAGCATTCTACCCTCTTCCTAGTTCATGTCCATGGGATATACATATAAATTATTTGACTTCTCCATTTCCTATACTATTATTATTCTCTCCCTGTCTATTTTGTACCTACCAATTATGCTTCTTATTCCCTGTACCTTCTCCCCCACTCTCTTCCCTCCCCATCCCCATTGATAACGCTCCATGTGATCACTATTTCTGTGATTCTGCTCCTGTTTAGTTGTTTGCTTAGTTTTTGTTTTTGTTTTTTTTTAAGTTCAGTTATTGATAGCTGTGAGTTTGTTGTCATTTTACTGTTCATAGTTTTTGATCTTCTATTTCTTAGATGTCTCTTTAACATTTCATATGATAATGGCTTGGTGATGATGAACTCCTTTAACTTGACCTTATCTGGGAAGCACTTTACCTGCCCTCCTGTTCTAAATGATAGCTTTGCTGGATAGGGTAATCTTTGTTGTAGGTCTCTGCTTTTCATCACTTTGAATACTTCTTTCCAGCCCCTTCTTGCCTGCAATATTTCTTTTGAGAAATCAGCTGGAAGTCTTATGGGAACTCCTTTGTAGGGAACTCTCTTCTTTTCCCTAGCTGCTTTCAAGATTCTCTCCTTATCTTTAATCTTTGGCAATTTAACTATAATGTGTCTTGGTGTGTTCCTCTTTGGGTCCAACTTGTTTGGGATTCTCTGAGATCCCTGGACTTGTATGTCTATTTCTTTCACCAGAATGGGGAATTTTCTTTCATTAATTTTTCAAATAAGTTTTCAATTTCTTGCTCTTCCCCTTCTCCTTCTGGCACCCCTATGATTTGGATGTTGGAAAGTTTAAAGTTGTCCCAGAGCTTCCTAATCTTCTCCTCATTTTTTTGAATTCTTGTTTCTTCATTCTGTTCTGACTAGATGTTTATTTCTTCCTTTTGTTCCAAATCATTGATTTGAGACCCGGTTTCCTTCCCTTCACTGTTGGTTCCCTGTATATTTTTCTTTATTTCATTTTGTGTAGCCTTCACTTTTTCCTTTATTTTGTGACTGCACTCAGTCATTCTGTGAGCATCCTGATTATCAGTGTTTTGAACTCTGCATCTGACAGAGACATCAAAAACAGACAGTTACTTACAAAGGAGTTCCCATCAGAATGTCAGCTGATTTCTCAAAAGAGACCTTATAGGTAAGAAGGGGCTGGAAAGAAGTATTCCAAGTCATGAAAGGCAAGGACCTACATCCAAGATTGCTATATCCAGCAAAGCTTTCATTTAGAATGGAAGGGCAGATGAAGTGCTTCCCAGACAAGGTCAAGTTAAAAGAGCTCATCATCACCAAGCCCCTATTATATGAAATGTTAATGGGACTTATCTAAGAAAAAGAACATAAAAAAACATATATAGTAAAATGACAGCAAACTCACAATTATTAATAACCACACCTAAAACAAAAACAAAAACTAACTAAGCAAACAACTAGAACAGGAACAGAACCACAGAAATGGAGATCACAGGGGAGTGGGAGGAGGAGAGAGGGGGAAAATGTACAGAGAATAAGTAGCATAGATGGTAGGTAGAAAATAGACAGGGGGAAGGCAAGAATAGTATGGGAAATGTAGAAGCTAAAGAACTTATGACACATGGACATGAGCTAAAGGGAGGAATGTGGGTGGGAGAGGGTGTGCAGGGTGGAGGGGAATGAAGGGGGGAAATGGGACAACTGTAATAGCATAACCAATAAAATATATTTAAAAAATAACTATGACCAGTAAAATGACAGCAAACTCGCAACTATCAACAACTGAACCTAAAAATAACAAAAACTAAGCAAACAACTAGAACAGGAGCAGAATCACAGAAATGGTGATCACATGGAAGGTTATCAGTGGGGAGATAGAGGGGAAGAATGGGGGAGAAGGTAGAGGGAATAAGAGGCATAATTGGTAGGCATAAAATAGATGGGTAGAGGTAAAGAATGGCATGGGAAACAGAGAAGTCAACGAACTTACATGTATATATATATGTATACATGGACATGAACTGGTGGGGAATGCTGGAGGTTTTGGGGGGTGCAGGGTGGAGGGGGGATAAAGGGAGAAAATTGGGAAAACTGCAATAGCATAATCAATAAAATGTACTTAAAAATACTGTCAAGCTGTTTTGCAAAGTAGTTGTACTATTTTACATTCCTACCGGTAGTGTATAAGAATGCAGTTGCTACACATCCTCACCAATCTTTGGCATCATATTTTTAATTTTTGCCATTCTCGATGGTATATAATGGCATTTTATCATGGTTTTATGTAGTATATCCTGATGACCAAGTATGTTATGTATCTTTTCATGTCTTTTATAGGTCATCCTTAGGTGAAGTAAAATAAGTTAACTTTAAAATAAAGGTAAACTGCAAACAAAAAAGCCACAAAAGTACACAAGCTTTCAAATTGTCCCCAAAACCTTTAGTCAATAGTTTTAAAGGCCACATGCCTCTACTGGATAACCTTGCCCATTTCCTCAAGTGGTAAATCCCTTCCTGCTTTCCCAAGTCTCAGAAATAAATTACTATGAATTTCTACCATTAAGGTAACAATATAGGAGCCTCTAATCAAGATGGCCATGTAGGTAAATATACTCATATCCTGCCACAACCACATGAAGATTACAACTATACTACAGAACAACCATAATTTAGAACCACATGAAATCTAGCTAAACAGGAGTCCTGAACAGCTAATTTTATTAAAGAAACCACACCAAGAGTGGTGGGAGGGGTAGAGACACAGAAAGGACTGGTTCCACACCCATATGTGGTAGATAAAAATTAGGGGGGATATCTTGGCTGTGGAGGTCCCCCTGAGGAGAAGGCTTTATACCAGGCCCCATAGCCCAAGGTTCTAGTGCCAGTGTAAAAATCACCATAAATTATGGCTGTAAAAACCAGTGAAGATTGTGGCTGAGACAAGGCTTCTGGAGCCCAGGCAGTTCCCTTTAAAGGGCTTGTGCACAGACATATTCAGACTCACTTGTTTTGAGTTACAGTAGTGGGCCATCAGGGACATATGAAAAGGGTCTAAGTTGTCTGGCACTGGGATGAGAGCTGGAGGGACAGCTTTCTTCCAGAAAGAAGTGCAGGCAGAAGCCAGTGTTGCTTTGCTGAGTGAGCCCTTCCCCAGCAGACCAGTAGGCAGACACCATATGTGAGTCTCCATCAACTTGGCTGTCACTCTTCACCTGCACTGGTGATTCCATGAGACCTTGCCACAAAACTTGTGAGCCCAACACAAGTCATATCCAGTGGCATTTACATATAGTCTATCTTGGCTCATGCTTTGAACTTTCCTAAAATCTCTCAAAGAAGCAACATCTGGCCTATACGCTGCATACGTCTTGAACTATAGGCCCAACACTAGTAGCAGCTGTGGCAGTTGAACTTGGTTCACAGCTTGGTCTCTCCTGGGCATATCTAAGCCCAGAACAAGTGACAGTCAGCTAAAGATGGCTTTGTAGCCCATGCCAAGTGGCCCCAGGCAGAACAAAGGCAGCTGCTGACTTTGGTCTGCTCCTGTCAGTAGGCCCCAGAGCCAGCACACTGGTGGTTAGCCTCAAACCTTGTTAAAGAACCACCCAACCACATCCACAAGGGACACACTCGAGGGGCAGACTCAGCAGGCACCAGAGCCCCAGTGAAATAAGTCCTGCTTCATGGAGTTAGCCCATGCACAGCTGATCCTCCATGGTGTTCATAGCTAGCCCTTGCAGCTGATCAGCCTGGGGTAAATCCCTCCCCTTGAAATGCCAAAAATAATCAAGGTTCAAGCATAACAGGAGGGTGTATACAGCCCACACAAAGGTGGACATTCACCTGGAGTGCCCAGCTCGGGTTAACAGGGAGGGTGGGCCACTAGATCCTACAGGACACCTACCATATTAGGCCACTATACTGCATTAGGCCTGGAAGACATAGTAGCTCTACTTAATACAGTGGTACCTTGGTAGTCATAGTTAATTCATTCTGGAACTCATGATGAATGCCAAAATCGACAAGTACCAAACAAGCAATGAATGATGAAGTATTTTCTCTTGTGGGGTGGTGTTGTGACTCATACAAGTTCTAGCAAGTGTTATGAGTCCCAAGGAAGGGCCAAGTGCTGAAACATTTTTTCACATCAAAATGCAACAAGTACATGGTTTGATGAGTTCTGAAGCTGATGAGTACCAAGGTATGAATGTACATAGAAACACAGGGAAGTTGTCAAAATGAGGAGATAAAGAAACATGTCCCAAATGAATGAATATAAAAAATGAAAACTCCAGAAAAAGAACTAAACAAAATGGAGACAAGCAATCTACTAGATGCAGAGTTCAAAACACTGGTTACAAGGATGCTCAATGAACTTAGGGGAAGAGTAGATGAACTTAGTGAGAAATTCAACAAAGAGATAGGAAATATAAGAACAAAACTAGAAAACATAAAGAACCAGTCAGAAATGAAGAACATACTAAGTGAAAAGAATACATTACAGGGAACCAACAATGGAGTAGGTAAAGCAGAGGATCAAATCAGAGATTTGGAAGATAAGGAAACAGAAAACACCCAGTCAGAACAGGAATAAGAAAAAAGAACACTGCCCCTCCCCCCACAATGAAGATAGTATAAGGACCTTCTGGGCTAATTTCAAGAATACTAATATTTGCATCATAGGGGTGCCAGGAGGATAAAAGAAAGGGCAAAGAATTGTGAAAAAAATAATGATAGAAAACTTCCCTAACCTGGTGATGGAAATAGACATACAAGTCTCAGAAATATAGAGAGACCCAAACAAGATGAATCCCAAGAGGCCCGCATCAAGACACATCATAATTAAAATGCCAAAGGTTAAAGACAAAGGGAGAATCTTAAAAGCAGCAAGAGAAAAGCAGTTATCTACAAGGGAGCTCTCATAGAACTGTCAGATGATTCTCAACAGAAACTTTGCAGGCCAGAAGGGATCAACAAGAAATATTCAAAGGGGTGAAAAGCAGTGATCTACCCCAAGATTACTGTACCCAGCAAGGATATAATTTAGAACCAAAGGACATATAAAGAGCTTCCCAGACAAGAAAAAGCTAGGGTTCATCACTGTTGGGAACTTCCCTGCCTGGTTTCAGAAGCTGTAACCCCCCATGGCTAAGGCTGAGTGACAGACCTTGGGACCATAAGCCACTAAGGAGACAAAGCTTATCTCCCTGGCAGGGGCACCACCTCTACCCTGCCTGGCCCCCAATGCTTGATGGGTTAGCCAATGATGGGTAAGATTCCTCAAGGGAGGGATGACCTAAGACAGGCACGATCACAGGGGGCCCCCAGGGAAGGACTTGGGGGCCATAGAAAAAGGGGGCGATGGACCCTCGCCCCTCGGCTTTGACATAGCCTGAATTCGGTCTGCAAGAACTTTCCTAATCTCTTGGCTGCCTTACTTCCCCTGCCTGACTTAAGCCTGAAACAATGCTGGAGGTGGGTGCCACCCTGCACTGGAAAGGGTGGGTTCCCTAGGGCAATCAGGCCTAAGAATGAATGCATAATATCCTATAAAACCTCCTTTGCTAATACCCTCAATTTAAATGATAAGGGTCCAAGCAGGAAGTGAGTTTGTTCCCCAAAATTTTATGGCCCTTTAACTATCTGACCCTGACTCAGAATAAGCCCTCAGAATTGAATGTTATCTATTATTTAATCATTTCTGCCTGACAATGATTTATGAGCTTTATTCCTGAGCAAATTGAACCCAATTAAAGCTTAACAAGGCAAGGGTCGGGGTGCTCTTCTCTTGAGAGAGTGGCCATGTCATCCCTTTTCCTTCACAGGACTCGGTAGTCCACGTGAATTTGTCTTGCCATCTCATCCACAATGTGGCAGACCCCATGAGCTGGGGTCTGCATCACATCACCACCAAACCAGTATTACCTGAAATGTCAAAGGGTCTTCTTTAAGAATAAAAAAGGTAAAAAATATGAATAATAAAATAGCAATAAATACATATCTATCAATAATTTAATCTAAAAACCAAAATAAATAAATAAGCATAACTCATAGATACAGAAAACATTTTGATAGTTGCCAGATGGCAGGGGTATTGGGGAAATGGATGAAAAAGATGAAGGGATTAAGAAGTACAAATTGGTAGCTACAGAATAGTCACAGGGATGTAAGTACAGCACAGGGAATATAGTCAGTATGTTCTGGTAACTATGTATGGTGTCAGATGGGTGCAGGATTTATCAGGATGATCACTTAGTAAGTTATATGGTGTTTTACTACTGGGTTATGCACCTGAAACTTAGGTAATATTGTATGTCAACTGTAATTAAAAATTAAAACATAATTTAAAGTAAAAAAAGAGGTGAAAAAAGATATCAATATAATACAACTATAGCCCTGCATCTAAGTTGCTTAGCAAAACTGAATCAGACATAAAGCAAACAACTTCCTTGTTCTTGGTCTGCTGCCTTTACCACCACACAGACCAACACTTGAGAGCAACATTTAGAGTTTGCCCCATATATGTGAACATACTCCACTTAAAAATATTTTTAAATTATAGTACTTCCTCCTTATCCACAGGAGATACATTCCAAGACCTCCAATGGGGTCTTGCCTGAAAATGCAGATAGTACCAAACCCTATATATGCTCCGTTTTTACCTTTATACACCTATGATAAAGTATAATTTATAAGTTAGGCACAGTAAGAGATGAACAATAACTAGTAATAAAGCAGAACAATTAAAAAATACTGTAATAAAAGTTACATGAATTTTTATTTAATATTTTCAGACCATAGAAGACCACAGGTAACTGAAACTTTGGAAAGGATACTGCAATTAAATGGGGACTACTACAGTGGACAATTAAGTTCTTGTTTACAATATCTAGTCTTTCTAGATGTTTAGAAGTACTTGATATATCTGAAATTAGAAGTAGCTAAATAACATTTTGTAAGTAACTTTTCAAAATTGATGCTGTAAATTAGGAATTGTTTGTCCATTGCATGCATTACAATATACACAGCAATGTAAATTAAATGTATGAACCTAAGGAATAATGGGTAATCTTGCCTAACTATTGGGCTGGCCAAAATTTTCATTCAGTTTTAAAGTAAAAATAAAGACACATTTTTTCATTTTCACCAATAAGTTTATTGAACAACGTATTCACCATTTTGTTCCACTACTTTCTGCTATCATTCAGGCAACTTCATAATTTCATCTTCCTAAAACCTATTACCTTTTTGAGCAAAGAGCTATTCCAGGTACCCATTGCAGTCTTCCAGGGTATTGCAACTTTTTCCATTAAGAGAATTTTGTAAAGACCAAAATTAATGGAAACCCAGAGATGCAATGTCTGGTAAATATGGTGAATGAATCAGGACTTCCCAGCCAAGCTGTAACAGTTTTTGCCTGGTCATCAAAGAAACATGCAGTCTTGTATTATCCTGATGGGAGATTATGTGTTTTCTTTTGACTAATTTTCAGCACTTTCTGTAGAGTGCTATGTTCAGTTGGTCTAACTAGGAGCAGTTCTCATAAGAATTAATCATTTTGTTTTCCAAAAGGAGTTCATAGTAGAGGACAACCTTCCAATCCCACTGTAGACACATCACCTTCTTTGGATGAAGACTGGCCTTTGGTGTGGTTGGTGGTAGTTCATTTGCTTGCCCCACAATCTTTTCTGTTCCACATCATTGTAAAGTACCATATTTTGCCATGTATAAACATGTTCCCATGTATAATGTGCACCCACATTTTTGAGCACATTATACATGGGATTGATTATTGTACCCATTATTATACTGATGGTATATAATCATTATACCAATGTATAATGCACATCCTTAGTTTTTCCCAAAAATTTTGGGCAAAAAAGTATGCATTATATACATGACAAGATATGGGTATTCACTTTTCATCACTTTTCACAATTTGCTTTAAAAACAGAATGTTTTTGTTACATGTAAGTAGAGAATCACATAGGGAAATATGGTCTGGAAGGTTTTTTTCACTTAACTTATGTGGACCCCAAACATCAAAGCAATTAACATAACCAAGCTCATGCAAGTGATTTTCATCATTTGATTTGGATATTTTGAGTATGTTGGCTATCTGCTGCATGATGTAACATTGACTGGTCTCAATTAATGTCTTGATTTGATCACTATCAACTTCAAGTAGTCTGACTGTGAAGCATTATCCAGCAAGAAATCTCCAGCACAAAACTTCACAAACCACTTTTGACACATTCAATCAGTCACAGCATCTTCTTCACACACTGTACAAATCTTTTCTTTCATTTCTGTTGCATTTTTACCTCTCTTGAAATAATAAAGCATAATATGCCAAAAATGTTGCTTACTTTCTTCCATCTTCAATATTAAAATGGCTACACAAAAATTCACCAATTTTGATGTTTTTTTTAAATGCCTGCTGATATGACACAACACAGTCTAACAAAATAGTTTTGTATGAAGTTCAAGATAACTAAGCACTACTAGAGCCATCTTATGGAAAAACTAAATAATTGTTTTGGCCAACCCAATATAAATACACTGGCACAGAACTCTTTGCATTTGCTTCTCTTCTTTCCTCCCCCAAACCGGGGCACAAACACCATGTGTACTCAAAGAAGTTGTTTGTCTATTCTGAAACTAACAATTTCTTATAAATTTAAATAAAAAGATATTTACAAAATGTGTTATTTTGCTACCTCTACTTTGAGTATGTTATCAGGTACTTCAGAATATCTAAAAAGAATACATATTTCCAAAAAGTACTCAGCATTGTCAACTATATATAGTGAAGAATAAAATGCATATATGAAACAATGGTTTTAATATGAAAATTTATTCTAAATATGACCAGTCTGGCATAGAAACTTCTTTTCTTCTCCCCAGCGACCTTCCACTCCATGTTCTTTAACCCACAGAACATACATAGACAAGTGTCCAACTGGTGTTGTTTCTAGAGATAATTTAAAAATTCCATATCAAAAGTCATTTCTAGAATGAGTTTTCCATGATTCTATCTTTTCTATATCTTTTCCATAATTTTTTTCAAATGTTCATTTACAAGTCATGCAATTTTCTAACTCTACTTTATCACAAGTGGGCAACATTTTCAAAAAGTCTTAGATGTAGCAGATGTTTTCTTTTAAAAGGTTCTTGCAAATGGAGAGCAGCTCTTCCATATTATATTCACAGGCCTTCTAAAACATGACCACAAAATCTTCCCCAGGGGTTGTAGGCACTTCCTATTGACCCACTGCAATATGATCATTATTCTGCCATTTCTAGCTTCCAGAGTTCCAGGGACCTGTCTTGCCTGAGGGATGCCAACAGTTCCAAAAATCGTTGTCTCAGGATTCTTTTCATTTTGGGGCCCTGAAGGTCCCTCTCCATTTGTCTAGATGAAGGGTTGCTCCATTTTATTGAGACGCAGTGGTCACCCCAGGTCCTAGATTCACACATCTCCATGACCTAATGCTATGGTGACCAACTTCACAACCTGCCTGCTCCACCCTCAGTGACCCTCCTGTGGCCCCATTGTTCTCATGTCACCATGCTCTCTGCCCAAACAGGCTCTATCCTCCATGACCTGGCAGGGGTTTCACTGTAGCCCAACCCAGACTGGATGACCTGTGGGGCCCAGTCTGGGGCTCACAGAGGTGACCATGCCCATCAGGTTTTGGGGGTGGAAAGTTTGCTGCTACCTCAGGGCCTGGGCCAGGTGGTGGGCTGTAGCCATCTAAGGCCCTGTGGCCTGGCTGCAGGATCATTAGGGTAGCTAAGCAAAGGACACACTTTTTACTGCTCTGTCTGCCAGAAACCAGTAACATTTGTTTTCTTTTTTTAATTGCAGCAAACTGATCCTCAAACAGGATCAGTTTAAGTTGTTAACACTAAATAACCTTGCGTTACTACCTCTCATTTTGCAGTTACTCCGAATCCACAAGATCTTAGTCATTGCACTAGGTAGGTTAAAGGAAACAATATTTTACAATTGCTAATTTAAATACTACTTAATTTAAGTTTTAATCTATTTAATCTGGTCTTTCTTGGGAATCTCTTTTCCCCATGAAATTAAAATTATTAATTTTAACCATCAATCCTGATGTTTTAAAAAGAGTAGAAGGATACGTCCTGGCAATGGGAGGTGCCATGTTTGTACTTCAGGACCATTCCCCAACTTCTGTTCACCAGACCCTCTCTGAGTCGAGGTTTCTCTCTCTCTCTCTCTCTCTCTCTCTCTCTCTCTCTCTCTCTCTCGACTCTGGAGTTCCAGTTAGTTTAAGTGAGTCTCTTGGACAGGAGTATAAATATGGAAGCTTCGAAGTAGTCATCCTCTGCCTGCTATAAGGATGGGAAAGCAGAGAAAATTGGACTATAGAGAAGAGCACAGATAGAAAATAATCCTGATGGCTTTTCAATTCCAAATTCCCTTATGTCACCAAAGCCTGGCTGTATTTTTTCCTCTCTTTAAAAATTTTTTTCATTTATGGATTTTAGGGAGAGAGGGAAAGATCGATTTATTTTTTCACATATTTATGCATTCATTGGTTGATTTCTGTATTTGCCCCAACTGGGGATTGAACCTGCAATCTTGGTGTCCCAGGACAACACTCTAAACAACTGAGCTACCTGGCCAGGGCTACTTTTTCTCTCTTAATAAATACCTTTCCCTTTTCTATGAACTAATTTGGGTTGTTTTCTGTTCCTTGCAAAACATCCTAATTGATAAATGTCTATCCTTTCTTCCTGAAACAACTTCCCTTTCATAGCAACTTCCCCATCATCCCATCATTTGGCAATTACTGGCAAAATTCAATACACAGATACCATTTAATTAAGCATTTTTTTCAGTCCTAGGTCTTTAATTTATAGAACTATGGGAACAATATTAAGAAGATATCCATTACAACAATGTTTATAATAGAAAAAAGGAAGGGACATCATCCCATGTCCTTCAGTTAAACTTGTTGTCCAGTAATAATTTTTGTACATCAACCCAATGTAATATAGTGCAGTTTTTAAGAAGAATGAGCTAGCTCTATGCTGGTGGGAAGAGCTTCAAGACATGTCATGTTCTGATTGATAAACAGTATAGTAGGATGAGCCCATTCATGAGACAATTAAAACTCTAACTTTGTATGTGTATATGTGTAGGTGATGTGTACATGTGTGTAAATATGAAAAAGTCTAAAATCATTCCAGAAAGGTTAGACTGGAGATGTGGTAAGTTTAGTTGTGAAGAGGGGATTTCAACTTTTACTGTATAAAATATACTTCTATATGGTTTGTGTTTCATAAAGATGCATACAGAAAATAATTATTATGCATACATAATAATAATTATGTTTTTAAAAATCAAAATCTTAATGGATTTGTGGTGGGCTTAAAATATGTCCACAAATTCTAGAATATTCTTCCATTTAAGAGGCAAAATTTAATTCTCCTCCTCAAGAATATGGGGTGTTTTCTGCTCAGACCTGGAATCAATTATTTCTCTAAGAAACCAGAGCTTCTGAAAAACAATACATAGACTGAACACTGAGGGAATCTATGGCTATTAGATTGGTCATCGTTTCTTGCTTTTTTTCAGTGGAAAAAATTAGAAATATATATTTTTGTTATAAAAAAACCAGATTATGAATTCACAATGAACAAAAAAGAATGTTTGGTTAAAAGTGTTCTCATGATAGAGATGAAGATGCAGATTCATATTCTTCTCTCTCTAATTACCTTTATAAAACTCAACTGTTAAGGACACACTATGAAATAGTTTTTTCTTGTGATAATGAATTTTTTAGTTGGAATGACAGAAACAATTATCCCCTTTTTCTAATATAGCTACTTGTCTCTGAATCATTCAAATTAAATTGGCCCAGTTCTTTCATAACTGAAATTAGTGTCTTTTTTGGTCTAGCTACATATTTTTAAAATATTTTTGAGGCAGAGTAGGGGAGGAAAACTTTTTCCTTCTAGGTTCTTTGGCTGGCCTGATAATTAAATTGACATCAGACAGATTAAAAGGAGAAAAGCAAATTTAATTTCATATGTATGGGAGCACACAAAGACATGAGAGACTCCTGAACAGTCAGGCGATAGAGTTTATATGCCATCCTGAGTTAAAATGTGGGACTTCAAAGGGGAGAAAGACAATTTATAGGAAGACAGGAAGAGCAAATGTTTGGTATAAGTTTACCATGCCATGCAGACATTCTGATTTAAAAATTTATGTCATAATAATAGCTCTCTTCCTGGTATAGGCCCCCTCTATAATTATTCTTAGGCAGTTAAGGAGGAAGTAAAAAGCTCTTCTTTAGTCTTTGGGCCTTGATTGTCTTCAGCTCAAAATAATCCCCCAGCTGAAGTGGTATATTCTGGGGTGGCCTGCTCTGAAGCCCATCAATATACACATGATAAAAACATAATACATGTCAGTGTGTTAATTAGTCATGGATTGGAAGACTCAGTATTGTTAGGATATCAGTTCTCACAATATTTATCTATATAGTCAATACAATCAAATAAAAATCACTACTTTTTAAAATATAAAGTGGCAAGTGAATTCTTTATATGAAAATGAGAAGGACCTAGAATAGGCAAAATAATTTTTAAAAAGAAGAAGATTTTAAATCCTCTGATTTATACACTATAAATTTCAGGCCTACTATAAATCCCAAGTAAGTGGAACTATGGGATAGTGGCATGAGGATAAATACATAAATCAACACAAACAAATAGGGAGTCCAGAAATAGATCCATATGTATACATTGTCAACTGCTTTTTGATAAAGATGTTAAAAGTAGTTCAAAGAGGGAAAGTAATTCTTTTCAACAAATGTTACTAAAACAAGAAGAGAAACAGTATGAACAAAAAAATGAATCTTGATCCAAACTTCACATCATCTATAAAAATTAACTCAAAATTAACCTGGATCTAAATATAAAAGCTATAGTTATAAAACTCCTAAAGGGAAACAAAGAAGTGAATTTTTGCAACCCTGGTTGCCAGAGTTCAGCATACTATGGACTGTGGATTAAATCTGACCTGTTTTTGCAAATAAAATTGTATTGGGACACAGTCATGCTCATTCAATTATATATTGCCATAGCTGCTTTCACACTACAATAGCTGATTTGAGTAGTTGTAACAGACATCACCATCTGGCCTACAAAACATAAAATATTTACTTGCTGGTCCTTACTGAAAACTTTCACAGGCCCTTGAAGTTAAAAATATACTCATAATATGACCTATCAATTCCACTCCCAGGTGGAAAAGAAACATATGTTCCCTTGAAAGACTTGTATACAGATGTTTAGAGCAATTTTTTCATAACAAACAAGACTGGAAACAACCTAAAATGCCCATCAGCAGGTGAATGGATAAACAAAGTATGGTTCATCTGCACAATAAAATGCCAATCCCCATTAAAATTAGAAAAAAAAAAAGAAATACCCTACTAAACATACAGCAACATGGATGAATCTCAAAATATTATATTGAATAAGATATGAAAGAGTAAACACTGTATAATTTCATTTATATGAAATACTAGAATGGGTACAACTAATGTAATTTGATTGAAAGCAGATCAGGAGGTCCTTGGGGCAGGACACCAGGGGGTGACTGCAAAGGGCACAGGAAATTTTGAGGGGCGATCTTGTCTATGGTGTTGTTTACATTTCTCAGAACCCATTGTACCTTTAAAATGTTCACATTTTGCCCTGGTCAGGTAGCTCAGCTGGTTGAAGTGTCATCCACAGGCAAAAAAGAAGGTTGTGGGTTTGATCTTCAGTCAAGGTACACACCTAGGTTGAGGGTTCAGTCCCCAGTTGGGCCTTATACAGGAGGCAACTGATTGACATCTGTCTCTCACATCGATGTTTCTCTCTCTCTCCCCACCAACCTCTCTCTCTAAAATCAATTTCAAAAACACATAGTTGGGTAAGGATTTAAAAACAAATGATGTGCATATTTCATTTAATTTTTACATCCATGCAGTTAATTTTAAAAGTAAAAAAAAAAGATTTGGAATGAATCAAACTTGAACTATTACAATGAAAACAAATATAAAAGCAAAGTCTCACTTTAGTACAAACTTTGAAATAATCTATGCAGAAATGGACCTTAGGTCTGAAGTATATTTCTGATATAAGTGCCTTGGAGACTAACTTTGGATCTCTTTAAGTAAATGGTCAGAAGTGTGCTGAGTTGGTTTGTGCTGGTTACCAACTGATAAGCATAAAGAAATGTAAATGTTTTGGGTTGTACTGTATTGATTTTCCATCAACATATTGGAAACCAGTGAGTTATAACAGCACATGGTAAACACTAAGGCTTATAACCTAAGTCTTCTCTCTAGGGAGAGGACATAAATTTATAAAGACTCTCAAATCAGGAAGGAGAGAAGCATCTGTAGCATGGCAGAATCCTCACTCTAGCTGAGTCTTCTGATCAATAGCCATGCAACCACCGAGGAAGTCCAGGGAGCCAGAATTTGGTACCTTTACCTGTTTACATAGTTATCACCCTATGGATGTTCCCATTAAGTTGGCCATCAAAGACACCTTATATTCTGTAACCACATCACTATTCCTAACTGTGATACCCACATCTTGTGAATCCTCAATAAACTAAACCTTTGATAAGAATGGAATAATTTCAGAGTTGGCAGGGTGAGTTTATTCTAAATGTACACAAGCTGTTTTCATTTTAGTTGCTACACAGATCATCTTTTATCAAGATTAGACTTGAAATACGTATGCTTTATAGCCTGAAGATTTGGCTGGAAAATATTAAGGAAGACAATCTCATGTTTCCTAACAGCTTTCATCAGCTTCTATTTCCTCACAATTCTGGATAGTGTAAAGTCCAAGATCAAGGCGCTGGCAGATTTGGTGTCTGGTAAAGGCCTGGTATCTGGTTAATAGATGGCTATCTTCTTGCTGTGTCCTTACATGGCAGAAAAAGTGAGAGAGATCTCTCTGGGGATTAGTTTATAAATACCCTTTTTTCATATTGAGGATGTTCCTTCCATTCCTATAGTATTTAATGGTTTTGAAGATGAGAGGGTGATGGATTTTGTCAAAAGCCTTTTCTATATCAAGGTAATGATGTAGTTGTTTGTTTTTTTCTTCACTCCTTTAAATGTGATGTATTATAGTCATTGATTTTCTTATGTTGAACCATATGTGCATTCCTGAGATAAATGCCAATTGATTATGGTGTATATGCCTTTCATATGCTGCTAGATTTGGTTTGCTTTCATTTTGTTGAGGATTTTTGCACTTATATTAATAAGGAAAATTGGCCTGTAGTTTTCTTTTCTTGTCATATTTTTATCTGACTTTAGTATCAGAGTAATTCTGGCTTAGAATGAGTTAGGACATATTCCAATAAACTCATAAGAAATCAATACAGCACAACCCAAAACATTTACATTTCTTTACGCTTATCAGTTGGTGATCAGCACAAACCAACTCAGCACATTCTTAACCATTTACTTAAAGGGATCAAGGGTTAGTCTTCAAGGCACTAATATAATTTTCTATTCTTTGAATAGTTTAAGAAGAATAGGTGGTACTTCTTTAAATAACTGGTAGACTTCAACATTGAAGCTATCTGGCCCTAGTCTTTTCTCTGTTGAGTAGTTTTTGATTACTGATTTTTTTTAACATCTTATACTTATAGGCTTGTTCAAATTTTCTATTTCTTCTTGAGTTAGTTTTGGTAGTTTGTGGGCTTCTATTAAGTTGTCTATTTCATCTAGGTTACCTAATTTGTTGGCATACAATTTTTCATAGTGTCCTCTAATAATCCTTTTTATTTCTGTAAGAGCAATAGTAACATCACCACACTCTTTCTTGATTTTAGTAATGTCAATCTTTACTTTTCCCTTGGCCATTCTAGCCAAAGATTTGTCAATATTGTTGATCCTTCCAAATAACTACTTTTTTTGTTTTGTTGATTTTCTGTTCTCTATTTCATCAATCTCTCTTCAATTTTTATTATTTTCTTCCTTCTTTTGGCTTTTGGTTTGGTTCAGGAACTTCTCTAGTTCCTTAACATATAAATTTTGGTTATTTATTTGAGATCTTTCTTGTCTTTTAAGTAGGCATTTACATTACAGACTTCCCTTGGAGTGCTGTTTTTGTTGCATCCCATAGTTTTGATATATTGTTTTCATTTTCATCTGTCTCAAAGTATTTTTGCATTTTCCTTGTGCTTTCTTCTTTGGCCCACTGACTTGTCCAGAACATGTTGTTTAACTTTCACATATGTGGAATTTTCCAGTTTTGTTTCTATTATTGATTTCTAATTTTATTCCATTGTGGCCAGAGTAGATACTTTATGTGATTTCAATCTCTCAAAATGTTCTGAAACTTGTATTGTAGCCTAATATATGGTCTATCACAAAGAATTGTTCCATATACACTTGAGAAAAATGCTTGTTTATGATGTTTTGGTATGGAATGTCCTGTATACATCTATTAGGACTGCTTTATTTTTACTGTTGTTCAGGTTCTTCCTTATTGATCTTCTCTTTAGTTGTTCTCTCTATTGTTGAAGATGGGGTATTAAAGTCTCTGATGATTGTTGTAGAATTGTCTGTTTCTCCCCTTAATACTGTCCATTTTTTTCTTTGTATATTTTTTAGCCCTGTTGTTAGGTGTGAGCATGTCACTGAACAGTGATTGGAGACTTGCTGCCTGTGCCACCCTCTAGGCAAAATTTCAGAGGCTAAGATTTGGTGATAAGGGAAAGAAGTCTTTATTCAAAAGCTTCACAATTTTTTAATAACAGCTTTCCACATGTATTAGTCAATTAAGCTTATCATTAAGGCTAAACTCTTTAGTTATAGCTTTAATCACTTAGAATTCTAACAACTGAGTTCTATCATTCCCCCTGTTAGTTTTAATTATCCTATTTCTAAAACAATATAAGATACAAAAGCTACACAATTTTGGAAGAATGGCAGGCTTCTGCCTCAGAGCTCCTCCCCTCTAGAACACCCAAAGAATAACCAGGCCAGCCCACCCCTAGTCTGTACCTGAAGTTTCTTCCCATCCAAAATACCATCCATTGGAAAATGCAGGCAGCTGCAGCATGATCATCCAGGCATCCTCAAGGAAGAGAGCTGAAGAGAGACAGAGAGAGCCAGAGAGCCAGCCTCTACCATCTTTTTATTCCATCCAGTTCAGAGCATTCAGCTTCTCAGCCAATCCTGTCTTAGACTGCTTACATTACCTTTGGCAACCTCCTTCCATGGCCACTCCTTATTCCTCCCCAGTGATCTGACCAGATCTCTCTGTACAATTACACCTTCTTAATGAATTGAACCTTTTATCAATATACAATGCCCTTCTTTGACTTTTGCAACTTTTTTTGACTAAAAATCTATTTTGCCTGATGTCTATTTTTATCTGTTTATTTTCAACCTATTTGTGTTTATAGCACATGGGGGTATCATTTTTTAAATCTATTCTGTCATTCTGTCTCCACTTTTAGTAGCAGAGTTTAATCCATTCACAGTTAAAGTAGTTACTAATGAGATAGGCCTTATTTTTGTTATTTTGCTATTTTTCTCTTTTTATCCCTTATTCCTCAATTTTCCATTACTTCTTTTGTGTTTATGTGATTTTTTAAATATACACCATTTTTTATTCTTTTTCATGTCCTTTTCTGTGAAAAGTTTAAGTTATTAGTGGTTACCCTCGGGGATTATAATTAGACTCTTAAACTTACAACACTCTATTTTGTATTAATGCCATCTTAACTTCAATAGTATACTGAAACTTCTCTTATATAGCTCCTTCCCTCTCCCTGCATGCTGTTGGTATCATAAATTTCATGTTTACACACTGCCTTTACTTAAAGTCAACTGATTTGTAACTGTTAATCACATATACAAAACCTTTACAGAAGCATCTAGAAGAGTATATGACCAAACAACTGGGCATTATAGACTTGCCAAATTGATTCATAAAGTTTAACCAGCACAGAATTCCAACCAAGGTGGAGGCATAGGTAGAAACCCTTTGCTTCCTCGCACAACTAAAAGGAGGATAACAACCAATCTAAAATCAATAAATAACCAGAAGTGCCAGAAAATCAAGCTGCTTGGAACTCCAACAACCAAGGAATTAAAGAAACAGTCAACTAGAACAACCACACTGGTAAGATGGCGGACAGAGAGAACCCATGACAAGGTGGTGGACCACACAGGCAGGGCTGACTGAACAGGAAACTGAGACTCAGAGCTGACTGTGGACTACGGTGGTTGCTGAGGTGGGAGAAACTCCCAGTCTTACATGAGAGTTCATTGGAAAGTGGGCTAGAACCAAGCAGGCAAGCTTCATTGTTCTCTCTCTGGCCCCTCCCCCACAGCGCAGCAAGGAGGGTTGCTCTGCCCTGGTGAATACCTAAGCCACCCCCTTACAGCTTAACAGGTGCCCCAAGAGAAAGAAATTGGGCCCAAATGAAAGAACAGAGCAAAACTTCAGAAAAAGAGCTAAGCAATGAGGAGACAGCCAACCTATCTGATAGAGAATTTAAACCCTGGTAATCAAAATGCTCACAGAACCAATTGAGCCTGGTTGAAAAATGAAAGATCAACTGAAAAATACACAAAATGAAATAAAGCAAAATATTCAGGGAACCAACAGTGACAGGAAGAAAACCAGGACTCAAATCAATGATTTGGAACAAAAGGAAGAAATAAGCATCCAAACAGACAGAATGAAGAAACAAGAATTCAAAAAAAAAAATGAAGAGAGACTTAGGAACCTCTGGCACAACTTGAAGCATTCCAATATCCAAATTATAGGGGTGCCAGAAGAACAACAGCAAAAAAATTGAAAACTTATTTAAACAAATAATGAAGGAAAACTTCCCCAATCTGGCAAAGGAAATAGACTTCCAGGAAGCCCAGAAAGCTCAGAGAGTCTCAAAGAAGTTGGACCCAAAGAGCAATGCACCAAGACACACCATAATTACATTACTTAAGATGAAAGATGAGAGAATCTTAAAAGCAGTGAGAGAAAAGAAGAGAGTTACCTACAAAGGAGTATCTACAAGACTATCAGCTGATTTCTCAAAAGAAACCTTGCAGTCAAGAAGGGGCTGGAAAGAAGTATTTGAAGTCATGAAAGGCAAGGACCTACATCCAAGATGACTCTATCCAGCAAAGCTATCATTTAGAATGAAAGGGCAGGTAAAGTGCTTTCCAGATAAGGTCAAGTTAAAGGAGTTCATCATCACCAAGCCCTTATTATATGAAATATTAAAGGGACTTATCTAAGAAAAAGAAGATAAAAATATGAACAGTAAAATGACAACAAACTCACAACTGTCAACAAATGAACCTAAAAAAGAAGAAAAACAATGAAAACAAAAACTAAGCAAACAGCCAGAACAGGAACAGAATCAGAGAAATGGACATCACATGGAGTGATTTCAGTGGGGGGCAGGGGGAGGGAGGAACAGGGAGGAAGAGGTTCAGGGAAGAAGAAGCATAATTGGTAGGCATAAACTAGACAGGGAGAGATCAAAAATGGTATAGGAAGCCCTGGCTGGCATAGCTCAGTGGATTGAGCGTGGGCTGGGAACCAAAGTGTCCCAGGTTCGATTCCTATGCCCCCCACTGAAATCACTCCATGTGATGTCCATTTCTCTGATTCTGTTCCTGTTCTGGCTGTTTGCTTAGAATGTACCCAGCTAGGGTACATTCCTGGGTTGCAGGCCATAACCCCCAGCAACCGCACATTGATGTTTCTTTCTTTCTTTCTCTCTCTCTCTCTCTCTCTCTCTCTCTCCCCCTCCCTTCCCTCCCTAAAAATAAATAAATAAAATCTTAAAAAAAAACCACTGTAAAAAATGGTATAGGAAACAGAGAACTCAAAGAACTTATATGTACAACCCATGAACATGAACTGAGGGGGGATGCTGGAAGATTGGGAGCTGCAGGGGGGAAGGGAGATAAAAGGGGAAAATTTGGAAAACCATAATAGCATAATCAATAAAATATACTTAAAAAAATTTAACCAGCACAATAATCATACCCCCCAAAATTCTTCAAGATAATACTTTTATTCTATAATTTAATCTGCATGCATAATCAACAATTATGTTGTTGTCTGTAATTATCCCTTAAATAAAATTTAGTTGTCCTATTTTGATGTATGCTAGTGGAAATGATATAATAAGTGATATGATGAAGAACTCTTTCTGAATGAATCCACTGACTTTCATTTTATGAATTTTTATTGAGCACCTATTTTACATCGGATAATGGAAATGGGAATATATAATAATAATAATGAGAGGGTGGCAATGATTATTTTATTAAAATAGTACTTATAAACTTTTATAAAACACTTATTTTGAATCAGGGACACTTTATTTCACATAATATATAAAAGAAAAGTCACTGCTCTCAAGATGTTCATAATCAGTGGGAAGAGACATGAGAAAAAAAACACGTGGTATAATATAATAAGCATTATGTTATGGGTAAAGGTGAAACCACTTGACTTAAAGTGTGAATAAACATTACCAGGTAAAAAAAGGAAAAAAGGCTTTTCCACATAGTTGGAAAAACAAATGCAAATTCCAAAATTTTGATGTAATTTCAATAATAATATAGCCTCTGGAGAAGTTGGAGATGGGGGAACTACAAGGGAGAGTGGTAAGCCAGGCAGGGGTAAGTTTTCCAGAAAGTTATCAAAAAAATGTTTTTGTTCTCTACATTTGCTATATTTCCAAATTTCTCATATGGCTTCTGAAAAAGATTCAGTAACAAATGGTATAAAATAAACATATTATATTGAATTCTTATGTGTAATACAGGAGGTTGAGCCTGGAGATCTCGACTGCTCATTCAGATAAGCTAAGAAAACCACAAGGAAGACCTGATGCAGCAGACAGTCTTTATCACACACATTACAGGGAGCATCAATGGTGGCAGATTGGCAAAACAGGACCACATCTCCTCCAGTCTGAGGTTCCTTACTAGGAGTCCCAGACAAAGGTGGCATGAATCCAAGTTACACAAACTTACATGTGGCCCGAAGCTATATCACATCAGTGTGTATGTGCAGAAGGAAAGAGTCAAGAAGCAGTCACCACACAAGAAATGGATCCCCAGGGGAGACAAGGAGGGAGCCACATTTCATTTCCAGGACAATACACGTTCTTTCTGGCCAGTGGCCAACTGGCCAGCCTTCTGGCATGGGTGGTAGAGGGGCCATGTCCAGCATTAACCCCACATTGTGTTATAAAATACTCTGTGGCTGCTAAAATTTCCCAATTAACAGTGACATTTCTTTTTTTTTAATTATTTCATTGTTGTTCAAATGTGTATGTTTTCAAGGTACAAATGTTAATGATAGGTTAGGGTAAGGCAGCATAAAATGGCTTTTTGGTAATCATATGAATAGCTCTATAGAAAAAAACAGTAACAAACATTTATTGACCACTTACTGTGTGTTACATAGTCTATAAAGCACTTTACATAGATTTTACCCCTGTAATTTAATCCACACAATAATTCTAAGAGATTGCTTTTTACTATATGTTATGCCAAACTAATTTTGAAAAAGTCACTAAATGTTCTGCTACCTGCTCTGTCAGCATATTTTCTAGTAAATGATTGGGCTCCTAGACAACCCCTGCAGAAACCACTACAGGAAGCCAAAAAGGAAACTGGCTCAAACTGGTTAAGGCAGCCATTATGAACTTAAGGTGGCTGAGAGTTCATTATAATAGTAAAATCCTTGCCTCTGGGAGCAATGTGGACATTATTTGCTGAACATTTGACACATGAAGAAGCATGACCTGCTTCTGTACCTGCACCAACCCAACACCACTCCTTACATACTATACAGGCTATGGCAAAAATTTCCATCATGAATATGTATTAATTTGACAGGATAAGAGCACAGAGGCATCCCAGTTTGGGAGATCCATGGCTTTGGAAATTATTACTCATGGGCTACTTACTTTGTGTGGTGTAGACCCTGAGAAAGAAGATACCTACCAAAAAGGGCTCTTGGTGGCTAACTGGCCTCAAATTTAAAAAGAGATCCTAGCAGCCATTTATAAACAGGGGTCTCTCACCCAAGCTGTGCTTCAGGGAGAAGTGTGCACTAGGCCGCCTAGTCCTGCACTGAACTGCCTTCCTGCACTGTGTTCCTGTCATCTGAGCCAGCCCTTTTAAAGGATTTCCTGAAATTGTATTTCAACCAATAGAACTGAGGCTTTCTCCATCAAATTGGAGCTATGCAGCTATATCCCCCATCCGCATCTTCACCAACTGATCAGAGTAACTCTACTCTGACTGTGAGGGTGTGGAGTCCTCATTTGCATGAAGACAGACCAATCAGGGACTAAGGGCAGGGACTTCTCTCTATATACAAGGCAGTTTCCCCCTGGTTTGTAGAGTGTGCTTTTCCACTGAAGGATACCTGACTGGAACTGAAAAACCCAAAGGTGTCTTGCAAGAGCAGAGCAGTCTAGCATGCTGTGCTGCTTTTTCTTAAGATTTTACTTATTTATTTGAGAAACATTGATTGGTTGCCTCTTACACACCCCCAACCAGGAACCTGGCCCACAACCCAGGCATGTGTCCTGACCAGGAATCAAACCAGTGACATTTTGGTTCCCAGGCCAGCACTCAATCCCCTGAGCCACACCAGCCAGGGCTGTGCTGCTTCTTAATTGAGTTGTAACACGATTGAGTTGTTCTGCAGCGGTGTTGTATTACAATTGAGCTATTTGCACTGAATAAAGTTTCCTTCTTGACTGCACCCAAAATTGAAAATTCCTATTGATGTTGGAATGGCACCAATGATCTCTCTTGACAGTAGTAACTACCTTTGGTGTGCTCTCCAATTCTTTTTTTTTAAGTTTTTATTTTATTTACTTTTAGAGAGAGAGGAAGGGCAGGAGAAAGAGATGAAGAAAAACATTGAAAGGTTGCCTCTCACATGCCCCCAAACTGAGACTGGACCTGCAACCCAGGCATATGCCCTGAACTGGGAATTGAACCAGCAACCCTTCACTTTGCTGGACAACACTCAACCAACTGTGCCATGCCTGTGAGGGCTATAGTCTCCCATTCTTGACTCAACAAGAAGCTAACCCATTCTAGGTTTGATAACATGTATCACTCATTATTGGTAATTTTACTTTACAAATCGGGGAACTGAAGCATGGGCATCTATCACTTAGGGTGCAATCATGAAGAATAGAAACGACTCCTGATATTTCAAGCATTAATATTTAGTACAAAGAATTAGGTGCCTAAAAGTCTTTGGAAGGACTGGAGCAACTATTGCATTACTTTTCATTTGTACCACTGCTTCTGTGCTCCAGAGAATAAGAAATTGCTGTTGCTGCTGCTACTACTGCCACTCAGAGGCCATAAAAGTTCAGAAAACTGCTGATGATTATCACAGCTGTCTTAGATTACTGAGGCAGAGACTAGTAGGAAAGCAAGTCAAAACTCAAGCAAAAAATCCCACAAAACAATAATTTATGTCTTTCTTCCATTTTCCAAATCTTCTAATAGACATCCCATTTGGCAAAATGTAAATGAATCCAGAACACTGGCCATAAGGGACTCTCGGAAATGTAGTTCCCCGGATTCCAGCACTGCCTTAGGGAGAGCTAAGAGTATGAGAAGAATGCTTGTATTAGTTTTCTATTGTTGCAGTAAACACTTATCAACAAAATGACTTAAAACAACACCCACTATTATCTGACAGTAATTCTATTAATCAGAAGCCCAGTGGACTCAGCTGGGGATTCTGTTTAGGGTGTCACAAAGCTGGAGTCAAGGTGTCAGCCAGCAAAAACACTTGGTAAGAATATGCTTCCAGGCTTGCTCAGGTTGTGAGCTGAATTCATTTCATTAATGTGGTTTCTGTGTGGGTACTTCTGTCCTTAAGCCAGTACCCATGGTCTGAGTCCTTCTCATGCTTCAAATCTCTATGAAGTTCCTTTCTGCTGCATCTGTATGACTTAAATTTTACCTTTAGGGGTTCATGTGATTACATTGAATTCACCTAGAAAATCTGGACTAAGCCCTCTATCTTAAAGTCAGCTAGTTAGTGACCTTAATTACATCTGCCAAGTCTTTTTGCCATGTAATGCAACATAGCAGTAAGAGGAATACCAGGGGACAAATCACGGGAGTCAAAATTCTGCCTAGCACAATCCTCATTTGAAGAAAGCAATAAACAAGAAATATTCCAACATAAGAAACTAGATTTGCTCAAGATCATTCATGTTACTTATCTTCATCAACTTTAATAATAATAGTGTCTACCATAAGCCTGAAAACGTGTACGTAAGATGTTATCTATGTTAGACATGTATTTCTTTAAGAAAAATCAAATAGCAAATTGACTTTGTGGTACTTCATGTAGTGTGTTTCAAAATTAGTTTAAATGAAGTGCTCAGTGCAATGCTAAGAACGCAATAAATCCCATATTGTTGTTATTCCCATTTTCAAGATAAGGCACTGTGCCTCTCAGGGGTGACCTAATTTGCTTAAGACCACATGACTCAGTGACCTAGCATGGCTTCCATAAATACTGTTCAACTTCAAATGTGAGAATAAATTTAAAATATTGCATGCAATGAACTCGGTTAACACAATGCCCAGTAAATTTTAACTATTACTGTTATTAATGACACAAGATATCCTATTATCCTAAATAGACATGAGATTTCTAAAAGCTACTTACTATTGAATTAATTTAGTTCAAACTCCTAGCTCCAATTTACAGTTGACCCTTGCACAACTCAGGGGTTGGGGCACCTACCTCCTGTGCAGTAGAAAATTCTAATATGACTATAATTAGCCCTCAGCACATGTGGCTTATCAACAAGGGAGTTTACCCTTGAACAATTCCAGTTTGAACCTTGTGGGTCAACTGAACTGTAGTCAATTGAAAACCCCTGTTGCTCAAGGGTCAAATTGTAATAGGGAATAAAAACTTTATACTACTCTAAAATGGAAGACTTACCATAAAATGGAATTAAAATAAGATGTACTAACAAATTGATAAAAAGAACTCACACACTGACAGTTTCTTTGTAAGCATACTGCAAATGCCAGCAGAGTTCCAATCCCTGCCTGTACAAGAAATGGCCCTGACCACAGCTCCAGGTGACGCAGGTTGCCCAACTGCAGGAATTTGGCTGACACTGACCAGTTCCAGGATGCTGACGTTAAAGATTCATGTCCAGACCACCAAGGACACTGCCCGCACGTCCACAGCTTCTCCTCCTGATTTCTTTGTTCTCCTTGTTCCTCTCCCTTCTTATAAAAACCCCTGCCTGCACTGAGATGTTAAGATGGGCTTTGAGATGAGAGTCCCTCATCTTCCAGATGACCAGCACCTAAATAAAACCACTTTCCTTTACATTGGCACCTGCCTCTCCGGTATTCGCTTTCAAAGTAGCACGTAGCAGGACCTTGGTTTGTGTTATAAAACGTACTTGCCTCCTACATCCTCCCACAACACCTCTTTCTCAGCAACCCTATGTATCCCCTTCAAATATATTCAAGATTGTTATTTTCCTAAACGAACAAAAAAAATTGTGTGATGATTGGCATTGTCTTACATTTTCTCCAATTTCCTCAGTGTTTGATATGAGACACCTAGATTCTCACATTCTGGAAAGTTCTATTGAACAAGCCTGAAACTCTAAGAATGAAAAAGGCAAGTATCTTCCTCCATTTACGAAAATTGTATTGAGCTTGCAGACCCCCAGACCATATTTTGGCAACCCACTGGGTTAGAGTATGTTATTCTCTTCATGATCAAGACTTCTAGATTGCCTGGTACCATCTCATTTTTTTCTGTAGCCAGTAATTACTAGTAGAGTGCCAGTAGCTCTACCTTCCAGGATGATAAGGGCTTTTGACGGTTATAATTCCTGCACCTACTTGAAGCGCAATAATCACCAAGAGAGCGATGAACCTGGCAGCAGGGCAGGTCTCACAAAATCTGATGCGGCCTAGAGCGGCAGGTCTCTGGGGCAACTGAGGAAACTGAAGAAAACACAACTAGGCCAGGACCACTCGACTGAGTCTCAAAGTTTAATAAGTTGTCTAAAAACTCTTTAATCAACATAAGTGATATTTAAAGGCAATACTTTAAAAATTAGAAAATTCGAATTGGTAAGCTTCAGACTGCTGGCAGTTTTGTAAATAAAATTTTACGAATGATTTTCGGAAAATTTTACAAATCGTTGCTCAAATCACTCAAAGGGCTAGCTCTGGCACTAGGTCGCGTGACTGGGCAGTTAGGACCGAAGACTGACGGGAAAAATCCTCAGGTACCAGAACTCCTCTAGCCCCTCAGCCAACTTTCACCTCGCAGTAGTCCTTCTCTCTACCCACTCCACCCGGTCGTCTCTGATTGGCTAGACTGTCGCAAGTTCTTGTTGCCATTGGCCTGGAGACCATAGGGGTGGAGTCAGAGAGACTTACCTCTGCCCAGCCCCCTTGGGAGCGTTACTGAGCACGGCGTTGGAACTTGGGAACAGTTGTGAGGAGGCGGCTGGCGGGGTGTGGCACCGCTGTAGGTACGTTGGGGGCGGACGCGAGCCCTGGGGGTGCAGCGTTTGGACGACTCAGCTGTTTCTCCGAGGCCGGGAGCATCTCTGAGGCCCGGCCGAGGACCCCCTCGGCGGCGCGCCGCGCCAGCTGAGGTAGTTTGTGGCGGGGCTGGCTGAGGCGTCTGTGGAGGTGCTGGGGCTCGGAGCTGGTCGGGAAGACGCCCGCGAAGGGCGAAAGGATGCTTCTACTTGGCTTTTCGGGAGAGTTGCGGGTTACATGGTAGTGGTTTGTGGCTCTGGTGTGTGTAGCGGTCCGTCGTGGCAGTGGGGGCTGTGTAGGGACATCGACCTAGGGTTTTTTTTTTTACTCGCCGAGTCAGTAAAGCTTTGGGCTGCAACGGCTTATGCCGCACTACACCGGACTACTTTTTCGCGCTAATGGATGAAATGTAGTCCCCAGCCCCAGTTTTTGTAATCGCTTACCCAGTTTACTTGAGGTGCTTTACTCAGTCGGGTGAATAATCTGGTGCCGGAACAATTGGCTGGACTTCACCAGGTGGCAAGGAGGCGTTCCTTGATATATGCTGTTAAGAACCAGGCACTAACATATCAGGAGTAATATAAAATTATGAGCAATATGCCAAAATGCCTTTGTTAATGAAGGAACTTGGAGCACAACCATGTAATCTGCACCTGTTCATTCGCCCAGTGTAGGGATGCTATAATTTAATGATGAAAGCTGAGTACAAGGATGGTCTTTATCCTAGAAGTTCATATTTGTAAATTAGGGGGAATATCAGAGACTATTTACTTACCGTCCCTTTCCCACCTACTTTCCCCAATTTTGGCAAGTTCAAGAATGTGTCCAGTACAAAGGAAACTATTCTTTTGCTTTGTTGAAAATCTTGCTATGCATGGAAAACTGACTTCCACTTTTCTATGTTAGTATGTTGAGGATGAAGTTTCTAATGTAAGCTTGCACAGCTGGCTTGTTTTAGAATAAGCTAGTTTTTTGTTACTGTTGTTTGGTTGGGTTTCTTTTTTGTGGGGTGTGGGGAGCTTATACACAACAAATCTCTCGTAGTTCTTGGAGGCTGGCAAGTCCAAGATAAGGCGCCAGCAGATTGGGTGCCTGGCGAGAGCCTGTGTTCTAGTTCCTGACAAGCTAGTTTTCACTGCTGAAAACTTAGATGTGATCAAGATGTAGAAAAAGATCATTGTACTGAATGATTCATTGGAAGATTTACATCATACTCACTTAAACAGACTGATTTTTCTGTATTGGGATTTAATACTCTTTTCATTATGATTCTGTCATGTATTCACTTGTAGCCAATAAATGACCTGCAATGTAACTATTTGCAAAACAAAAAGGGGAAGGACATTCAAAATAGATAATTTATATCACAGGAAAGCTATTGAAATGCAAACATTAAGCATCTGAATGAAGGACTGATTACACTGAATTCAGCTTTTTGTGATTAATGCCACCTTAGTTTATCCTTCATTTTTTACAAATGCTGAATCAGACCCTTATCAAATTAATGTACTTAACACTTAGTCTTACCTTATTGACTGCTGTACTAAACCTCAACCTTCAATTCCATTGTACTTCCCTGCTATTTAATATGTTTAATTCTGGTATAAAAATATTGCACCATCCCTGCACCTTTGCCTGTTCATATCAGGTAGTTCTCTTACAGTGGGTGTGTACAGACGTATTTCATTTGATGTAAACAAATTTTAAGTAATATGTTTTATAGTTGTTAAAAATAAATTGTGTACCTTTAAATGCACAAGAGTATTAGTTCTCATTAAATTGAGATTATATTGGGTTGGCCAAAATTCTGTTATGTTTTCTCTGTACAATGGCTGTAGTAGTGCTTAGTTGTCTTTAACTTCATTTGGAACAATTTTATTAGGTTGTATTGTTACAGCTGGCATATCAGTGTATATTTTTTAAAAAATCAAAATTGGTGAATTTTTGTACAACCATTTTCATATTGAAGATGGAAGCAAATATGCAACTTTTAATGTATTTATTATTTCAAGAAAGGTAAAAATGAAACTGAAATGCAAAGAAAAGATTTGTGCAGTGTATGGAGGTGGTGCTGTTGACTGATCAACTGTATCAAAAGTGGTTGGTTAATTTTCTTGGTACTATTGACATTTCGGCCAAATAATTCTTTGCTGTGGGGCTGTCTTACACATTGGAAGATGTTTAGTAGCACACCTAGACTCTATCCACTAGAAGCCAATAACAGGAGAAAGCTGACATACTCAAAATATCCAAATCAATAAAGTTATTAGTGAAAATGAAAAATGTGTCTTTATTTTATGGAAAAAAATGTAATAGACTTTTGACTAACCCAAAATTAAATATAAAATACAAAACCCATGCCCTGGCTGGTGTGGCTCAGTTGGTTGGAGCATCATCCTGAAGCTCCAAGGGTCACAGGTTTGATTCCCGGACAATGCACATGCCCAGGTTGCAGGCTGCCAACAGTCTCACTCTTCCCCTCTCTCTAAAATTGGTGAAAAAAAATGTCCTCAGGTGAGGAGAAAAAAAATACAAAGGGCCATGTTCTTCTAATTCTCTCACATTCTTACATCATTTAAATCATTCTGTTCTCTTTTTTAAAGATTTATTTATTTATTTACTTATTTATTTGAGAGAGGTGGAAGGAGGGAGAAAGAGAGAGGAATATCAATGTGTGATTGCCTTTTGTGTACCCCCGACTGGGAACCTGGCCCACAACCCAGGCATGTGCCCTAACTGGGAATCAAACTGGCGACCCTTTGGTTCATAGGCCAGCACTCAATCCACTGAGCCACACCAACCAGGGCTGTTCTTGAGGCTTTATTAAACTTTAACCTCTACCTTTAAAAATGCATCCCTATAGACTCAGGCAACTTATCCCTCTTTAGCTTTACCAATTTAAGTAGGACAGAAAGACTGTAGTCAGGCAATAGCTAGGAGTAATAACCAGCATTCTCTAGGTAGGGCAGATCATTGCATATATTGAATTTTTGAACTCCTTTTGAATTTTTGAAATTTTTTGAAATTTGAATTTTTTAAATTTGTAAGGATTATGGGATGCTTATATACAGATCTTTTTAAACTTAATCATTAATTATGAGGTATGTCCAGAAAAAGTCCAGCCATTGTTAATATGACAACAGTTTGTGCAACATCAATGTAACCTGGCAGCCAAGGACAGTGCCCTGGAATGTGTATGCATGAACAATGACAACTTCATTGTACTAGTTGATGGGGGCAGTAGATGCCATTGAGGGAGCATGTGTACTGTGTGGCCATTACAGTCAAAATAACTAAGCAAGTAGAGCAACAAATCTGCATCAAATTTTGTTACGCTTGAACATGCCTCCATGGAAACTATTTGGATGATTCAGAAGCCTTCTGGGGATGATGCAGTGAGTGTAGCACAAATAAAAGTGTGGCTTAGATGCTTCAAAGATGGTCAAGAATCTGTCAAAAGTGATCCACATTCTGGAAGGTCTGCAACAAGCAAAACACCTGAGAATATTGAAAGTGTACAGGCTGCAATCAACAAAGATTGGCAACTGAAAGTGTGATAACTAGAAACTGGTCTGGGGATTCCAAAAACTATTGTGTCCTAGATTTTGATGCAGTTCTTTGCATGAAACATGTCATGGCAAAGTTTGTCCTGTGGCTTCTGCTACCAGAGCAGAAGGAATATCGTGCAGCAGTTGCTAATGATCCTGGAAGAATTGTGTGAGGCCTACTTTGAAGGGGACTGAGGCATCATTGGCCAATGCACAACACTTCTTGTATCTTGTATCTTCTTCGATAAATGTCTCTCTTTTTCATATTATAGGGCTGCATACTTTCTGGATAGACTTCATATATGTATCTACTAAATGTGGTACCATAAGTATACCCTTGAGTTTCTACTGTGTATAGTGCAGCTGATATCAAATAGCTTATGGGATGGCTACAGCAAAAAGTTGTTGAGGCCTTTTTTTGGTTCTCTTTAATAAGGAAAGAATAAACCTTGGATGGCTTTCCAGAGGTTCATTTTTTATGTTGAGTCTTCATTTAAGCAACATTCAATAAAACTATATGAAGGACATTTCACTTAGTATATAAAAATAAGCACATCTCTTTTTGTATGTATACTTGTGATGGGAAATTCAGATAAGGGAGTAGTTCTCTTGAAGGAAGCCTTTCTTGAAGAAGTGATCTTTAAACCTGATGTTGAAGGTTGGGGGAAAATGGGCAGATGTTGATATATGGCAGTTCTGATGAATTTGAAAAGTGAAGAACAGATTTATAGGAAATTAGGAGATAAATTTTGATAGCTTCAAGAAAAACAAAATATCTTTTTAGGAAAGATAATGCAATCATGATAATTTGGTTATATAGAGAATTTTTGCCAATAACAACTTAAGTATTGATTTAACTACACAAATGTGGAAAGGAGTACAGGGTGTAGAAAAAAGCTAAATCCTCAACTCTGTAGGAACTTGATAATGACTAAAATGTGTAACTCAAGAAATATAAGTATGAACGTTAGTTAAAACAACAAGTTATTTTAATTATTTACATGTGATTGCAACTAGGCATTAAGGAATGCTGGCACGCAACTACTTTATTTCATTAGGAGCATTTTATACTGCTTTATTTTATGCTGTTACATTGATAAAAAATTTTAAAGACAATAGTCCACTGGTTTATAGACCACTGTAAGGATAAGATTGTGTTCATTATGAGATTGTCTCCTGGCTCATATTGGTCAAGTTTTGTCACTTTCTTGACCACTATATACCCTTTAAGGTAAACCTTTTCTCTCAATACCTTATCTGATTTGTACTTGTGTTATGAGATTTGAGTGTTCAGATCATGGGTTCAAATACTGGCTCTCAGCTGTTTCCTTGAAGATATTAATATAACCTACCTTAGGCTCAAGATTTATTTTGTGAAGTTTTTACTTTTTAGAAAAAATAATGGTAAAAAATAAATGGGTTCAGTGGATTTTTAAAAAAATCTAATAAGAATTGCCCTTTATTGTGTTTATAATTAGAGATACAGACATCTCATAATGAGGAAAACCCATGCACCACCAATCATGTATCAATAATAAGAAAAATCTTAAAAGGTCTTTTATTCTCCAAAAAGTACTTATTCCATTTTGCTGACATGGCAATTTTGCAATTCAGTGGGTCATCTTGCAAGAGGAGCTGGGTCATCCATGACTCCTTATTGCTCCTGTCACACCCTGGCAGTATGTTCTTACTGATATGCCAGAAGACCTGGGATTCTCACTGGCAGTACATAAAGGGTTTAAATTTGTAGCACGCAGCATTGTCCCTAGGCAAATCTGTTTTTCCAATCCTTAAAAGCCTTGAAATTTGACATTGAGTTGGGCTCCCTGTGGATGACAATCCTTTCAGGCATCCATTTCCAGAATAGGGAGGTTTCATCTATACTGAATATTTGCTGTGGCAAGTGATTTTCCTTCATGATCAGCTTATCTAAAATTTCCAAAAATTTTTCAGCTGCTTTCACATCAGCACTTACAAACTCAGTACTCATTTCCACATTATGTAATGAATAATGATTCTTGAATTGTTTAAACCACACAAAGATAGCAGTAAATTCAGCATCGTAGATAGGTCCAGCCTTTTCTTGCAACATTGCAGACTTTTTGCTTTAGCCATGATTGTTGTGGTGCTAAGAGTGATATACTTCTGTGTCTCATCTAGTGATAGGTCACTAGAAGTTTCTCCATGCCTTATATAGGCCCTTCTGAAATTTTTGTTTCATTGCCTTCAATGAAGCAGATCCTTTAACAGCTTCCATCACTGTTCTTATTGTTAAAGATCGTATCTTTGGTGGAATGGGACATACCCAAAAGGCAAGCAATAACCATGACCAATTTTCCACCTTCTTAGTCCTTACTTTAAATTTTGTTTCCAGACCAGACACAGGATTTTGTATGCTTTTAGGGATGAACGAAACAACAAAAGATTAAATGAAGCACAAGAGAAATAATGCAATGAAGAGATGCAGTAACCACTAGATATATGAGGTTGCTGCCAGTGTACCACACCATACTATTTTATATCAACCTTTTTTTGAAAAAAGTAGAAAGATTAAACTCTAAAATAATGTTTAAAAATATAGTATAGTAAATACAAACACTGCTAACATAGTCATTTAGTAGCATTATCAAGTACTATATGCTGTACATAATTGTATGTGTTATACTTTTATATGACTGGCAGCACAGAAGGGTTGTTTACAGCAGCATCACCACAGACACATGAGTAATGTCTTGGGCTATGATGTTATGACAACTACATTGTTGTTAAGTGATAGAAATTTTTTAGCTCCATTATAATCTTATGAGACCAGAATCATATTTGCAGTCTGCTATCCGCAATGTCATTACGCAGAGTATGACTGTATATGATCATATAAATATACAAGGTCTGTCCTGAAAAAGTCCAACCATTGTTAATATAATGAGAACAGTTTGTGCCATAGCAATGTAACCTGGCAGCCAATGAGAGTGAACTGGAATGTACATGCATGAACAATGATAACTGTACTAATCACTGAGAGTGGTAGACACCATTGAGTGAGCCTGTGTACTATGTGGCCATCACCTTCCAAATGACTGAATAAGTATAGCCACAGGTCTGCATCAGATTTTTTGTTAAGCTTGTACATTCCTCCATGGGAACTATTTTGGTGATTCAGAAAGCCACAGCTATGGGCAACTGATGATTGGCAGCTTCATCACGACAATGTGTCCACTCAGGCATCAGATCTCCTGCAGAGTTTTTTTGTGAAGCATCAGATCACCCTGGTGACTCAGCCCCTGCTATAGCCCAGATTTGGTGCCCTGAGACTTCTGGCCTTTCCCAGGACTAAAATCACCTTTGAAAGGGAAGAGATTTCAGACCATCAGTGAGATTCAGGAAAACACAGTGGGGCAACTGATGGCGACTGGGAGAACTATGTGAGGTCCCAAAGTGCCTACTTTGAAAGGGACTAAGACATCATTTTCCTATGTACATTGTCTTAATCTTGTATCTTCTTCAATAAATGTCTCTATATTTCGTCTTGTGTAGCTGGGTGCCTTTTGGACAGACCTTATATGTGAAAAGGCATTTGATAAAATTAAAAACAGATTCATGATAAAATCTTAGCTAGGAGTAGAAGAGAAATTTATTAATTCAATAAAGAGGGTTTTTAAAAAAAATTTTAGAGAGAGGGAAGGAAGGGAGAAAGAGAGGAAGATAAACATCAACGTGAGAGAGAAACATCATTTGGCTGCCTTCTAAACACACCCTGACTGAGGATCAAACCTGCAACCCAGGCATGTACCCCAATCAGGAATTGAGCCAGCCACCTTTTGGTTTGTGAGACAACACCCAACCAACTGAGCCACACCAGCTGTGACAAGAGTGTCTATTTTAAAAGTATAGCAAAAATCATATTTAGTGGTAAAGCAGTGGAACCCCACACCCTATCCAAGATTGTTAGTGAGAGAAGGATTTCCACTAACAGCATACCTATGTATATTGACTGGAGGTTCTAACCAATGCAATAAGACAAGAAAAAGAAATGAGGATTAGTGAGAGAAAAAATCATGGCATCTGCATAGAAAGGTCAAAAGAATCTGTATTTGACTTAATAAGTGAATTTAATGAAGTGGTTTAGATGTGATCAATAAAAAAGCACTGACTATATATCTGTATAATAGGCAAAAAAGCCCTAAATTTTAAAATGACAGAACTTACAAAGCATTTAAAGAAACTAATACATAAGGCAAGAACGGAATAGTGGTGCAAAATACATGAGACATAAAACAAAGACTGAAACGCCAACAATTACAACTGTGTCAATATGAATGTCAAATGTGAGTGGAAAACAATTTAGTCACATAGCAAACATTGTCAGGCTAGAAGTAAAAAAACCTCCAAATATATGCTGTCTACAGGAGCTGTACATTAGCTTGAAAGTTATAAATATGTTGAAAGTAAGAGGATTGAAAAAGATACAGAATGAAAATAACAACCATAAGAAAACTAGGATGGCTCTACTGATTTCAGGCAAAATAAGCAAAACAAAAATATTCCAACAGGTAAAGAGGGAGATTTTATAATAAAAGGGTCAGTTCCTTGGTAAGTTATAACAATTACAAACATAGTTTCACCTAACGACAGTACCAATATATATGAAGCAAAATGTATTGACAAGAATTGAAGGGAGAACTACACATGTCAATAGTTGGAGACTTCAATACAGCTTTGCTCATGTACAAAAAATTTTATATTCTTACGTTTAAACTTAAGTCACCTTTAAAGTACTCACCATTTGATGCTATACAACTATCAAGACATTTTTCCACTGTTCAGAAGAATTTTGAACTTGCCAATTTTTATACCTTTTAGTGCTACTGCCTTTTTTGTTGTTGTTTGTTTGTTTGTTTGTTTCACCTTTTCCACATCATCAAAACTTTTCCCTTTGAGGACTTTTTGCATTTGGAGGGAAAAAAATCACTCGGGTCAAGATTGGATGAATATAATGAGGGGGAGCATAAGAGTCATGCTGATTTTGGTAAAAAAACTGCTGAACACTCATCGTGGTCTGGGCAGGTGTGTTCATAAATCACCAATCATGAAATGGACAAATGCATTGAAAGAATGTTTAAAAAAATCACTGAACCCAAACACAGCCTCTCACAATGCCAGCTCATACACTGATCCAGATGGGTTACTATGTAGTAGCAGGGTAAGCCTGTACTACAAGCTCTCCAGAAGATAATTCTGGGTTTTGGGGGGTCCCCCCTTGTAGATAGCAAACTAGGCAAAAGATCACTAAGAAAAGACTTGAGTAACACTATTAACTACATAGACCTAAGAAAACAAACAGCACAGTACAACATTTTTATCAAATGTACTTAGAACACTCTGTAATACAGACCTTATGCTAAGCCATAAAACAAACCAACAAATCTAAAAGGATTGAAGTCATAACAAAGTACATTCTCTGGCTACAATGGAGTGAAATTAGAATTCAATACCAGGATAAAGTGGAGAAACTCACAACTATGTGGAAATTAGCACAATCTTAAATAACCAGTCATTCAAAGAAGAAATCCAAAGGGAAGTTACAGAATACTTTGAGATGAATGAAAATAGGGCGTAACAAAATTTCACGGTGCATTAAATAGTTTTTAGAAGGAAATTGTAGTCATCAGTCCTACATTTAAAAATATCTCAAATCAGTAATCAAGCCTTTAACCTTATACAAAAAGAAGAATAAACTAAACCAAAGTCAGAATGAAGGAAATAATAAAGATTAGAGTGGAAATTAATAAAATCAAGAAAGAAAAAATAGTCAAACTAAAATGTTTTTTTAAAAAGGTAAACAAAATTGAGAAAGAAACCTCTACTTAGACTGATCATTAAAAACGCTTGTATTAGTCAAATCAGGAATGAAAGAGGGAGCATTACTACTGACCTTCGAGAAGTTAAAAAGATTGTGAGAGAATACTGTAGAATAACTGTAGAACAATTCACTTGTATAATAAGTTAAATAGAGGAGATAGACAAATCCCTAAAGACCCAAATGTAGAAAAGTGAACGAGAAACAGAAAATCTGAACAGTCCCATAACAAGTAGAGAGACTGGATTAGAACACAAAGAAAAGCCCCATGTCAGATGACTTTATTGCCGAATGCTACCATACATTTAAAAGTATCAGCTCCACAAATTTGCCCGAGAAAATGAAGAATAGGAAGGAACACTTTTCTAATCATTGTGAGGCCAGTATTATTGTGATAAAATCAGGCAATGACATAACAAGAAAGAAAACTAGAGAATAATACCTCATCAAAGCAGATAAAAAATCATCAACAAAATATTAGCAAATCCAATCCAGCAACATAAAGAATTATACATTGTGATCAAGTGGGATTGATCCCAGGAATGTAAGGTTGGTTTTACATCCAAAAATACTTCACTATAATGGACCATATCAATACAACAGAGAACAAGGCCATATGGTCATGTTAGTAGATGGTGAAAAAGCATTTTCTGTTAAAATTCAGTGTTTCTTCATAATAAAAACATTCAAGAAAGCAGGTACAATTTGGAAATTTATTAAGCTGATAAAGGGCATTTGTAAAAATTTCACAGCTAATACCATACATAATAGTTCAAGACTGAAAATTTTCCCCTAAACCAAGAATAAGACAAGGACTTATTGTCTTATTGAACTACTCTTCCCATTTAAATTCTGCATTAAAAAATACATTTATTTCAAGCATTTCAAATAGAAAGCACCAAGATTGGAAAGGGAAAAATAAGACTATTGACAGATAAAATTATTTTGTATGTAGAAAATCCTAAGGAATCTACAAAAAAAAACCCTATTTACAGATTAGAAACAAGGTCAATAATACTGCAGGACACAAGATCAATATTCAGCATCCTACTGTATTTTCATATAGTTGTGATGAACAGACCAAAAATGAAATTAAGTTTTATTTATAAAATCATCAGAAAGCTCAAAATTTAAATTCTAAAAACTACAAAATATTATTAAAAGAAAGTAAATATCTCAATAAATGGAAAGACATCCCATATTCATGAATCAGAATGCTTGGTTCAATTAAGGTAGCAGTGCTCCTTAAATTGATCTACAGATTCAGCACAATCCCTTTCAAAGTTCCATCTGGCTTTTTTGAAGAAATTGTTAATCTGATCTTAAAATTTACATCGATATTCAAGAAACTCAGAATAGCAAAACAATCCTCAAAAAGAACAAAGCTGGAGAGTTTATACATCCTGAATTAAAAACTTACCAGAAAATTATAGTAATCAAGAATGTGGTACTGTAACCAGGCAGCATGGGGTCTGGTTGCTTATTGCCATGTATATGCATAACATGAAGATTTGTGCAGAGGGGAAATGATTTTTATTAATAGGGTTTTTAATTTGAGGGACCTGGGAATATTTCTGCTTCATGTCAACTGAGCTGACCTTTTTTGCAAAGCACAGGAAAAAAGTTACCCCCAGGAAGATTAATGTCCAAATCCATGTTTAGAAGTTTCCCATTAATTATTTGTAGTCTAAGGTTGTTATTTAAATGGGACTACATTTCTTTAGCTTTAGGCCCTCTCTCTTTCTGGTGTCAGAGTTGCCATTGCTTCACAGCAGTTCTTTCTCTCTCAGGGTCTGGGGTGTGCTGCCATATCACTTCCATGGTCGTGTAGGAGGAGCTTCATTTGTGAGGAACTTCTCAGCTAATGCCTTTGTGTGCTGTTTTTAGGACAAGAGAGTTGAAGCCATCTCTGACCCATGTGCCAGGCTGCAGTGGGTCATAGTGTTCTGAGGTCTGGAGCCCGGTGAGGCACATGTCCCAGCATAGGGCCTACCTCTAGGGGTTGGCTTTCAACCACGCAGGGTCTAAGACCCAAGCAGTCCCTGCCATCTGCCACTCCCACCCATGGGAGGCAATACAAGAAAGAACCCAAGAAACCAAAAGGCCAAGAGACCAAGAGAGTGAGCTTCTGTCCATCTGTTGTTTAAAAGCCCTCTCCCAGAATCCCATGTGCTCCAGAAGCCAATGGGAGTGTCTAGCTTTTTAACTGAGGGCCAGTATTGGCCATGTTTGCCTTTGCCTCTTCTGTCCATCATGTTCTATAAGGAGGCAAAGTCTCCAGTCATGAATGCTTTGTACAAGCTCCCTTCTGCAGTCACAAGCTTCCCTGCTGCCTTGGGCAATGTCTCTCCTTTGGTGGCTCCTCCCTTTACAGGGAGGGCAAGCCGCTTTCAATTTTCAACCCCACCTTGGTGTTTTCTTCCTGTTCCCTGCCCTCCAGCAATTTGGCCTGACCACTCTGTAACAGTACTGGTGTAAGAACAGATCTGTGTATCAGTGGGATGAAATTGAGAGTGCAGAAATAAACCTTCACATTTATAGTGGTTTTTAACAAGGCTTCCAAAAACAATTCAGTGGGAGGGAAGGAATGTCCTTTTTAAATGGTGCTGGGAAAATTGTATGTCCACATGCAAAAGAGTACCATCAAGAAATCAAAAAGACACCCACCAAATGGGATTAAAAATGTACAAACCATATCAGATTAGGGATTTAAATTCCGAATATACTCAAACCTTGGCTCAAACATCTCAGTTCTGGAACAATTCAATTTTCAACCAAGTTGTTATGGAAAAAAAGTCTTGGTTGTCCAACAAAACTTCAGTTTTTGATTCTCCACCCAGCACTCCTTTGATGGTGAAACTTGTGTGACCAGGCACACATCTCTCAGGTGACAAAGGAGATTAGATTTTTGAATAAATTGCTTCTCCAACAATTTTTTTAGAAAACTTAAGTTTGAAAACTGAGGTTCCACTGTATATATATATATTTTTAAAACCCGTATAAGGCAATTAAACCCCCCCCCCCAATTTTAAACTGGGCAAATGAGTGCTAACTTCAACAGTACATATACTAATATTGGAACGATATAGAGAAGATTAACATGGCCCCTACACAAGGATGTCACACAAATTCATGAAGTGCTCCATATTTAAATAAGTGAGTAAATAAGTAAATAAAGTGGGCAAATGATTTGTGTAGATGTTTGTCCAAAGAAGATATACAAGTGGCCAATAAGCACATGTAAAGATACCCAACGTTGTTAGCCATGAGTTACATGCAAATCAAAGTGACAATAAAGTACCACATCACTTGCACCAAGATGGCGATACTAAAGAAGATAATGAGTGTTGATGAAGAGGTGTTAAAAATGGATTCCTTATACACTCCTGGTGTGAGTGTAAATTGGTCCAGACTCTTTAGAAAACAATCTGACTGTTCCTCCAAAGGTTAAATATTGGGTTACCATATGACTCAGCAATTCCACACTTAAGCATATATTCAAGGGAAATAAAAACAGGTCCACTCAAAAATATATACATCAATGTTAATAGTAGCATTATTAATAGTAGCTGTATTTGGTTTTATAGCAGAGTGTATTATAAATACCCAAAGTTGTTTTTGAGAGTAAATATAATGTAAAAGTAAGCTAAAATCTGGGGTACAAAATTCTAAATTCAATGAAAAAAACACACTAAAAGGGGTAATGATGAGAGGAAGGAAATTTTTTTTAGATAAGGAATACTCAAAGAATATTTTCATTCTGATCTCAATGGTTAATGAAATGTTGGCTGAAGAATGCTTTTAGAAAATCTTTAAATATAATGGAATCCATGGGATTGTAAAGCATATGTAGACCTTATAAAATAAAAGGATGTTTTAATATTAAAGTAATATGAAATAACATAAGTAACAAAAAATAAAGCAAAAAGCAACAAGTTGTAAAAGTCAGAGGGCATAAAACCAAATGTAAATTAAAGCTTTAATATGCCATTTACAATAAATGTAATTGGTTTGAATTCCATTAAAAGACAGATTCCTTAAGTTGTTTTCAAGAAGTTTTAAAAGAGATATCTAAAACTAAATTTTGGGATGGATAGTAATATATTCAGCAGGAGTTATATCATCAAACAAAATACAATGAAAAGGACAAATTAGATTATATTTTAATATTAACAGGATACTATCAATTATATATCTGAGGGAAAATGAAATTAGATTCCTTTCAATATATGGTAAAATCAATTTAGATGAATTAAGTACTTGAATTATAAATGGCAAATCTTTAAAATTTGAGAAAACACAGATGGCTTATCTTTCCAAATTTGTGTTACAGGACAGTACTATGATTTAATACAATTTCTGTGAAATATGGTTTATTTGGCAGCAGAGGGTTCAAGCTGATTGAAGAGGAGTTCTAATGATGCCAAGGATCCCACAATAGACTAAGTTGTTGCTTTTTTTTCTCCTAGTAATTACATTTTATTCAGTCTCTCTCCAACATGTAAACTATCCCTTCACCTTTTAGGCAGTTACCAATAAGACACCAGAGCCTTTTACTGGTAGTTTTACTTGTTTTCCCCAAATATTTTAATATAGAGGTTTTCCAGGTGAAGTACCTCTCCTCAGTATGCTTTTATCAACTAGCAAGTCGCAAACTGTTCTGACCAATTATCTCATACTGTTTATAACCTTTAGGAATAATTCACTTGGAGCAAGTATTCCTATTACAGGCATCCCTCATTTTGTTGTGCTTTGCTTTGTTGTGAAGGTTTGTGGAAACTCTCCATCAAAGAACTCTATCAGCACCATTTTCCAACAACATTTGCTTACTTTGTGTCTATCATATTTTGGTAGTTCTCATCATACTTCAAACTTTTTCATTATTATATTTTTTATAGTGATCTGTGACCTTTGATGTTGCTATTGTAATTGTTTTGGGGCACCATGAACTGCAGCCATGTAAGATGGAAAACTTTATTGATAAATGTATGTCCTTACAGTGAGTATTTACAATCCATTCCACCTTCTTCTGACATTGCTTCTCTAAATACTAACTCTGGCTGATATGTAGTTTGTAGATAAACAGCATGTTCCTAGCAACTAACTTAAAAAGATACAGACTCTGACCTTCAGTCGTCCTAGCTCTGGAAGATGAGCTGACCTTCAACCATAAAACCAGGATGACGAAAACCAGACCATTGCTTGACCAATTTTGAGATCCTTATCAGAGTGGACTGTGCTAGTCAGCACGTGGAGAAGTTTTCAACCCCTCCCTTCAGTCTCTTTGTTCTGCTCCCCCGCCCCTTCTAAAAACCTCTGTTGGCACCGAGATGTTGGAATGGGCTTTGAGACATGAATCCCCCCAGATTCTCAGATTGCTTGCATCTGAAAAACCACTTTCCTCTTCACCAGCACCTGTGTCATGAATTTGGCTTTCATTCTGGCGGGCAGTTGGACCTGTGTTCAGTTACATTGTGATTTCTCCACTGACTAGCCCTTCTCTTGTCTCTCTCCCTGTGTTCAGTCTTCCCTATTTTCTGAGACACAACAATACTGAAATTAGGCCAGTTAATAACACTGCAATGGCCTCAAAGTGCTCTAGTGAAAGAAAAGTTGTGTGGCTCTCACTTTAAATCAAAACCTAGAAATGATTAAGCTTAGTGAAGAAGGCATATCAAAAGCCAAGATATGCTGAAAGCCAGGTCTCTTGCTTGAAGGAAATTAAATGCTACTCCAGTGAACACATGAATGATAAGAAAGCAAAACAGCATTATTGGTGATACAGAGAAAGTTTTAGTAGTCTGCATAGAAGATTGACAACATTCCCTCAAGCCAAAGAGAAATTTAGAGCAAGACTCTAACTCTCTTCAATTCTCGGAAAGCTGAGAGGTAAGGAGGCTGTGGAAGAAAAGCTTGAAGCTACCAGAGGTTGGTTTTGAAATATAAGGAAAGAAGCCATCTCCATAACATAAAAGTATAAGGTGGAACAGCAGGTACTGATGTTGAAGGTACAGCAAGCTATCCAGAAGATCTAGCTATGATAATTAATGAAAGTTAGTACACTAAACAACAGATTTTCAGTATAGATGTAACCATGTTATATTGGAAAAAGATGCCATCTGAGACTATAGCTAGAGAAAAGTCAATGCCTGGATTTCAAGGCTTCAAAGGACAGGCTTATTCTTTTGTTAGGAGCTAATGCTGCTTGTGAATTTGAAGTTGAAGGCAGTGCTTACTTGCCATTTTGAAAATCCTAAGCATTATGCTAAATATAGCTTGCCTGTGCTTTATATGTGGAACAACAAAGCCTGGATGACAACATATCTGATTACAACACGGTTTACTAAATATTTTAAACCCACTGTTGAGACCCACTTGGAAAAAAAAGATTCCTTTGAAAACATTTCTGCTTATTGATAATGCACTAGGTTAGCCAAGAGCTCTGATAGACATGTTCAGCAAGATTAATGTTGTTTTCATGTGGCCAATACAGTATTCATTCTTTAGCCCACGGATTAAGAATAATTTAGGCTTTCAGGCCTTATTATTTAAGAAATACCTTTCATAAAACTATAACTGCCATAGGTAATGATTCCTGTAATGGATCTAGACAAAGTAAATTGAAAACCTTCTGGGAAGTATTTACCATTTAGGATGCCATTATGAACATTTATAATTAATGGGAAGAAATCAAATTATAAACATTAACAGGAGTTTGGAAGTGTTTATTCTAACCCTCATGGATGACTTTGAGGGGCTCAAGACTTCAGTTGAAGAAGTAACTGTAGATATGGTGGAAATAGAAGGGAACTAGGATTAGAAATGGAGCCTGAACATATGACTGGATTGCTATAATCTCATGATTAAACCTTAATGGATGAAGCGTTGTTTCTTTTAGATTAGCAAAAAAGTGGTTTCTTGAGATGGAATCTATTCCTTATAACTATACTGTGAAGATTGTTGAAGTCACAATAAAGGATTTAGAATAATACATGAACTTAGTTAATAAAGCAGCAGTGGGTTATCCTCCCTCTCCCTTTTCTGTTTCACTTTGTCTTGTTCTAAAATCAAACATACCTTCAGGTGAGGATTTTTTTTTTAATGTATGCATTTCACCCTGGCCAAGTGGTCCATTTGCTTGGAGAAGCATCCCATACACTAAAAGGTTGTGGGCTTGATTCCCAGTTGGGGTTCATACAGGAGGCAACTGGTCAATGTTTTTCTCTCACATCCATGTTTTTTCTTCTCTCCCCCTTCCTCTCTCTAAAATCAATAAAGATATCCTTGACTGAGGATTTTTAAAAAATGAGGAACAAAGTCAAACCACATAACCAAAGAAGGTACTTTTAACTCATATAACAAAGGATTGACCAAGGCTAGTTAAATACAATATATTAAGTCCTATAAAAACTAATTGAGAAGAGACCACCCAATAGAAAAAATGAGCAAGATACAATGAGGAATTTTGCAGACAAGGAAACCTGTATAGCCAGTAAATTTTAAAAGATGGTGGTAATTAGGGAAATTCAAATTATGACAGTGAGATAAACATCTATATCCAAGTAGATTGGTAAAAATTAACTCTGACAATACTAAGGACTAAGGAGAATGTAGCTAGGATAGTGGTCTCTCTTATGCATTGTCAATAGGTGTGTAAATTGGTACAACTGTTTTGGCAAATAATTTGGCTATCTTGAAAATTTGAATACTTGTATACCTTTTTGCTACCCAACAAATCCACTCAAGAAATGCTTACAATCAGGAACAAGACTAGTATGCCTATTCTCAGCACTGTTATTCACTATAGTAATGAATGTCCTAGCCAGAGTAATCAGGCAAGAAAAATAACAGGCATCCATCCTGGAAGTGAAGAAGAAAAAATATTGGTTGGTGATATGATTCTATTTATAGAAAACCTACAGACTCCACTAAAAGACTTAGAAATAGTAAACAGATAAGTTAAAGTTTCAGGAGACAAAGTCAATGTACAAAACTCCATTATTTTCCTAACAAACAATGGAATATCAGAAAGTGAAATGAAGAAAAATCCCATTTATAATTTCAACAAAAAGGATAAAATGCCTAGAAATAAACTCAACAAATAGGTGAAACCCTATACTCTGAATACTATATGACATTATTGAAAGAAATTAAAGATACAAAGAAATGGAAAGATATTCATGGATTAAAGAATTTACATTGCTAAATGGTCATACTACCTAAAACAATATACAGATTTAATACACTTCCCATCAAAATCCCAATGGAATTTTCCACAGAAATAAAACAAAAAATCTCCAAATTTCAATGAAATGACAAAGATCTGAAATAATCAAAGCAATTCTGAGGAAAAAGAACAAAGCCAGAAATACCACATCCCCAACTTCAAACCATGTTACAAAGCTACAGTAATCAAAACACTGTGGTATTGGCAAAAAACACACCAGTGGAACAGAATTTAGAGCCCCATACATGGGCAACTAATTTTCAACAAAGGAGCCAAAAACACAATGGAGAGAAAATAGTCTTTTTGATAAATGGTGTTGGGAAATCTGGAAAACCACATGCAAAAGAATGAAATGAGACTGGTGTCTGATACCATGCAAAAAATAACTCAAAATGGACTAAAGACTTGGATATAAGGCATGAAACAATAAAATACTTGGAAGAAAACACAGGCACTAAACTTACAGAGTTTGGTCTCATAGGGGTTTTTGTGAACTTGACCCCAACAGCAAAGGAAATAAAAGAAAAAGTAATTGAATGGGACTTCATCAAACTAAAAAGCTTCTACACAAAATAAGAAACCAATAACAGAAGAAAAAGTCATAATGGGAGAAGATATTTACAAATGATAACTCTAACAAGGGGCAAATATCCAAAATATATAAAGAATACATATAGCACAACAAAAATACAAACAGTCTGATTAAAAAATAGAGACCTTGAATAGACATTTTTCCAAAGAAGACATACAGATAGGCAACAGGTATGTAAGAAGATGTTCGACATCAGTAGTTGTAAGGGAATTGCAAATCAAAACCAGTTGAGATACCACTACACACCTGTTAGAATGGCTATTATCAATAAGACAGGAAATAACAAGCATTGGAGATATGGAGAAGAGGGAACCCTTATACACCACTGGTGTGAATTTAAATTGGTGTAGCCACTATGGAAAATAGTTGGAGATTCCTCAAAAAATTAACAATAGAGCCACCATATGACCTAGTAATCCCTTTTCGGAGTATATGCCCCCAAAATTTGAAAACACTTGTATCTTAGAGATATAAGTAGCCTTATGTTCATCTCAGCATTATTCACAATAGCCAAGAGAGGGAAACAACCTAAGTGTCCTTTGACAGATGATTGGATTACAAATATGCAACGAAATATTACTCAGCCACAGAAAAGATGAAATAGTGTCATTTGTAACAATGTTACAGAACAAACAAGGGAGGCCTGGGACGATATACTATTACTGAAAGAAGCCCCCTGGTCCGTCATGTCCGCTGCCAGAGGAAAGACGTCTCTCAATGCCAGAGATTCATGAAAAGGAAAGGAAATGTTTATTTAATGCTATACAAACTTAAAGTAGTGACCTAATGTCTTTATCAAAAATCCTAAAGTCCCTTAAAACACCCACAAACAGACACAGTCCTTCCTTCCTTCCCCCTTTGCCCAGTCCAGAGTACCGTATCTCAGGAAAGGAAATAGAAGTCCATGGCTCAGGCAGTCTTCTGGTTCTTAGTACTCGATCTCAACTGGGAGACCTCCCTGGGTTCCCGGCACCCTCAGCTGCGTCGCCAGGATCTCTGCTAAAACCAGGCGGCGGTTCCCCCTTCCAAAGCTGCGGGGGTCCCCACTCTGGCAAAGGCACGTGGTCCTCTCTCCCCGGGGGCCAAGGGAGTCCCAATTCTGCCAAGGCCACGTGGTTCTCTCCTTCAGGGCTGTGGGATTCTTAACTCTGCTAAAGCTGCATGGTTCTCTCTCAATGGCTGTGATCTTCTCTGCACTTCCACAGCTGCATGGTTCTCCCCTTGCACAATGGCTGCAAGGCCGGGGGGTGGGGGGGGCGCCACTCTGCCAAAGCCGAGTGGCGGTTCTCTGCTAAAGCCGCATGGTGAGTCTCTCAGGGCTGCTGCATCTCCGTTTAAATCCCCATGCCAATCTTCCTCTGCAGCCCCATTTCCGACTCCTCCCACACTCGGCCTCACATGCCAGAACTCATATCCTTCCAGCTTTACTGGGCTGCCATCATGAGTCTGGGCAGGTGTGGCCCCAAGTCCTGGAGCCAATCATCTCCAAGCTCCCACGCAGGCGCTATAACTTGGGGCAGGGCGGGGGCGGGGGCGGGGACGGGGGGGCCGCTGCGGAACAGTGATCTGCCCCCCCAGTTACGTCTTGGTGGGGAAGTTACTTCCATTCCCTTGGCTCTGAGCGGGGCCACAGCTATTTAACATATCTAAGCGACCAGCCAAAGGCTATAGATATGTTAAATGACCACGCCAGAGGTTAGCTGCAAGGCTGTTGCTATGAGAAACAGCTCTCAAAGGCCCTGCTCCATTTGTCCCTTCCCCCAACCCATACCCTGGGTGGGGGGCGGGGCGCGGTTTAGGACATCCTAAAATCTGGACACCTTGAGTTCTGGACCCCATTTCAAATGCCCATTTGGGGTCCCCCCTCTTGGCTGCACCCTGTAACAACAACATAGGCGGCTCTTGAGAGTAAAACCTTGCTTATCAAACACCTCCCATCTTGAACAATTCAGCTCTCAACCTGATAACCCATTTCATGCTGATACAGTGGAACCTTGGTTCTCAAACTTAATTTGTTTGATTTATAATTGAAGAGGTAGAAAAAGAGGAAGGGGAGGTTATTCCTATTTCATTAATCAAGGGAATTGCTTGGGAAATGGGAGAAATGCAAAGCCTTATTGAGAAATATCACCTTGACAAAGAAGCGACAAACCATGTGATTATTTGTTCAATGACAGTGCAGTTTCACTTCAGACAAGTGTTAAAAAAAAACAGACAAAAACAAATATCATTGGACAGGATGGTAGTGAGACAGAGGCCCAATGATCCTGAAGCAAATTCTAAAGGAGCAAAGAGACAGAGAAATAATCCCAAAACAGCTCCCTGATGTTTTTTATGGATGGGACTCCCTTTCCAAACAATAACATTCCCTCTTCTCCATATTCACTTAACAGTAGCACTCAAAATCAAAGGAAAGTTCTAGTGTGTACACAAATTTCTATTTCTCTACTGTATATTTCATTTACTTTTTGTTAAATTTTACATTTCATTTTTTAAAGTGTGTTCATTAAGCAATATATTGAACAGGTACTGTGTATAAGAAAGTTTAAAGCAGGGAACAGATTTATTCAATTTACATTATTTCTAATAAAAATAAAGATTGGGTTTTCAAACAAAAGTCTTCTCACAAACAGCACTCCAGAATGAATTAAAGTTGAGAACTGAGGTTCCACTGTCTTACTATACCATGAAAGTAAAAGAATTTTTACTATACACAATGAAGTGAATGAATTCTGTATGAGTGACAAAACAAGTATTGAAAAACTATAGTTTGCCAAAAAACAAGTTAAGCTGTGTATAGTTTACCTGGCATTTATAGTTAAACTCTAATTTATAAACAGCAATGAAACTAAACTCAATTTAAAAATACAATTATGATGGTGAACAGAGGGGTTGGGGGCATGGAGTGGGGAAATAGGCATATAAGGGGGGACCCAAGAAAGCCCGGAATTTATTTGTAAAAAATAGTGTTTATTCTTACATGTTTAAACTTCAGTCACCTTCAAAGTACTTGCAATTTGATGCAATACACCCATCGAGACTTTTTTCCACTGCTTAAAACAGTTTTTGAACTTGTTTTTGTTGCATTTTAGTGTTTCTGCCATTTTTTGTTTCACCTCTTCCACATTAGCAAAACGTTTCCACTTGATGACCTTTTTCTTTTGGGGAAACAAAAGTCTCTCAGATGAGATTGGGTGAATAGGGAGGGTAGGGCACAGAAGTCATGTCATTTCTGGTCAAAAACTGCTGAATACTCAGGGTGGTGTGGGCAGGTGCACTCATAAATCACCCATCATGAAATAGGCAACTGTGTTGTCTTCAAAAATAATGAACCGAACTTGAACACAGCTTCTCTCAACAATGTCAGCTGGTATACCAATCCCGATGGGTTCCTAGAACACTGACCTAGCAGCCCAAGCCTGTAACAGAAGGGCCCCGCCCCCCAGGAGATATTTCTGGGATTTTGGGGGACCTCATAAACGCAAATTACTGGTAGTATTTGATTAAATGGTAGGTTGTTCAAAAATAGTATTTTCTTTAAGATATACTTTGATTAATGGATTTTGCATGCTTTTATATGCATCAAATGTAAAGGCATATTTACCTCAATGTTTTAGGATTTTTCAGTAGTTTGGGTTTTTTCCCAAAAGCCCTGAGAAGGACCATAGCAATGTGTTCATATGGTTAGTTGTTTCTGTAAGATTTTTAAAAGTAAGATATTTTAACTATAGTTAATTTAAGACTACTTTCTCTTCATCTTGGTTTTTCTCCACTTGTCTCTTGGCAGCACAGTGGCTTCAGGCATTTTTTGATTGGAGATCTACTTAGTACAGGTTTAATAGGATACATTCATGGTCATAGTCATAGGTAATATTTGCCTGTTAGCCTGATTGTGATAGGAATGTAGTCTACACTGTGTGGCACCTTAAATATGTGAGTGGTGAAGAAGTCAAGGATTGATGTTAATGTCACCAGAAAATAGGAGGGAAATCCAATTATCTGATATTTAAAATTAAAGGATTTAGTTCCCATAGATTTCCAGTGAAAAGAGAATTTTCCTCTTATTAGAAATATATTCAATAAGAAATTCACCATATTTGTTTTCTTTTTGTTAGGAATTCTGCCCTTAAAATAATTTTTATGCTTATAGGGCACAGAGCTGTAGCATTACAAACAAGAAGTATGTCCTTACATGAAGCAGATTTTTTTATACATCATGATTATCAATTTTAAAAAATTAACCATACTAGAGGAAAGACTTAGTTTATTCATTTTTCCCTGTGGCAAATACTACAAAAGTTGTATTCATGAAGAGGCCATCAAATATGCAGTCATATAATAAAAAAATAGAATTCTGTATTGGATTGTGTGATGTTTATGTATACGTGACATTTTTAAATTTTGAATTTGTTGTGATTTCTTGTTCCAAAATAGTCACCTCAAACATTCAGGTCTCAAAATCCTGAAAGCGTTCCCAATCAAATGATATATTAAATAAAAAGAACATAGTAAACAAAAGCTTGAAGTAACAAAGTATATAATGATAAATGAAAAATATTTATGTAGTTTTGATTGTATTATTTGTGTCTTAAAAGATCCTAGATACCATCTTTGACTTTGAGTTTAATAAGTGTTTTACTGTGTTAGGTAACTGGTCTGTCATGTTTCATTATACTTCTTTTTGTTTTGTTTATGTAATTCCTTTGATTGCCTTGTAATTTGGCAGTATAAGTTTGTTCATTTTTATTTTTCAGTTATAGTGGAACAATATTATACTTGTGTCAGGTATACAACATAGTGATTAAACAGTTACATAACTTAAAGTGATCACCTGATAAGTCCAGTACCCATCTGACTTTATATAGTGTTTAATAACACTATATAAACACTTTAATAACACTATATAAACACTATATTAAACACTTCCAGTACCCATCTGACTTTACACACCCATCTGACACAGTGTTTCCTGTGCCTCTTTCTATAACTGGCAATATATACTTTTTAATACTTTTACCTTTTTTACCTAACTTCCCAAGGCCTACCATCTGCCAACCATCAATTTGTTCTTTGTATCTATGAGTTTGTTGCTGTTTTGTTTATTCATATATTTTTTTTAGATTTCCATATGTGAGTGAACTTATACAGTATTTATTTTTTACTTATTTCACTTAGCAAAGTACCCTCTAGGTTCATCCATGTTGTCAGATATGGGAAGACTTTTTTGTTGTTGTTGTTGAGTAATATTCTATTATATACATGTAGCACATCTTTATCCATTTGTCTGTCAGTGGGCACCTAGGTTGATTCCATATCTTGGCTGTTATAAACAATGCTTCAGTGAAAATAGGGGTTGCATATATGTTTTAGAATTAGTCTTCTCAAATTAATGAAGTTGAGCATTTTTCATGTCTTTTGACAATATGTATGTCCTTGTTGGAAAAAACTCTTATTTAGGCGCTCTGCCAAAATTTTAATCAGTGTGTTTGATTTTTTTTTTTTTTGGTGTTAGGTTGATTGAATTCAGTATATATTTTGGGTATTAGCCCCTTATTTAATATATCATGGGCAGATATCTTATATTTAGTAGGTTGTCTTTTAATTTTGTTGATAGGTTCATTCACTGTGTAACACCTCTTTGATGTAGTCCTGTTGGTTTATCTTTTCTTTTGTTTATCTTGTCCAAGGAGACATACTCAAAAACATATTACTAAGAGCAATGTCAAAGAGTTTTTTTGCCTATGTTTCTTCTAGGAGTCTTATGTATTTATGCCTTACATTTAAGTTTTTAATCTATTTTGTGTTTATTCTTTGTATATGGTATACAAAGGTGATTCAGTTTCATTCTTTTGTATGTGTCCAGTTTTTCTAACATTATTTATTGAAGAAACTGTCTTTACCCCATTGTGATATATATTTTACCTCCTTTGTCATAGACTGATTGGTCATAGAAGTATGGGTTTATTTCTGAACTCTATTTTGTTGCATTGATCTCTGATTTTATGCTAGTACCATGCTGTTTTGATGACTGTAGTCTTACAGTGGTAGTATGATACCTCCAACTTTGTTCTTTCTAAAGATTACTTTGACTATTCAAGGTCTTTTGTGGTTTCTTACAGACATTAGGATTATATATTCTAGTTCTGTGAAAAAGGGCCGTGGGAATTTTGATAGGGATTACAATGACCCTGTAGATTTCTTTGGGTAATATGGCCATTTTAACTTTGCTAATTCTTCCTAGCTATGAGCATGGCATATCCTTGTATTTATTATTGTCTTTAGTTTTTTCCCTTCAATGTCTTTAACAGTTTTTGAAGTACAGTTCTTTACCTCCTTGGTTAAATATATACTTAGGTATTTTATTCTTTTTGATGCAGTTGTAAATGGAATTACTTTTCTTAATTTTTGTTTCTGATGGTTCTTTATTGGTATACAAAAGTGCAAATGATTTCTGAGTATTAATTTTGTGTCTTTCTACTTTACTGAATTCAGTTATTTTTTGGGTGGAGTCTTTAGGGTTCTAGCTATATAGTATCATGGTAATCTACACATTACAGTTTATTTTTCTTTCCAATTTGGATGCCTTTTCTCATCTGATTGCTGTGACAAGAAATTCCAAGACCATGTTAAAAGTGATAAAAGTGGACATCTTTTGTGGTTTCTGATAAAGAAAAAGCTTTTAGCTTTTCACTGTTGAGTATGATGTTTGCTGTGGTTTGCTGTGTATGGCCTTTATTATATTGGGTTATATTTCCTCTTTGCTGAAAGCTTTTATCATAAATGAATGCTGGACTTTGTCAAATGCTTTTTCTACATCTGTTGATATGATCATATGATTTCTATCCTTCATTTTGCTTATTACATTACATTACATTAGTTGATTTGTAGACATTGAATCAGCTTTGCATCCCAGAAATAAATCCCACTTGATCATGATGTATGATCTTGTTAATGTATGTGTTGCTGAATTCAGTTTGCTAATATTCTGTATAGGATTTTTGCATCTATCTTCATGAGGGATATTAGCCTGTAATTTTTTTTGTAATATCATTGTCTGGTTTTGGAATCAGGGAAATGCTTGCATCATAAAATAAGCTTGAGAGCCTTTCCCTCCTCTTCAGGTTTTTTGAAATAGTTTGAGAAGGATAGGTGTTAATTCTTTGAATGTTTGGTAAAATTCACCTATGAAGCCATTAGGGTCAGCAGTTTTGTTTGTGGGGGATTTTTTGATTGCTGATTTAGTTTCTTTAATAGTTATGGATTTCAGATTTTCTCTTGATTCAGTTCTTAGAAGATTTTATTTTTCTAGGAATTTACTCATTTCTTTCATTTTTTAAATTTTTGTTGGCATATAATTGGTCATAGTATTTTCTTATAATCCTTTGTATTTTTGTAGTGGCAGTCATCACCTCCTTCTTGTTTCTGATTTTATTTATTAGGTCCTCTTTTTTTCTTGATGAATCTGGTTAAAGATTATATATTTTGTTTACTTTTCAGAGAATCAGCTCTTGGTATTGAACTTTTGTTGTTTTCTTACACCTTACTTGGTTAGTTTTCACTCTCATCTATTTTATTTCCTTCCTTTCTAATTCCTGTAGATGTAAGGTTAGGTTGTTTATTTGATATTTTTATTGTTTTTTGAGGTAGGCCTGTACTATTATGAATTTTGCTCTAGTACCTCTTTTGCTGTTTCCCATAGATTTCTGGGTTGTTGTATTTTTATTGTCATTTGTCTCAAGGATCTTTTGATTTTTTTCTTGATCTTGTTATTAACTCATTTATTGCTTAGCATCAAATTATTTAGCCTCCATGTGTTTGTGTGTTTTTGTTTTTTTCATGTAATTGATTTCTAGTTTCATAACATTGTGGTCAGAGGAGATGCTTGATACAATTTTAGCCTTAAATTTATCAAAACTCTCGTTTTGTGGCCTCATGTGGTTTATCCTAGAAAATTGTTTGCGTACACTTGAAAACAATGTATATTCTGCTGCTTTGTGATGAGTGGCCCTAATAACATCAATTAAGTCCTTTTGGTCTGATGTGTCATTTAAAGCTACTGTTTCCTTGCTGAGTTTTCTGTCTGCATCATCTATCCATTGATGGTAATCTCATTTAAAAAAATATTTTTATTTATTTTTAGAGAGAAGGGAAAGGAGGGAGAAAGGGGGAGAGGCATGTGCAAGAAAAACATCGATCAGTTGCCTTTCACACACGCCCAGCTGGGGACCTGGCCCACAAATCTAGGCATGTGCCCTGACTGGGAATTGAATCTGCAACCTCACAATTCACAGGCTGGCACTCAGCCCACTGAACCATACCAGCCAGGGCGGCAATCTCTTTTTATACCTGTCAGTATTTGCTTTATTTACTTAGGTGCTCGTGTGTTAGATGCATAGATGTTTGAGAGTTATGTCCTGTTCTTGAATTGATCCCTTTCTCATTATGAAATGCCCTTATTTGACTCTTATTACAACCATTCTTTTAATAGTGTATCTCATCGAAGTATGCCACCCAATTTTTTTGGTTGTTCGTTTTTTCATTTGCACAAAGTACCATTTTTTACCCCTTTATTTTCAGTCTGTGTGTCTTTTGATCTAAAGTGGGCCTCTTGTGGATAGCATATGTATGGGTCTTGTGTTTTTATCCATATAGCCACTGTGTGTTTCTTAATTGGAGCATTTAGTCCATTTACATTTGAAGTAATTATTTATAGGTCTGTATTTATTGCCGTTTTTATTAATTGCCTCTAAATGTTTTTATACCTCTCAGTTTCTTTGTTCATTCTCTTGTATGTTGATGACGTTAAGGGTACTGCATTTGGATTCTTCTCTCTTTATTACTTGTACGTCCCTTGTAGATTTTTGGTTTGTGGCTACCATATAGTTTGTATATAACAAGCTGTTAATAGCCATTTATTTTAAGCTGCTTGTCACTTAAGTTTGAACACATTCTAAAATCACTATAATTTTTACTCACCCCTTCCCTTTGTATGTTTTAGTCATTTTTTTACTTCTTTTGTACATGTCTTTGTGTATAGACCTTAATTTATTGTAATTTTCATGAACCTCCTACTTTTTTTGCCTTTTAAACTTTGTATTAGCTTTATAGTTGGGTGATCCACTGCATTTACTACATGTTTGTCAGTGAGAACTCTTTCTTTGCTATATTTTGACATTCATACTTTTGATCTTTCCTTATTTATTTAAAGAAATCCCTTTAACATTTCTTGTAATACTTGTTTATTGGTGATGAACTTCTTTAGCTTATTCTTGTCTGGGCAACTTTATTCTTCATTTCTAAATGATAGTTTTATTGGGTAGAGTTATATTGTTGGTAGGTCTTTGTTTTTATCACTGTTAATATTCTGTGCTATTCCCTTATTGCCTACATAGTTTCTTTTGAAAAATTAGCTGACTATATTATGGTAGCTCCACTGTATATAACTAATTTATTTACTTTTTGCTACTTTTACAATTATGATTTTGTACTCTTTTATTTTTTTTAAATATATTTTATTGACTATGCTATTACAGGTCTCCCAGTTTTTTCTCCCTTTGTCCTCTTCCACTGGGTACCCTCCTGTTCCCTCCAGCAATCTAGCAATCTGCTCCAGCAGTCCACCCCTTATATCCATGGGCATGCATATAAGTTCCTTGGCTACTCCATTTCCTATACTGTTTTTAACATTTCCCCGTCTATTCTGTGCCTACCAATTTGTACTTCATAATCCCTGCAGCTTTTACCCAAAACTCACCCTTCCCACTCCCAACTGATGAACTTCCAAAATAGCTCCCAACTGATGAACTTCCAAAATAGCTCTATATCAGTTATTCTGTTTCTGTTATGGTTTGCTTAGTTTGGTTTTTTAGATTCAACTGTTGATAGTTGTGAACTTATTACCATTTTAATGTTCATAGTTTTTACCTTCTTTTTCTTAAATAAGTCCCTTTAACATTATATATAATAATGGCTTGGTGATAATGAACTCCTTGAGTTTTACCTTGTCTGGAAAGCACTGTATTTGCCCTTAAATTGTAAATGATAGCTTTCCTGGGTAGACTAATTTAGGATACAGGTCCTTGCTTTTCATCACTTTTAATACTTGCCAGTCCATCCTAGCCTGCAAAGTTTCTTTTGGGAAATCAGCTAACAGTCTTACGAGGTCTCCCTATAGGTAATTATCTGGTTTTCTCTAGCTGTTTTTAAGATTCTCTCTTTATCTTGAATCTTTGACATTTTAATTATGATGTGTCTTGGAGTGGGCCTCTTTGCATCCATCATAATTGAGAGACTCTGTGCTTCCTGGACATGTATGTCTATTTCCTTCAGCAAATTGGGGGAGTCTGCTTTCATTGTTTTTTTCATGTAAGTGTTCAGTTTCTTGCTTTCTCTTCTCCTGACACCCCTATGATGATTTGAGTGTTGGTATGTTTGAAGTTGTCCCAGAGGCTCCTTAGCCTATCCTTGGGTGTTTTTTTCTTGGATTCTCTTTCTTCTTGCTATTCCAATTAAAACTTTTTTTTCTTCCTTATGTTCCAAGTCATTGATTTGATTCTTGGCTTCATCCACTCCACTGTTGGTTCCCTATAAGTTTTTTTTTTATCTTGTTTAGTGTAACCTTCATTTCTGCCTTGTTCCTTTTTATGTTGTTGAGGCCCTCACTAAGTTCCTTGAGTATCCTAATAACCAGTGTTTTGAACTCTGCATCAGATAGATTGCTCATCTCCATTTTGTTCAGTTCTTTTTCTGCATTTTTGTTCTGTTCTTTCATTTGGGCCATATTTTTCTGTCTTCTCATTTTTGTAACCTTCCTGTGTTTGTCTCTATATATTAGCTAGAGCTGCTTTGACTCCCTGTCTTAGTAGCTTGGACTAATGTAAAACAGTGCACTGGTAAGTGAGATGGGCCAGAGCTATAAGTAACCATCAGGACATGGCAACCCTTGTAACCCAGGTGGATGGAATCTCCAGAATGGCATCACTGCACGCGGTGGCTCTATTTGGGGCAGGGTTTAGAAAGGGGACAGTGCCATTGCCTGGCCTTTGGAGTTTGGTCTGGGAGGATGCTATCCACTGGTGCTCTCCCTGAGGCCAGAGACTTCAGTTTTTTCCTGTATACTGCTGATAGGCTTCCAGCTGCTGTCCTGGTGCTGAGCCCAGAAGAAGTGAGTCTGCATAAGTCTTAAGTTCCTTGCAGGCCCTTTAAGAGGAGACTCCTTAGAATCCCTCAGTTTCTTTCGTCACCACAATGCCCACTGGTTTTTATAGCCAGAAGTTGTGGGAACTTATCTTCCTGGCACTGGTTCCCAGGGCTGGGTGTTCTGGTGTGAGACTGGGATCCCTCACTCCCTAGGTGTACCTCCTGATTTTTAACCACCACACATGGGTGTGGGACTGCCAGTTCTGGGGCTCCAGGTCTTGACATCTCTGCCTCTTCTACCTGTATGGATGAATGTGGCTTCTTTAATACCTTGGATGTCAGACTTCCATACAGCTCGATTTTCTGACGATTCTGGGTGATACTTGTTTTGTAGTCTGGTTGTAATTTTCACTGTGGGAGCACAAGGAAGCAAGCCGTGTTTACCTGTGCCTCCATCGTGATGGAAGTCTCTGAATATTTCTTGCAAATCCCTTCTAGCCTGCAAAATTTCTTTTAAGAAATCACCTGACAGCCTTATGGGAATTCCCCTCTAGGTAACTAACTGCTTTTCTCTTGATGCTTTTAAGATTCTCTTTTTAATCTTTAGCATTTTAATTATGATATATCTTGGAGTGGGCCTCCTTGCATCCATCTTGTTTGGGACTCTGTGCTTCCTGGACTTGCATGTCTAATTCCTCCACCAAATCAGGGAAGTTTTCTTTCATTATTTTTTCAAATAGATGCCCAATTTCTTGCTCTTTCTCTTCTTCTGGGACCTCTGTGTTGTGAGTTGGAATGCTTGAAGTTGTCCAAGAGTCTGCTTACCCTGTCCTCGTTGTTTAGATTCTTTCTTCTTCTTGTTCTGTATGGTTGCTTTTTGCTTCCTTATGTTCCAAATCATTGATATGATTCTCAGCTTCACCAACTCTACTGTTATTTCCCTGTAAATGGTTCTTTATTTTAATTAGTGTATCCTTTGTTTCTGACTGGATTTATTTTAAAGATTTTATTTATTTTCAGGGAAGGGGAAAGATAGAGAAAAATCAATATGTGAGAAAAACATCAATTGCTTGCCTCCCACAGGCCCCCAACTTGGGACCTGGCCTACAACCCAGCCATGTGCCTTCAATAGTGGATTCAAACCAATGACCTTTTGATTCCCAGGCCAGTGCTCAATCCACTGAGCCACAACAACCAGGGCTGACTGGATGTTTTTTGGGCTCTTGAGGTCCTTGCTATGTTTCTTCCACGTCCTTATAGCCAAGTGTTTAGAACTCTGCATCTGATAGATTAGTTGTGTCCATTTTGTTTATTTGGGTTTGTTTGTTTATTGTTACTCAGTTATAGTTGTCCCACCATTTTCCCCTTTGCTCACCCCAACCCCATCCCCAGCTCCACTCATCAGTTTTTCCTCATCATTTGTGCATGTGAGCCCTCTATTCATGTTCATTTGCTTGCCCCTTTTACTTCTTTCCACCATTATCACTCTCCCCTGTCTCCTTGGGTCACTGTCAGTTTGTTCTTTATTTCCAAGTCTCTGGCTCTGTTTTGCTCATCTGCTTGTTTTGTTGGTTAGGTTCCACTTATAGTTGAGATCATATGCTATTTGTCTTTCACCACTTTATTTCACTTAGCACAATATTCTCCAGTTCCATCCATGCTGTCACGAAAGGTAGGAGTTTCTTCTTTCTGCTGTTCAGTATTCCGTTGTATAAATGCACCAGTTTTTTGATCCACTCATTTATTGATCAACACTTAGGCTGTTTTCAGCACTTGGCTATTGTAAATAATGCTGCTATGAGCATAGGGGTGCATAGGTTCTTTTGAATTAGTGTTTCAGGATTCTTAGGGTATAATCCCAACAGTGGTATCTCTGGGTCAAAAGGCAGTTCCATCTGTAGTTTTCTGAGGAAATTCCTTACTGTTTTCCAAAGTGGCTCTCCAGTCTGCATTTCTACCAACAGTGTACTAGGGTTCCCTTTTCTCCATACCTCATCAGCACTTGTTATTTGTTGATTTATTAATGATGGCCATTCTAACCAGTGTGAAGTGGTATCTCATTGTGGTTTTAATTTGCATCTTTCTAATGGCTAGTGATGTTGAGCATATTTTCATTTGTCTCTGGGCTCTCTGTATGTCTTCCATAGAGAACTGTGTGCTCGGGCCCCTTGCCCATTTTTTAATTAGATTGTTATCATCCTGGAGTGGAGTTGTGTGCATTCTTTATATATTTTGGAGATCAAACCTTTGTTCAAAGTGTCATTGGCAAATATGTTTTCCCATATTATTGGTTCCCTTTCCATTCTGTTGATGTTTTACTTAGCTGTGCAGAAGCGTTTTAGTGATATAGCCCCATGTATTTATTCTTTTTCTTACATCCCTTGCCCTAGGGGATGATGTATCGGTGAAAAAATTGCTGCATAGGATATCTGAAATTTTCCTGCCTATGTTTTCCTCTACGATTTTTGTTGTGTCATGCCATATATTTAACTCTTTTAACCATGTTGAGTTTATTTTGGTGTATAGTGTAAGTTGGTGATTTAGTTTCATTTTTTGACATGTATTTGTCCAGATCTCCCAACACTGTTTATTGAAGAGGCTATTTTTACTGCATATTGTTCCTGCCCCCTTTGTCAAACATTAACTGACCATATTGACATGAATTTATTACTGGGCTCTCTATACTGTTCCAGTGGTCTACATATCTGTTCTATGCTAGTACCAGACTGTTTTGATTACAGTAGCCTTGTAATATACTTTGATATCAGATATTGTGATTCCTCATACCTTGTTATTCTTTCTCAAAATTGTTGAGGCTAGTGGCCTATAGTTTTTTTTTCTTTGTTATGTCTTTATCTGGTTTTAGAATTAGGATAATACTGGCCTCATGAAAAGAAATTGGGAACCTTCCCTCTTCGTGAATTTTTTGGAATAGTTTGAGAAGAATTGGGGTTAGCTCTTCTCTAAATGTTTGGTAAAATTCTCCTGTGAATTGTCCAGCCCAGGACTCTGTGTGCTGGGAATTTTTTGATTACTGCTTCAATTTCACTAGCTGATACTGGTCTATTCAAACTTTCTGCTTCTTCTTGACTCAGTTTTGGAGGATTATGTTTCTAGAAACTTGGCTGTTTCACCCAGATTGTCAAATTTCTTGGCATATATTTGTTCAGAGTAATTTCTTACAATCCTTCATATTTCTATGGTATTAGTTGTAATTTTGCCTATTTTGTTTCTGATTTTATTTATTTGGGTCATCTCTTTTTTTCTTTATGAGTCTCATTAAAGGCTTGTTGATTTTGCTTATCTTTTCAAAGAACCAGTTCCTGGATTTATTGATCCTTTGTATTGTTTTTTAGTCACTATGTCATTTAATTTTGCTCTGATCTTGATTATTCCCTTCTTTGTACTCATTCTGTGTTTTGTTTGTTGTTGTTCCTCTAGATTTCTTAGATGTAGGGTTAGGTTGTTTACTTGAAATGTTTCTTTTTTTTTTTTTTAGGTAGGCCTGTATTACTATGAACCCTCTCAAGACTACCTTTGCTTGTCCCATAAGTTTGGGGCTGTTGTGTGTTCATTTTTATTTGTTTCCAGAAACTATTTAATTTCCTCCTTGATCTCATTGTTTACCCTTTCATTGTTTAATAACATGTTACTCAGTCTCCATGGATTTGACTATTGTTGAGTTTTTCCCTTGAGATTGATTTCTAGTTTCAAGCCATTGTGATCACAAAAAAATGCTTGATATGATTTCAATTTTCTCAAAATTTTTGAAGCCTGTCTTTTGTCCTATCATGTGATCTATCTTTGAAAATGTTCCTTGTGCATTTGAAAAGAATGTGTATTTTGCTTCTTTGGAGTGAAAAGTCCTGTTAAGCCCATTTGGTCTAGGGTATCATTCAGTGCCACAATGGCCTTGTTGATTCTTTATTTGGAAGATCTGTCCATTGTTGTGACAGTGTGGTGTTAAAATCTTCTACTATAAGTGTGTTGCTATCTATATCTTTTTTGAAGTTTTCCAAGATTTTCCTTATATAGTTGGTTGCTCATATGTTTGGTATTACCCGTTTACAATGTTTATAGCTTCCTGATGGATGCTTCCCTTTAGAATTATGAAATGGACTTCTGTGTCTCTTTTCATGGCCTTTGTTTTGAAATCTATTTTATCTGATATCTACCTTGGGTTTTTTCCCCCTGTTCATTTGCTTGGAATATTTTTTCTCAGCCTTCACTTTCAGTCTGTATAGGTCTTTTGTTCTGAGGTAGGTCTCTTATAGACAGCATATATGCAGGTGATGCTTTCTTATCCATTCAGCTACCCTGTGTCTTTTGATTGGAGTATTTAATTCATTTACATTTAATGTTACTACCGAAAGGTACTTATTCACTACAATTTTTCATATTGTATCTGTGTTCCCCTCTCTCACACTATACCTTCATCTTAAAGCAGTCCCTTTAGCATGTCTTGCAGTGCTGGTTTGGAGGTGTATTCTTTTAACCATCTCTTATTTGGAAAACTCTTATTTCTCCTTCTGTTTTGAACAACAGCCTTGCTCGGTAGAGTAAATAGTCTTGATTGCAGGCCTTTGTTTTTCATTACTTGGAATATTTCTTGCCATTCCTTTCTGACTTGTAGTTTTTGTGTTGAGAAATCAGCTGATAACCTTATCAGAGCTCCCTTGTATGTTACTGTCTGTTTCTCTCTTGCAGCTTTTAAGATCCTCTCTTTGTCTTTAAAATTTAGCATTTTAATTATGATGTGTCTTGGAGTGGGCCTCTTTGGGTTCCTTAAGTGGAACCCTCTGTACTTCCTGAATTTGCATCGCTTTTCCCCTCTCCAGGTAGGGGAAGTTTTCTGTCGTCATGTTTTCAAACAGGTTTTCTGTCACTTGCTCCTTTTCTTCTCCTTCTGGTATTCCTATGAGGTGAATGTTGTTTTCGTTTCATGTTGTCCTAGAGTTCCTTTAAGCTGTCCTCATACTTCTTGAGTCTTTTTTTCATGCTGTTGCTCTACCTGGGTATTTCTTCCTACCTTGTCTTTCAGCTTACTAATTCGGTCCTCTGCTTCATCCATCCTGCTTGTAATTCCTCTAGTGTATTTTCTATTTCATATATTGTATTCTTCATTTCTTCATGGTTTTTGTTTACAGTTTCTATTTCCTTTTTCATGCTGTTGTAGTTCCCACTCAGTTTTTTGTAATTGTCACTGAGTTCTTTGAATATCCTTATGGGCATTTTTTTGAAGTCTATGTCTAATAGATTGCTTGCTTCAATTTTATTTATGTCTTTTACTGGGGATTATTCCATTCCTTTCCATTGCAGTTTCTTTCTTTGTCTCCCCATCTTAGGGGATTGTTTTTGTTTGTTTCTGTATCTCAGGGTGCTCTGTTTTGTCTGCCTGTTTTTATGGGGTGGACTTACATGGTAGGAGTTCTGTTGGACTCAGCAGTCTCTTTGATCTCCTTATCTAAATACTCTAGGTTGCACTTTTGTTTATGTGGGCTCTCTTGTTATACTTGGGTTTAATTGTTGGTGGCTTCTTTGTTTGTGGGTTCTCCCTTCCAGTGGGCTTACTGTTGTACAGGTATTAGTTAACAAAGCAGTATTACCAGACAACCAATCCTATGTCAGCGAAAAGAACCCTCCTACCACATCAGCAATGTCAACCACAATTGAGCAGAGATTGATAAAGGTGAAGAGAGATTACAGATGTTACAAGCTATGAAAAATTGAATATGAGATGACTAAAAGAGGGGAAAATATTGAGTGGTAAGAGGAAGGAAAATTGATAAGAATAGGTATAGAACCAAGGTGAAGAAAGTTGGAGAACAAAATTTAAAACATAAGTAAAACACAAAAGGATGATAGGAGCAATGGGTTAGGAAAAGGGAAGATTATACTCTGAGGTTTGAAGTAAAATTGAAAAGTTATTATACCAACGGAATCAAAATTGCAGAAAAAACCACAAGATGGTCAATAGCAACAGCTGCTTAATGAAGTTTAATAGAGGTGGAGTAGGAATAAGAATATTGTGCAAAAACAAAAAGTGAATATGAGATGTGTACTGTAAAGAAAAGTGATTTTGAGAGGATGGGGGAAGCAAACTAGTAAGAGTAAGGAATAAAACCCAGATTGAGAGAGGGGGGGAAAATGAAATAAAATTCTTCCCTCAACTGATCAGGGGCAGGGGAAGGCAGAATGGTGTAAGAGGGAGAGTAATCTGTAGGATTTCAAGTACAAAGAAGTACTGAACAAATAGGAGTTCTGTTGTAGAAGTACAGCAATAACCATGGTATTTCATTCAACTAGCCACTGTTTATAAAAGGTGGAAAAGAAATAAGACTCTTATAAGGGGGGGAAGAATATGAGCTGACTTTAGAAGGAAGAGCGCTTATGGGAGGTTAGATGGAAGAGAAATAGTGAGTGTAAGGGATAGCAACATAGCATTTAATGAGAGAAGATAAAGTTTATCACAACTGTAATAAAGCTCATGAAGATGGCAAAATGGACTAAGACCAGGGAAGGATGCTGTGTGTTATTTGGAATAACGATAATATGATTAAAAAATATATAATATGAATGAAAGGAATAAAAAGTAAAAGACCCAAGAGTAGTGAGTTATTTGGAATATGAGGGAAGTGAAAGAAGAAAAAGTAAAATCAATATGAAAGGGGAAAAACAAAAATAAAAAGGAAAAGAAGAGAAATTTTTAAAAATGCAAGATATTCTTATGAAGAGCAAGGTGAAATTTGTCTCAGCTGTTGGTGTTCACCTTGTGACTTCTTTCTGGGTCTGTCTCTGGTTTTCTCTCAGCTCCAGTTCTTACTATCTTACTCTTGCAAAAAAAAAAAATAAAGGGAAGAAAAGAACCCCCCCCGCCCCGAGCTGGTTAAGCCTTCCCAGCCAGTTTTGCAGATCTGCCCGGCTCCTGCAGGCATTGGGGGTTTGGGCTATTTTCCCTCTCGGGTGGTTTGGCAAGGATGGGGGTACTCAGTCTGGGCTACAACAATTACAGATACCCAGTTTCCAGCCCATGCCCCCATAGCACTGTTTGGCCCACACTCTCTACCCAGTTGTGCCATGCTGGTGCTGATAAACCACCTCACTTTGCACCCCATTGATCAATCTGTGAGGAGCACTGAATGGGAGCAAATCTTGCCCACAATCCTCCTCCTTTGTTGACCTAGCAGCTGCGAGTGCAAGATCCCTGCCCAGTGCACCTCAGTTCCCCTTTGGAAAAAAGTCTTTGTTGTCGCTGATGTTGCTCTGTGCCACTGCCTGGCTTTTCACACTTTCCAACTCGCTGACAAGTCCAGAGTCTATCTCAGTCTCAGCCAGTCACAGCTCACCTTTTCCCCCAGCTCCAGGTGCTACCAGGATCTGGCACCATCCAACCTGTGACCTCTGCTCCAGTTTGGATATAGTCAGCAGTGGGTGTACTTGCTGTCCTTTTGTTACTCGCTCTCCCCCACAGCGACTTTACCCGTTTAAATATCTCCTGGTATGATTCTGGGAATTCACTGCCCTGGGAGGGGAGGGAGCTGCTACACTGCTATCACTGACCTGGCTCTCCTCCAAGGTTTCTGGTGCCCTGCCAAGCACTTTTATCTTCCCTTCCATGCTAAATGATAGCTTTGGTAGATAGAGTGATCTTGGATATAGGTTCTTGCCTTTCATGACTTCAAGTACTTCTTTCCAGCCCCTTCTTGCCTATAAGTTTTCTTTTGAGAAATCAGCTGATAGTCTTATGGGCACTCCTTTGTAGGTAATTGTCTCCTTTCCTCTTGCTGCTTTTAAAATTCCTTATCTTTAATCTTGGGTAATTTAATGATGAAGTGCCTTGGTGTGTTCCTCTTTGGATCCAACTTCTTTGGGACTCTCTGAGTGTCCTGGACTTCCTGGAAGTCTATTTTGTTTGCCAGATTGGGGGAATTCTTTATTATTTTTTCAAATAAGTTTTCAATTTCTTGCTCTTCCTCTTTTCCTTTGGGCACCCCTATGATTTGGATGTTGGAACATTTAAAGTTGTCCCAGAAATTCCTCAGCCTCTTCTCATTTTTTTGAATTCATGTTCCTTCATTCTGTTCCAGTTGTTCTTCCTTTTGTTCTAAATCATTAAGAGTCCCGGTTTCCTTCCCTTCACTGTTGGTTTCTTTTATATTTTCTTTTATTTCCTTTGTGTAGCCTTTATTTCTTCCTTCATTTTGCAACTGAGCTCAATCAATTCTGTGAGTGTCCTGATTACCAGTGTTTTGAACTCTGTATCTAATAGGTTGGCTATGTCCTTGCTGCTTAGTTGTTTTTCTGGAGTTTTCATCTGTTCTTTCACTTAGGTGGTATTTCTTTGTCTCTGCACACTTGTTATGTTGTAAGGAGGCAGAGCCTTAGATATTCATCAGGGCAGGGCAACCCTCATTGCTGCATTGTAGTGCTGTCTGTCAGGGAGGCATCAGAGTGGGAACAATGCTGCTGGCTCGCTCTGCTCTAGCCCCACTTTCCAACAAACTCTCTTGTGAGACTGGGATTTCTTCAGCCTTCACAACCCCCACAGTATTTTACAGCTAGGGGTTTTGAGTCTTCAGTTTCCCAATCAGCCAGCCCCACGTAGCCCATGTGGCCCACTGTCTTGTTGGTGGTCCTCTCCTCCCTGCTGCTGTCTCTACCCCTTCTACCAGTCTGGATGAATGTTTCTTTAACTCCTTGGTTGTTGGAGTTCCATGCAGTTTGAATTTCTGTCAGTTGTGGTTGTTTATTTTTTTAAGATTTTATTTATTTACTTTTAGAGAGAGGGAAGGGGAAGGAGAAAGAGAGAGAAAGAGAGGGAGAGAAACATCAATGTGTGGTTGCCTCTTGCGTATCCCCTACTGCTGGGGTCATGGCCTACAAGCTAGGCGTGTGCCCTGGCTAGGAATCAAACCAGCAACCCTTTGGTTCACAGGCCCATGCTCAGTCCACTGAGCTACACCTGCCAGGGCTGTTTATTGTTTTTAAGTTGGTTATCCTTCTTTTGGTTGTGCAAGGAAGCTAAGTGTTTCTATTGATGCCTCCATCTTGTCTGGAAATCTGTCTTGTTTTTATGTCAGTATGCTGTTGTTTTGATTACTATAGCCTTATAGTATAGTTTGATATTAGATAGCATGATTCCTCCAACTTTGTTTTTTCTCAAGATTGCTGTTGGCATTCAGGGTCTTTTATAGTTCCATATAAATTTTAGGTATATTTGTTCTATTTCTATGAAATATGTCATTGGTATTTTGATAGAAATTGCACTGAATCTATAGATCTCTTTGGGTAGTATGGACATTTTCATGATGTCAATTCTTCCTATCCATGAACGTGGTATATGCTTCCACTTACTTGTATCATCTTTGATTCCTTTCTTTGGTGTCCTATAATTTTCCAAGTATAGGTCCTGGTTAAATTTATTCTTACATGTTTTATTTTATTTGAAGTCAACATTGTTTTAATATTATAAATAAATGTTAGCTTTAGTCTTCTGAAGAAATGCATTTAAATATGCTATCTTAAATTCTAGGATATGAAAGATGGCAAGTCCAGATAGAAGTAAACGGAAGATATTAAAAGCAAAAAAAACAATGCCTGCCAGTTGCCGGAAGCAAATAGAGATCCTCAATAAGTCAAAGAATGTTGAAGCACTGAAAACAGCAGCAATTGGAAATAATGTGTCAAGTGATAATCAGAATTCAAGTATTGGTGTCATAAATAACAAGTGTAGACATTCTGAAAATGACGCTCCTTCTTTGGACTCTACCAAAAATTCAATATGCTCGCAAAAAAGTAATATAGTTTCTCAGAATGTAATAAAACCACTAGAATTTGGTTTGGAAACAAGATTGCAGTACATTGAAGAACAAGTTGTATGCCTTTACCAAAAGCCAAGTAAACCAATAGAATCTCCCAGGAAACTGTCTACACAAGATGCAAAAGATTCACAAAACACTTCTGAAAACCATTTTGAATATCAGGCAAATGTAACAAGATCCTTTTTTGAACAACACAAAGTGGATTGTAATCTGAAATCCACTAGTGATCCACGCAGTGTATTGAGTGGTATAGTTCAAATGCCAGAGTCTACAGTAATCAATTCCTTGGATGATAAGAGAATTGATAAGATGGTTTCCCAATTAGAAACACATTATAAAAGGCAAAATAACATTTTGACTTTAAGTTCAGACACCCGTTTTGTCCCTGTTGATAAAACACATATGGTGGTGAATTCAATCATTTCTAGTAACTGTATTGCTGACAGTTTGAAAGGTGAAGAATCCTGTAGAGCCTGTCATTCCAGCATTTCAGATTGTGAAAATACAGACTCAACATGGCTGTCATCACTTGACACAGATAGGAGTAACAGTAAGTGTATGCTTGTACACCTTTTGTGCAAATCAAAATAATCACTCTTTGGGGGGATTTTATAGTCTCAGATGTAGAAACAGTGCATTCAAGGTGGGGGAAAAGTAGGTTTATAGTTTTTTGCATGGAAAATGATAACAATAATCAATAAATAATTGTACAAGAGTAAACTGTTTTGCATACTCACAACTGTAAATGTACTTTTTCTCCACCTTATATAGGAAAAAAAGTAGACAATGACAATAATTATTTGAGTATCTTGTTTCTGAACCATTCTTGGTGGGGTGGGGAAATGGTATCTTTTAGGTCCAAAGGGAGGTAAATTATGTCAAAGAAGAAATCAGTCACTTTTCCATGAGAGTGCAAAAAAATCAAAAGGTAGTTCATGGCATTTGTTTGGTTTATTTCATCTACATCCTTTTTTATTCTGAAGTTTTATTTATTAGATTAATAGGTGAATTGAAAGAAACTGTGGGTTTTTTAATTGTTGGTGAACCCATAGTATTTTTCATAGAATTGACCTGTAAATCATATGCCAAGTTTGACCTGATACATGGTAAGAATATATACACATGTACATGGATGTGTGTGTAGAGTGAAACACATCAAATAATTAACCAGTGAAGCTTTAGGGTTATGAAATCATTAAAATGCCTAAAGTATATTTCATTAGAAATAGGTGTTTTTGTAGTTTAATGAAGTATGAAAAAAACTGATTTTATAGGATAAATCTTGTGTTTTTGTCTAGGCTACAGAATGATCATTGAACAAGATGAATTTAAAATTGCTTAAAGATAGGATCACCTGTTAAAAATATGTAGGACTACCTAAGTAACTGTTTATAAAGATATTGTGACCACTTAAGTAACTATAAATATATAGAGGATTAAATGATACAGCTTATTCAGTTTTTGTCAGTATTAAATAGATGATACGTGTGTATTAAATAAGGTTGGAGGGAAAGTGTATTTGAGACCAGAACCCTACCTAGGATATTCATTAAAAAAAAAAAAAAGATTGTCGCAATTTTTTATACAATTGCATTTTCTAAAAACTGCTGCCATGATCACATGTTAGTTTTTTAATTTGCTTAGAGGGTTCCTAAATTAGACAATGTCCCTGTTTCCTTCATTAGAAGGAATATTTTTATCTCTGATCTCTCCATCTCCCCAAGGCCATAATCAAAAGAAGAGGATGTTTTCAGAAAACAAAGAAAATGTTAAGCGCATGAAAACTTCAGAGCAAATTAATGAAAATATTTGTGTAGCTCTGGAAAAGCAAACAGCATTGGTGGAACAGGTAAAATATTGGTACTTAAATATTTGGGTCAGAAATTTTTACGTTTGATTAGTTAAAACAGGTAAAATTTAATTAATCCCCATAATGACTTAGTACAGATGACTTTCACTTGATGCAAAACTGGTATATTAAAACTGAATTAGCAGATAGAGTTATTAGGGGAAGATAATTATTTACATTTCCAAAATATTGCTAGTTTCCTGAGAGTGATCCAAGGCAGAGTAACCAAGGTAGAGTTCTCTGGTAGAAGGAGAAGGGGCTTAAATCTCTTTGTGAGTCAGATACTGCATGACCTTGAGCTTTGCTGAAAAATCTGTTTTGTACTGGTAATGGGGTTCTTTGGTCTGCATCTATAGCTGTTTGTAGACATTATCACAATTGATCACTATTTCCTAGACTCAGACAACCTAAAAGTTCATTGCAAAGTCCTGTTACATTCAGGTTTCCTTGCCCTAATTTCCAAGTTTACACAGATATGCTATTATTAGCTGACATTTTGCTTTATAGTATCATTAAATGCATGTTTTGCTTTTCATCTTTGCTCCATATCATCTCATTGTATTACAATTTCTATACATGTCTTACCAACTCTGAGTTTAAGTGTAATGAGATTCAATTTTAGTAGGTCCTGTTTTGATCATCATTTTTTCCTATTTTACTGTGCATATTTACCACTAGAATGCCACAACTAAAAGTCATTAAGTAGTAAATTAATGCCTTGACAGTTGTAATGGAACAAAAAAAAGTCTCAATTCAAACTATCCTGCTTAACTGCATAAGAAACAAAAGCACTACTGTTTTTTTAAAAAAACAGACCATTAAAATTATATAGTTACGTATTATAAAAATATATATTCACATAATACCTGGAAGTCTTTTGAAAGACTCATGCAGAACCAGCTTAACAGATGAGTTAACAGTTTTCCCTTTATACTTCTTACTCTCTTCCATGAAGACCAAAAGAGACACTAATAAAAAATATGTAAATATTCTGTTGTTTGCGAGGAACAAGTAGCATAATAATGCTAAGCGCTGGATGTAGTTTAAGCAGAAGGTTGGCAATTATCGCTGTGGCTTATTTCCAGTGATTGGTGACTGAATTCAGAAATATGGACACATAATTACAAAGTAATCCTTGGAAGTGTTCGTTTCAGTGGCATGGAAAAATTAGAATTTTCATTCATTATTATCTGCCTCACAAAGTAGTTGGTCAAAGTTGGCACAGAAAATAATCCTTCCCAGTGATGTTTAAGGAATGTAATTTATCTTCCCACTCTACCTCCATCCATCCCCTACCTGGAAGTTTCTTGCACAATCTCCAGAGACAACTTGAGTTTTAGCTAATTCCTATCTTTTTATCTATCTCTGAATTACTAGGCTAGCTTACCCTCATTTAATGTTCTGATTCCTGTCCAAACAGTAAACTTTCTAAACTGCATCTAAATTAAATAAACTACATGGTTTTTTCTTGATTGAATCCCAGTGGAATAGGGTCTCCCATTCTGACATTGTTCTTCCCTGCTGAGAGAGTCCTGCAGCTGGTGACTCTTCCTTTGAGATTTCTTAAGGATCTTTGCCTAGTTGGTTCTGATTAAATTACTGAAGTAGAGGGGGTTTTATTCTAATACACAGGTTCGTTACTCTACCCACCATCTTAGAAAGTTGAGGCATATAGGGGATATAAAATTGCCAGTCTTACTCCATTCTTTAGGCTCCTTTGTCTTCTCCAAATTGGACCTAGGACTTCCATCTGATTTTATGATTTGGACACATTACTATTGGCAGAAGACATTCAGGAGGTATCTGGTGGAGGTTATTGTGTCTGCCTTCTGTATACAGAACAACACCACTAAATGAGAACAAATGTCAACCTAACCAAGGATAATTACCCCTTGGTGGTATTTAATCCAAAATAAGTTTTCAGAGTCTGCCTCCCTCTGAATTACTAGGAGTACGTGTTTAAATTGTGGTTTCTTGGGCTCACTCAAGAAATAGTTGAAGACTATTGCTTTAGGCTGCTCTTTTCTCAAACTCAACTGATAAGAATCACTAGTAATACTTGTTAATTATATAACTTTTCAGTCCCCTTTCTAGGAAATTCTGTTTGGTGAATCCAGGAAAGGGACTAGGAATTTGTGATTATAGCAAGTAACCCTGTGGTTCTTCCTCACCAGGGAAGTTTCACAAACACTGTGTGGCTTTTGCTTGTTATCAAAACATTATTCCCATATTCAAAACAGATCTTTCTCCAAGGTTCATCTGTGTATGAACTTCACATATTGACCCCAGCTAGTAAAGTTGCAAGCATGCAATAATCCATGAAAACCACACATGGGTGACAGATAATGGCTGTCAGTGAAAATAGTATGTGTTTTAAGCATTTATTTACATAACACATATTTTAAGCACTTATTAATTTAATTAAGTATTTAAGAGTTGTAAAAATAATGACCATCATGTCTAATGTTGAGAAACTGTTGAAGAAATGTTAATAAAGCATTACAGAAGAAATCAAGTAGAAATAGGGTTGAAGAGCAAGAACAGTTGAAAATGAGGAGGAAAATCCTTGGGAATAATCAAAATTGCTGAATATGTGACTTAATTATCCAGGTGATACTAGTATATAAGAGTTTAAGGTAGAAACTTTGTGTTTCAATTTTGAGCACCAAGAAGCAAATACTATAATTTTTGGACCATTAAAAGCACTTAAGTTTTAGAGGAGGAAAATAGGAAAAAAAATGTTTGAAGCAAAAAATGTGGTAAAATATTTAATAACATAAATAACATAATATTTCACCAATGTAAATATAAACAGAACTCAACAGCAGCATTAACAACAATTATTCCTCCCAAATTTGGGGGCGGGTGTGTCTTATAGTATGAAAAATAAGGTAATAGGATAAAGTTGTAAATATAACTATTAAACACTTTAAATGTATTATGACAGGTTTTATCATTATGATAGACTACCTTCTCTGGTACAAAAGTTGCTTAAAAATCATACACATTGACCAAGTAACTATAGTAGATATTTCTGAATATATCTCTAATCAGAGCTGTTCATATCATTGGGCACTGAGATTAAATATGCTTCTTGAAAATAAGCCAGTCTGTTTGCTAAAAAACAGCCAGATAATGAAATGCATCAGTATTTCATGTTATAGCTATCATAATCTCTTTGAATAACATGCATTATGCCGGATAACATAACACCACATAATTGTCCCTACAATTTTAACAATAAGTCACCCCCTATAAAACTATATTTATAAGGATTATCTTGTATATTTAGTTCCTTTAATGTCAATTCAGTGTTTTTTATCTTTTGGAGCTCTTCCACATGTTGTCTATAATGTTCTTATAAAAATCCTATGAGCATCTCTCGTTCAATATTGTATCACCTACCCATTTGTGAACAAGGAAAATGAAGCTCACAGATGTTGTGACTTCCCAAAGGTCGTCTAACTGTTAATGGCAGGGTCAAAGGTCAGACTTCATAATTTGTTAGATCTCTAGTAGAGACCAATTAACCATTTTCATTGGGCTCTATTTTTCAGATAAGCGGAGTTCCTTTCAATGAAATAGTAGGTTTAATGACCATAGTCATTAAAAAATATAAATGGGATACAGGCTTTTATTGCCCTTTAATATGTATTGTGGAATTCAACTGAAACTATAGGAAACTAAAATAAGCTCTAGGAGAATAAATTTATTGGTGTGTTTTACTGAATTTGATACTCAAGTTTTATAAAACTTACTGGTGTAATAATATAAATATAAATATATATAAGTATATTGGTTACAGAAAATCCAGAAGAGAGCAAAGCTATTTTTAAGCAGTAGAGAATAAAATTGCTTTTAAATTTGAAACATGGGGTGTTTTGGTTTTTATTTTAAAATTCTAGGTCAGACATTTGATTCAACAGGAGATCTGTAGTATAAATTACAAACTATTTGATAACAAACTGAGAGAATTGACCGAACGCATTGGGAAGATACAGTGCAGGAATAAACATGAAGCAATAGCTGATGAACTCATCGTAAGTTTCTAATTTCATTTGATTTCACTTGAGTCCTTTTAAAAAGTAGAATTTGGTGATATTTTATACGTTAGGAAAGGAAAACAATAAGGCAGACCCAAATATCCCTGGCCACAGGCCTGGTGCACCAGATTTCTATAGGTAAAGAATTGATATTATGCCAGCAATATTGGCCCTTGACAAACGTTTTAGAAATGTTAGCTATTCTATATCAACTGACAGGCTTAATACATAGACATTTTCTTTTAATTCAAAATATATTCTGTATTAGAGTTTATACAAGCAGTTTCAAGGGCTGGTGTGTGTGTGTGTGTGTGTGTGTGTGTGTGTGTTTTAGGATTACTTGCTGATTGGTGTTTCTACCAACATTAATTTTATTATGGACCAATTAGAAGATTGGTGTTTTTATTTTCCATTCTAGAGTGTCATACTAGCATCAAACATGATTTTTTTCATTGAGTTAACATTGGTTTATAACATTAAAGTTGCAGATGTACATTATAATTCAGTATCTGTATACATTGCAGTGCACTTACCACCAAAAGTCTAGTTTCCATCCATCTCCATACTGTGACCCCTTTTACCCATTTCACTCTCCTCCAACCCACCCTTCCCCTCTTGTAACCACCAATCTGTTGCTCATAGCTAAGAGTTTTTGTTTTGTTTTTTTTTGGTTTTTGTCTGTGTGAAATTAATACAATTTTGGTTTTTTTCTGTCTGACATATTTCACTTAGCCATGACACTCTGAAGGTTCATCCATGTTGTCACAAATAACAATATTTTATTTTTTTAATGCTGCATACTATTCCATTGTACATAAACCACATCTTGATCCATTCATCAGTAGGATTTAAATCTTTGGCTTATATAACAATTTCTGGTTTATTTGAGTGTATGCTTAAGTCTCTCAAAACTGCTTTGGAAAATAGTTTTCTCTCCATCTCTATATTTCTAGTACTCTGGTTACATATTTACTTGTTTTTCTCTTCTAGGCAAGAGTAGCAAAACTTCAAAAGTGTATTAAAAAGATATTGTTATCTCAAAGGAATTGTTTGGATCCAAACATGTTACCCAGTAATACAGACTGTAAGGTTGGTATAAACACATAGGACTTTTACTAACTTCTTTAGCCCACATTATAGTTGTTGGATTATATGTTTCCGAACTCAGAGGGATTAAAAGATAATAAATTGATACTTAGAATGTTCCTGTAACTTTATCTCTGGTGAAGATACCCTGAGGTAACCAAAAGTAAATGCCACACGTATTACTTTAATAAAGTAAGTAGAGAGGGGATTTCTGATTGCCTAGATTATCCACCTTCCCACCATTTTAGCATGCTGAGACATACACAGCGAAGTTGAAGTAATTTTACAGTGAACCCTTGTATACTAAGCACCTAAATTCTACCTTTCCTATTTTAATATATTTATTTTTCTCATCTGTCAATCTGGTCATTGGTTAAGCCATCTTTATATATGATACATTAGGTACAAATATATTTTGTATCAAAATACACTTTGCAATGTACACATAAAACATGTTAACATAGATGTCATTAAGTAGAATTTAGTGTCTGTTTATATTTTTACATAAAATTCAAATGTAATCTTCAGTGTACATTCACTGGATTTCTTTTTTCTTGTAGTGTCTTTATTTATTTTGGTATCATATTTATGCTATCCTCAATAAATGAATTGGGAAATATTCCTTCCCCTGTTTTTTGAAAGTGTATAAGATTTTTATTACTTCCTTAAATATTTGATAGTATCCACCTCTGAGCTTTCTTTATAGGAAAACTTTCTCTTCAAAATTCAGTTAATAGGTGTAAGGCAATTCAGATTTTTAAATTTCATTTTGCATCAGTTTTCTAAGCTACTTTTTGGAAGGAATTTGTTCATTTTATCTAAGTTGTTGAGTATTGTAGCATAAAACTATTGATAAAATTAAATTCCCTTGTCTCATTAATATTTGTAGGTGTGTAGTGATATACACTCTTTCATTTCTGATACTTATAAGCTGTTTTTTCCTTAATCAGTCTTACTAGGAATTTTAAAATCTTATTAACTCTCTATCACTTGTATCTTTTCTATTTTTTATTAGATTCTCTCTCTTACATTGGATGTAATTTTTTCTTTTTCCAGCTTCTTAAGAAAGAGCATTAATTTTTACCCTTTTTTACTGGAAAATATTTAAAGCTATAAATTTCCTTCTAAGCACTGCTTTTTCTTGTATCTTCTCAACATCTCAGTACAGAAGATGATGTATTTGATAAATTGTATTTTTGTTTTATATCAGTGCAAAGTAATTTCTGATTTCCCTAGGGGTATTGTTCTTTGACTCATGTTCTTTGACTATTTAGAAGTGTGTGTTTAATTTCCAAACATCTGATGCTTCTCTAGGTATGTTGTTTTTACTGATATTCAATTTCATTTTGGTCTGAGCACATACTGTGCAAAATTTCAAACTTGAAAGTTAACTGACACTTATTCTTGTAGTCCCAGGTATAGTTTCCTTTGGTGAATGTTTCATGTATTCTTGAAAAGAATGTTAGGTGTAATGTTCTGTAAATGTCACTTTTGAGTTAATTGTGCCAAGGTAATTGAGAGTGGTGAATAATGGCCATGAAAAGATGCCCATGACCTAGTCCTCAGAATGTGTGACTATCGTACTTTACATGGTAAAAGGACCATATAGATTGGGAGATTACTCTGAGGGTTTGGTACTCCTAAAAGTACTTATAAACAGGAGTCAAGAAGGTCACAACAGAAGAAAGAGATGGGACCATGGAAGCAGAAGTTGGAATGGTTGCATTGAAAATGGAGGAAGGGACTGTGTGCCAAAGAATGCTGGCAGCTTCTAGAACCTGAGAAAAGGAAACAGATTCTTCCCTGAAGTCTCCAGAAAGGATGCAACCCTGCAAACAACTTGATCTTATCTTAGTGAAACTGATTGCAAATATCCAGCCTCCAGAACTATGATGGAATACATTTCTGTTTTAAACTACCCAGTGTGTGGTAATTTGTTACAGTGGCCTGAGGAAACTAATACAGAATGTGGTACCAGGGCATGTGGGGTGCTGCTGTAACAAATAGCTAAAAATGTGGAAGTGGAATGGGGTGATGGGTAGAAGCTGGAAGAATATTGAGGAGCATGATTTTTTAAAATCCTGGATTTCCTTGAGCAGACTCATAGTAGAAATGTAGATGTTAAACACTGTAAGTGAGGGCTCAGAAACGAAATGAGGAGCACCTTAGAGAAGACCTATATAGTCAAAGAGAGTATCTAAATCTTCATAAAAAGACTTGGTAAAATATGAACATTTAAAATCACAGTTGGTGAGGACTCAAAAGGAAATGGGGAAAGGGGATTCTTGCCACATAGTGGCAGGAAACTTAGCTGAATTGTGTCCTACAGTGATATGGAAACAGGACTTGTAAGTGATGAACTTGATTTTTATTAGGCTAACAGATTTTTGAGCAATGTATGGAAGGTTTGGCTTGGTTTCTTGCTGCTTATAGTAAAATCTGAGAGGGAAGAGGTAAATGGAAGGAGGAACTGTAGCCAAAAGGATCCAGGGGGACTTGATTTGGAAAATTCTGAGCTTATACAGATTGCAGAAGATCCTAAAACATTATCTGGAGAGAATGCCAGTGGTGTATCAGGACAAGCTTTTGCCCAGTGCCTTAGAAAAATCAAAAGCTCAGAGCATTCAGTTACACAGAGAGCTCTTTGAAGAGATTAGGCGTTGGACTGTCTTTCAGCACACAGTTACCCTGTTTAGATTGAGAGTATACATCCTGGACTCTTTATGTGAGTCATAGTTCAATGGCAGTTTACTTTTCTAAATTTTTGCAGTGCTATCATGGTTGACTTTATTCTGTTGGCTCCACTGGCTCTCCTGTATAATCCCTGCAAGTCCTGCCTGGGTTTCCTGGTGATGCTGGGTGGGAAGTTTAGGAAATGTTGGCCTATGGTTGCTGCCACTATAGTAGATTAGGCCTGCAGCTGCCCCAGATGTGGAGCAGGGACACTGCTGATGCCTCAGTAGTCCATGCCCACTGTTGTTCCAGGTATGGGATGATGGCCCTACTGACATTGCAATGGATTTGGCCCACTGCTCTTCCAGGTGTGGAGTTCTGGGGATTGGTTCCTGGCTATCTTTTGATAACATTGCTACTGCAGCCAGTTAGAGCCCATGCTACCACATGTGTCAGGTAGGAACCCAGGTAACACTGTTGCTACAGTGAATCTGGCTGCTGATTCTGCAGGTGTGCAGTGGGGGTCTAGCCAACACTGCTCTGGGTTTCAGGAGTAGGACAGGTCCCTGGCCTTTCTGGCATACATTGCAGGATATATAGATAATAAAAAGAAAACTCAGGTAATTCTGTGGTGTTACTGCTTAATCTTGAGGTCCCCAGGCAGTCTACCCTTTTGTTTCCACTTTTCAGAGGCATTTTATGATTACCCATTGAATTATTTATAAGACATTTAGTTGTGCTTTGAAGGGAGGAGTAGGGTAAAGCGAGTCTGTGCCATGTTGTCCTGGAATTAATAGAATACCAGTGCTTTTTGAAGTTACTTTCCATTGTCTAAACCTATTTCTACATATAAAATCTGTACATGTAATACAGTGTTTCAGAATTCTGCCCTGTGTATCAGCATTTTTGTTCATGTTACCCATCAGAAAAGCCCATGAGTTGGACAATCAATTGATCCTTTTGTATTGATTAATATGTACATATTTTAAATACTGCAAGTTCTCAAACAAAGCATAGGCTAAAGGTTTCAGCTCCAAGTTTTAAACAAAACTCATTGACTAGAAGAGCAAGTTGAAATTTTCTTTATGTATGGTCTTCACTCATTATTGAAAATGAACAAAATTAAAAAGTTTCTTTGTTAAATTTTAATGTTTATTAGTTCTTAAAACTTAGTTTAATAGGAATAAAATGTGTCTAAATACTTAGGTCAGTGGTTTTCAACCTTTTTCACCTCATGGCACACATAAACTAGTGATTCTGCGACACATCAAAAAATACAATTCTTACCTGGCAAAAAAATAGTTATAATTTTGATTCATTCACACCAGACACCGATTGCTGTGTGGACTGTTGTCCTTTTTTTGTTTGTCAACCTGAAGGAAAAGAGGTCAGTGCCCCTGATTAGTCAGTTACTGCATCTTTTTTCCCTTTATTTTCTAATGTTTTAAGTATATTTTATTGATTATGCTATTACAGTTGTCCCATTCTTTTTCTCCACATAATTCTCCTCCACCCTGTACCCCCATTCCTTCCAGCATTCTCCCCCTTTTAGTTCATGTCCATGGGTCATACATATAAGTTCTTTGGCTTTTCTATTTTTAATCTCCCCCCATCTGTTTTATACCTATCATTTATGCTTCTTATTCCCTATACCTTCCCCCCATTCTTCCTCTTGCCCCAGCTTGCTGATATCCCCCATGTGATCTCCATTTCTGTGATTCTGTTCCTGTTCTAGTTATTTGCTGTTTGTTTTTGTTTTTTTAGGTTTAGTTGTTGGTAGTTGTGAGTTTGTTACCATTTTACTGTACATAGTTTTTATCTTCTTTTTCTTAGGTAAGTCCATTTAACATTTCATATAATAACAGATTGGTGATGATGAACTGCCTTAACTTGACCTTACCTGGGAAGCATTTTATCTGCCTTTCCATTCTAAACAATAGCATTGCTGGAGAGAGTAATCTTGGATGTAGGTCCTTGACTTTCATGACTTGGAATACTTCTTTCCAGTCCCTTCTTGCCTGCAAGGTTTCTTTTGAGAAATCAGCTGATAGTGTTATGGGAACTTCTTTGTAGGTAACTCTTTTCTTGCTGCTTCTGGGATTCTCTCCTTCATTTTAATCTTGGGTAATGTAATTATGATGTGTTTTTCTTAGTGTTTCTTCTTATATCCAACTTCTTTGGGACTCTCTGAGTGTCCTGGACTTGCATGTCTATTTCCTTCACCAGATTGGGGAAGTTCTCCTTCAGCATTTTTTCAAGTAAGTTTTCATTTCTTGCTCTTCCTCTTTTCCTTCTGGCACCCCTATGATTTGGATGTTGGAACATTTAAAGTTGTCCCAGAGGTTCCTAAGCCTCTCCTCATTTTTTTAAATCCTTCTTTCTTCTGTCATGGTTGAATGTTTATTTCTTCCTTTTGTTCCAAATCATTGATTTGAATCCCAGTTTCTTCCCTTCACTGTTGGTTCCCAGTATATTTTTCTTTATTTCACTTTGTATAGCCTTCACTTCTCCTTTATTTTTTAGTCATAGTCAATCATTTCTGTGGTTACTAGTGTTGTGAACTCTGCATCTGATAGGTTGGCTATCTCTGTGGGTCACTTAGTTCTTTTTCTGCAGTTTTGATCTGTTCTTTCTTTTGGGCCATACTTCTTTGTCTCTTCAATTTGTTGATGCACCTGTTACATTGTAAGGGGCAGAGCCTTAGGTATTCACCAAGGCAGGACAACCCACTTCGCTGCATTATGGCACAGTATGTGGGTGAGGGTTCAGAGAGGAAACAATGCCACTTGCTTAGCTCTCACCCTGTTTTCAAGAGATTGGCAGTTTCTCCCACTGCCACAACTTGCACAGATTTTTACAGCCAGAGGTTCTGAGGCTTTATTTTGTCCAAGTTGGAACCCTGGGTTGCTCAGACTGCCTCGCTCCCCAGTTGTTTTTCCTAGTTTATCTGCATGCAAATGTGGGACTGCCCAGTCTGCCAGTGGCAACCTTGCCATGCATCCTCTCCACCCTGGCCCTGTCTCTGTCCCTCCTATCAGTCTGGATGAATGTTTCTTCTTTAACTCCCTGGTTGTCAGACTTCCATATAGTTCAATTTTCTGGCAATTCTGGTTGTTTTTTGTTTTACATTGGTTGTTTCCTTCTTTTGGTTGTGCGAGAAGCTAAGCATATCTACCTACTCCTCCATCTTTGCTGGAACTCTTAATGTTTCATTGTTTGTACTATTACAGTTGTCACATTCTTTTCCCCTTTGCCCCCCTCCACTCATATTGCATCTTTTAAATTTTCTTGTGGCACACTGGTTGAAAATCACTGACCTAGGTGTTTCTTTTTTCTTTCTTTCATTCAAGCTGGGAAGTTAATTTGTACTACCATTATTTTTATTTCTCTGAAGTATTTTTTAAAAGCAGTCATGGTCATTGAAATACATATAGTTTAACATATTTTTGCCATCTGTATGCAAGACTATTTTAAGAACATTTTCTAAGTTAAAGTTTAGAAACTTTTTTCCTATCATTAATTTTGTGTGGAAAAAACAAAATTAGTAACCCTTTCCTCAAATGCTTTTACCTCACCCAATTAACAGGTTGCAAATTCAGAGACTTTAAATTTGGATAAGAACCCAGAGTCCATTAATAGTTCAGATGAAAGAAAGACTTCTTTGAACTCTGCACCTTCTAACCCTTCTGAAAAAGCAAGTGAAAAGATTGATTTGTCACAGGATCATGATGAGGCTGTTTCTGAAAGGTAAGCATTTCCACAAAAATGCATAAACTTATTTATCTAAATATTTGCTTATAAACACATACCCTTTTGTCAGTTAAGTATAAAATAGCTTAAAGCTTCATATTTATATGAACACTGTTATATTATGAAGGACTAGAGTTGGTTCTTCAAAGCTTTTATTTTTGTTTTCACAGTACTAAATAAAATTTTGAATTGGTTAGGTGTCAGGTTTTTATTGTGATGCTTTCCACCTTTGGTATGGTGACTGGAGTGATCAACTGGAGCACTCCCCTAGTTTCCAGTTCTGCACATGGAAAAGTCAAGGCTGCATGAAACAGTGATTTGAAAAAATTACACAAAGGAGTAAGATTAGGGAAAAAGTGCCTAAGTAGTATCATAACTTCAAATTACAGGGAACGAACGGGGTAAAGTATTTGCATTATTGAGTCACAAAGCAGCTGAGACACTTTATCTCTGATGTAGTTTAAAAGATTTTGGGCTTATAGGGAAGAAGTAGTTTAGTTTAACAAAGAAACATGACTGGTAGCCCTGGCCTGGATTAATTTTCAAGAAGGTGAGGGTGCACTTTAATAAATTATTTTCTCTTCGCTATCGATTTTTAACAGTTTGAAGTTTTATAGTATTATTATTTACTTACTCTTAAAATTTACTTCTTAAAATATCCTGTGGTATTGTTTTTATATGTTAATTTATACTTCAGCTTTTAAAAAGAAGAATATATATAACCAAATTAAGTGAATTAAATGATGGTCATTGTTTGAGGAATATACCCTTTTCTCTGAATAACTATGCTTACTCAAGAATGAATAAAACAAAGGAGAAGTTGTTTTAGTCTATACCAGGGGTGTCCAACCCTTGGCCTCAGGCCACATGTGGCCCAGGATGGCTATGGATGTGGCCCAAACACAATCATAAATTTACGTAAAACATTTTGAGTTTTTCTAGTAATTACATGTTGCAATGCCACGTAAAATAAATGGACATACACTCTCACTATTTGTATGCATGAGTGGCTTCAGTCTCATGCCAGTGTTCGGCTTCCACTGTATTATCTTCTAAGCTCAGACAGAATTGACATCATCAGATGTTACACATGTACTCATGGTGACTTAGCAAGGCAGCAATTATCAGTAATATTTCAACCTCCTATTGCAATATCAGGCATATAATGTTATTTAGAAGTCAGGTAAGCATTCATATTTGATTATAAAAGGTACTTCCATACCTTGGTGTCATCTCACACATCACCTGCCACACTTTCGAAGCAGCCCTCTATTTCACCCTGCATCGGCAGCTGAGAGGGCTGCGGAAGGGCCCAAACTTTGCTTTTTATTTTCCTGTCAATTAATTTTCTGATGCAAACACCAGCCTGCAGTGTCCGCATCATTGTGGATGAAATGAGACATTCATACAGACTACTGAGTCCGGTGGAGGAAAAGGGACAGCATGGCTTTTCTCTCAAGGGGAGCAAAAAGCCCCTGCCTCTGCCATGACAGGCCTTTATTGGGTTTCTCCGCCCATTACATGATGGCCCTCATTTACTATGCACAGGTTCACTTTAGATGGTTACCTTTTACAGAAAACAAAGGAGCCAATGCTGCTAATCACATCACAGAAGAGGGATATTTGCAAATGAAAAGGCAAAAGTAGTTGAACTGGGTACACTCATCCTTGGAAGGTTTAGCATGGTTTTTAGGAAGTTGCTTTGCAGTAAATGTCCTCAATTCAGGGAAAGTTTTAGCAAAAAGCAAGACTCATAGCAGCCTATGTACTTTGCAGGCCTGATTCCCCACAGGAGAACCTATCTGTGGGCGTGGGTCCTGTGCATCTCTGAGTGGGAGCTGGGCCCATGCCATGCAGAATGGTCTACTACAATTTTCATAATAAAAGTAAATAAAGTCCCTTATCTATTATTTTTTAAATACCAGCCTAACATCTACAATGTTGCAAAAGAAAAAATAACCCCAAAACGAAAAATTACAAATGACTAGTTTTTTGTTGAGGCTAATAGTAAGACACTATGCTTAATTTGTGGGGAATTTGGTGCAAGTTTTCGAAGACTATAATTGGAAAAGGCATTATATGCAAAAACATGCTGCCAAATTCAATGCATATGAAGATTTGTGTTGTAAGGACAAAATGGTGGAACTGAAGAAAGTCTGTCTTAACAAAAATTTCTTAAGTTACAACTCAGGTGGATTCCATTGTGAACCTAATTATGTGGTAGTATATTTAATAGCAAAAAAAAATCAAAACCACTTAGTGATAGTAAGTTTATTAAGCAATGTATAGAAAGTGTGGCAGATATAATTTGCCCTCAAAAAAAAGGGTGGATATGTCTAAAATCAGTTTGTCTAACCAGATTATAGCCAGGCAAATTTGAAGAAATTAGAAAATCTATTGAAAGAACTTTGGAGAGTAAAGCTGCTAATTTTAAATTTTATGCTTTGGTGATAGATGATAGCACTGTTGCTATAGCTACGACTTAACCTACCATTCTTATTAGAGGTATTGATGATGACTATAATGTCACTGAAGAAATGGCTTCTTTAATGCCATTAAAAGATACAGCTAAATCAAGAGATTTATATGAAGCAGTAAAAAATATGTTAAAGTGATTTTCTTTGTCCATTGTCCACATATCTGATAGAGTTACTGATGGTGGCCTAGCCATGGTAGGTAAAAGAAAGGGACTTGTAAAATTAATAGGAGACAATGCAATTGCCACCAAAACTCACATTCGATGAAGTATCATTACATAGAACATCAAGACAATTTATGCACAAAAGTTTTAAAAATGGATAATGTCATGCAAATCATCATCAAGACTGAATTTCATAAGAGCCAAAGGATTGAATCATCACCACTTCAGGAATTCCATAGAAGTATTGATGCTGACTATGGGAACATCATTTACTTTTCAGAAGTATGATGGCTAAGTTGAGGCCAGATGTTGAAAAGATTTTATGATTTGCGACATGTCATCAAGTCGTTTATGGTATCAAAAAACAAATTGTTCCTGAACTTGACGATGAAAACTGGCTTACAGATTTAGCATTTTTAGTGGATTTAACTGCTCATTTAAATGAGTTAAACATGTATTTTCAAGGTGAAAACCTTATCAGTACCATGTTTCAAACCATAACAATGTTCCAAATGAATCTGAAATTATGGCAAACAATTTTATGTATTTTGCTGGCTAACCTAACCATTGGCTAAACACAGTCCTGTGAACAGCAAAAAATGCAGCCTTGCTTTTTGATTTGATACAAAATTTGAAAACAGACTTCAAGATTTCTGGGAAAATAATATTTTGCTATATTTGTGATTCCATTTTCAGTCAACAAAAATATGTTACCTGCCAATTTTCTAATGGAATGCACAGAGCTGCAACCTGACATGCAGCATAAAAATTTGATTGTGTCTCTTTACTGGACTTTTATAGGTCCTGTCTTCCCAGAGACAGATATCCCTTGCTTCACAATCATGCCTTATTCATGTCATTGCTATTTGGCAGCACCTACATTTGCAAGCAACTATTTTCAAGAATGAAAGACATTAAGAGTAAAATTGGAACCAAAATATCTGATACCTTGAGAACTCACTGAGAACTGCAAGTACTTCTGACAAACCAGATATTGATGCACTAGTTTCTCAAATTCAGTGTCAAACATCCCAGTAGTTTTATGTTGCCCTTTTACTTTTATAATAAAGTTTTTTTAAATCAGTGATATTACTTAGATATGTATATTTTCTATATTAGTGATCACAAACTTGGGACCTGCTTGACAATTTTAAAAGATTATCAAAAGGACCGCTGCATAATTAGGGTTATTATGTAAGCACCTTTTTGCTTATCTGTGGTGGCATATACCACGAAAATTATGCATGGACCTTTTTTTTGCTCATCAGTTTTTGTTAGTGTTTTTATTTAATGTGTGGGCCAAGACAACTTTTCTTCCAGTGTGGCCCAGAGACACCAAAAGATTGGGCATCCCTGATCTATACCATTTGCAGTAGATTCTTGATGTTTGGGAATATACATGAAGTTTTGACTCTTTGGGGAAAAAAACTTAATATTTTGTGATATTGAGGCCCATATTTTAGTTTTAGTCCACGAAGCTGCTATAAAGAAGGCATTTATTTTTTTGGTGAAGACGAGTCACATTTCCTTGAGTCTTTATTGTTTCCAGTTGTTGATGCCTATGCTAAAACTCAAAGAGACAAAAATGAAAAATACTGATGACAGAAGTGAAAAAGTGAAGATAACACCATTAAAATTGCATCTACTGACTAATACATCAAATTTATCAATGGCTTATATCTATGATATGAACCATCCCCCTTGGCTCCACCAAAGTGAATAAAGAATGTACAATTTATGAAACTGTTTCAGGCAACACTCTCAGCCCATGGTGAGTGTGAGAATAGGTGTCACAAGTATGTAACTTGACTCTGACGAAGAGTTCAATGGTGAGTTTTATAAAATAGGGAAGAAACATTAGCAGTCTTAAACAAACTGTAGCAGGTCCTTGAATAATGTCATTTTGTGTAACCTTGTTTTCTTCTAATGTCAATGAGATGCTGTGAGAATTTAATTCTTGTTTATATCAATTGGCCTATGGTAAAATTGATTTTCTGATAGTTTCTTCCCTTAAAATCACAGTACCTATTGACAGTGTTACATGAGGACTTACCATATTCCAAAGAATAAAAAAAGAGGGAATGTTCTTCAATTCATTTTATGAAATCAGATCATGAAATCTAGTATAAGTGTGATACAGCAATATGAAAATTTTTAAATTTTACAGAAATGAAAATTACAGTTCACTTTCAGTCCACTTTTATGCATGAAATAAATGCAGGTGTCTTAAATAAAATACTAGTGAAACAAAATCAGCAGTCCACAAAAGCCGAGCTTGTCCAAGAAATGCTGCAAGATTGGTTCAACCAACAAAAAATAATTTGCCAGGAGAATAATCATCAGCTTACAATAAAATGAAAGATAAACACCATGCCCTGGTTGGTGTGGCACAGTAGAATGAGCACCAGCCTGTAAACCAAAAGGTCACAGGTTCAATTCCCAGTCAGGGCACATGCCTGGGTTATGGGTCCTGAGAACCACATGTGTAAGAGACAACCAATAGATGTTTCTTTTCTTCTCCTTCTTTCTCCCTTCCCCAGTCTCTATAAATAAATAATTAAAGGATGGAAGAAAGGAAGGGAGGGAGGGAGGAAGGGAGGGAAGGAAGGAAGGAAGGAAGAAAGGAAGAAAGAAAGAAAGAAAGGAAGAAAGAATGAAGGAAGAGAAGGGAAGGGAGGGGAAAGAAAAGAAAAGAAAAAGGAAAGGAAAAGAAAAAAGAAAAGAAAAGAAAAGAAAGGAAAAATCTTTAAAAAAAAAACACAAAACAACCACTGCCCTGGCTGGCGTAGCTCAGTGGATTGAGCGCAGGCTGTGAACCAAAGTGTCGCAGGTTCGATTCCCAGTCAGGGCACATGCCTGGGTTGCAGGCCACAGCCCCCAGCAACCGCACATGGATGTTTCTCTTTCTCTCTCTTTCTCCCTGCCCCCTTCCCTCTCTAAAAATAAATAAATAAAATCTTTAAAAAAAACAAACAAACAACCACCTACAGCTCCTCGGCGGGCAATTCCTGACTCTGGTGGTCCCTATAGGTCTCTGCTCCAGCTCTGGTCTGGCTCAGCAGCCCAGCACAGATGCCGCTGGCCCATTATTTGGGCCATGGCCAACATGGAACAAATGGTACAGTCTGGTGGATGAAATCAAGTGCTTTGAGCAGAATCCACGTTGTGGCTATGAAGTTACTTGAGCTTCTGAGGAGCTCCTGAGGCAGCACTACATTGACCTGAAAGACCACCCATTCTATCTCAGACTGGTGAAGTACATGAACTCAGGACCTGTGGTAGTGATGGTCAGGGGCTGAATGTGATGAAGGGGAGAATGATGCTTGGGGGGACCAATCCAGCAGATTTTAAGCCAGACATCATTTGCAGAGACTTTTGCATTCAAGTAGGCAGGAATGTCATTCACAGCAGTGAGTGAGTAAAAAGTACCTATGGTTTAAGCCCAAGAACTGGTTGACTACAGGTCTTGTGCTTTTGACTGGATCTGTATGAATAAGATGTAGACAAAGCATTAGTCCCCTTTGGCTCCACTTGGATGTGTCCTTGGACACAGCTCTTCATTCCATTGACTTAGAAGCAATAGGATTGATCTTTTCTAAAGCATAAAGCCTTTGGAAACTAGAGGAGTGGGGGATGACACCATCTACAAAAACCCTAAAACAAATCTGATGTTGAAATATTGGAAATATTCCTTTAGGATATAAAAAGGAAAAAGGATGCTTACTCTTACCACTTTAACATTACACTATTATACTGTATATCTTGCCTAATGCAAAAAGAAAAAAATGACAGAAAACCAAAATAAAAGGATTCAAAAAGAAAGAAGAATTAATATTTCTACTATTCTTAAGTGATTGGGAATCTGCACATTGGGATCTACCTAATATTTTTTAAAGGCCATAGTGTTCCATTATGTGAATGTCAAACCCTCTATTTTAGGCACTTAAATTGTTTCCATTCTTTTTGTTTAAGATTTTATTTATTTATTTTTAGAGAAAGGGGAAGGGAAGGAGAAAGAGAGGGAGAGAAACATCAATGTGTGGATGCCTCTCACATTCCCCTTACTAGGGACCTGGCCTGCAACCCAGGCATGTGTGCTGACTGGGAATTGAACCAGCAACCCTTTGGTTCGCAGGCCAGCTCTCAGTACACTGAGCCACACCAGCCAGGGCTACTTTTGTTTAATTTATAGAGAACCATTTCAGTCAGTTTTTCAGTGTATAGTTTTATGGAACTTGACAAGCTGATTTGATTTTTAAGTGTATATGTAAATGTAATAGTTTAAAAGGCCAAGATATTCTTTAAGTAGAGAAAGAAAATGGAAGGAATTTGCCATCAGAGGTCAAAACATTTAAAAAACGCAGTAATTAGGATAATGTTATATTGGCAAGTATGGGATAATGTGATATTGCCAAGTAGAGAAGTGTAGCAGAGCCCAGAAACCTATACATGTATGTATTTGTGATATGTTGTGATATGTGATGGAGACTGTTTGGCAGATCATTTAGGAAATAATTGACTTTCAGTAATTACTTTTCAGTAATTGACTTTTCAGTTGTTAATTTGCTATTCATTTTGGGTGAAATATGACAGAAATTGGATCCCAGTGCCGGGCTATACATAAAAATCAGTCTCATGGATTAAAGAATTCTCTAAAGGGAAATTCTGAAGCTTTTAGATGGTAATATAAAATACTGTCATGAACTTCAGATAAGGAAAGATTTCTTAAGACAAAAATACCCTTGCAATAAAAGAAAAAAATGATCAGTTTTACCACATTAAAATTAGAAACTTCTTTTCTCAAAAGGCACAATAAAGATAGTGAGAAGACAGGCCATCAAGTGGGAGAAGATAATCACAGCACACATAACCTGTAGTGGACTAGTCCCAGAATGTTTATAAAGAACTTCAAATATCAATGAGTAAAACCAGATAATACAAAAGAAAAATGGGCAAAAGACTTGTCCATCTGCTTCACAAAAGAGGAAGTCAAATGGCCAATAAATATATGAAAAGGTGCTCATCTTCATTAGTAATCAGGGAAATGCAAATTAAAACCACAGCAAGATTACTATTTGATAACAGGTAAGGAAAAGTAAAACATCCTAAAATAAAACCTTACCAGGTATTGGTGTGGTTTGGAAATAAAAGGATTTGGTTTTATTGAATATTTTGTTGTTGGGTGAGTAAATTGGTATAGTATTTTAGAAAAAAATAAGGTTTTGTCTAGAAATTTTGAAGATCTGAATATCCTTTTACCTAGTAGCCTCATCCCTTGATATATACCCCAGCTAGAGATAAGTACACATGTGCAATAAGATATATGTATAGGAATGTTTATTCGGAGCATTTTCCATAAAGCCAAATATTGGAAGGAAAAAATGTCCATCTACAATTGAAAAGAAAAATTGCAGCAGGTCCATATAGTGGGGTTCTGTATGTTAATGAAAGTGGAAGTACAGTCACATACAATATGAGTAACTCCCACAAGGCATTGAAAAGCAGACATGAAAGAATAGTATGATTCCATTCCAATGAAGTTCAAAAATAGCCAGGAAAAAAGGGAAAAATATATCTATATATAACTTAGGAATTCAGAGAGAAAACAAGAAAATTAATACTAAAAATGCTAATTTTAGAGAAGATTTATGATATAGGATAAGGAACACAAATTTCTGAACTGCCGATAATTTAAAATGCGTGGTGGCTATGTGAGTGCTAGTTTTATTATTAGGCTGAACATGTATTTTTAATTCAATTAGAAAATAATTATCTATAAACTAGAAATTTTAAATCATGTGTGTTTTATATAATCTTACTGATGTATGTGAGTTCATAACTATAGTCTTACTACTTGTTTTCTATTTGTCCCATCTATTTTTATGGTCCTTTGTCCTTATATACGTCTGTCTGTCTATTTTAGAATTCTTGTGGATCTTCTTTTTCCTTTCCCCATTATCTTGTTAAGTAAACATCTTTCATTGTTCCTTTAGAAGTTATCTTGGCCCTGGCTGGTGTAGCTCAGTGGATTGAGTGCAGGCTGCGAATCAAAGCATTGCAGGTTTGATTCCCAGTCAGGGCACATGCCCGGGTTGTGGGCCAGGTCCCCAGTGGGGGCCACATGAAAGGCAACCACACATTGATGTTTCTCTCTCTTTCTCCTTTCCTTCCCCTCTCTAAAAATAAATAAATAAAATCTTTTAAAAAAAGAAGTTATCTTAAAGATTATGGTATGGATTCTTGGTTCTAATATTAGAGTATAATATTAATTTTTGCTTTTACCATTTTGTAGGCAGTGTTTGGCCTTAGAACATTTTAACTCTATTTACTCTCCCACATCTTTTGTATTTTCATGCACTTTAATTTTACATTATTTTAAACCTCACAAAATAATATCACTTTTTTGTAAACTCATTAGTCACTTAGAGTTACCCAAATATTTACCATTTCCATTATTTTTCATTTCTTCCTGTATTTTCATCTTTCCATCTGGGATAATTTTGCTTCTACCTGAAGAACTCCATTCGTTATTTCTTTATTTAGGTCTTCTCAGGTTAAGTTCTGTCGGTTATTTGTCTGGAAATACCTTCATTTTGTCTTCATTTTTACAGGATATTTTAACATGAGTATTGAATTGTAGATTGACAGTTACTGTTTTTCAGCACTTTCAGTGTCAGTATGTTGTCTTCTGACTTCTATACTTTCTTTCAAAAGTTAGACATCAGTTTTCTGTTGCTTCTGTGAGGATCGTGTCTGTATTTCTCTAGCTCCTTTTAAGATCTTCTTCTTATCTTTGCTTTTCATTAGTATGATGCTAGTTAGGGACTGTTTTGTTTTGCTTTTTAATTTACCCTGCTTTGGGCTCATAGCCCTTGATTCTGTGGCTTGACATCTTTCATTGTCTTTGGAAAATTGTTAGCCATTATCTCTTTAGATACTGCTTCTGCACCATTCTATCTTTTCTCCCCTCTTAATATTCTAATTACATGCTTCTCTGTACACTCCACCTTTTCTGTTCTCCATGTTGTGATCGGGGTATTTTCTACTGCCTCTTTTCCAGTTTGTTAATCCTCTCTTTAGCTAGATCCAAGTGGCTGTTAAGCCCATGTATTGAGTTCCATTGGATTCCTTTTTATAGATTCAAGTTCTCTAGTGAAATTCTTCCTTTTGTCATTCCTATGTTAAACATTTTATCACTTATTTTCTGATCCATTGCTCAGGACTTTGGGTTACTTTGAGCTCTATTTCTATTTGCAGTTTTTCACCTTGGTCCTATTTCTTAATTGTACCTGCTTTTTAAAAAAAAATTTGAATCTTGGACATTGTGTATTAAAAATTGTAGAGGCCCTAAATGATGTTACCTTCCAGCACAGTGGGTTCACCCTATATTCTGGCAGGCAGCAAGGGATACAGCCTCTCTTGATGGTTTTAAAACATGCCTACATATACTTTAATATGCCTTCCTTTAAAAAAGTGTAGCCTAATTCTCTTTCTTGGGCTATGCTTAGTGACAGCAGATAGAATATAATAAAAGTGACAGTATGTAATTAGATCATAAAAGACATCATAGCTTCCTTGCTTTCTCTTGGATTGGTTGCTCTGGGGCAAGGTGATTGCCATGATAGCATGGCAAAAACAGGATAGTTGAGAACATTGAGCAAGCTATGCAGAGTTCCACATGGTGAAGCACCCTGCCAACAGCCATGTGAGTAAGCCATTTTGGAGGCAGAACTTCCAGCCCCAGTCATGCCTTCACATGAGTATAGCCCCTGCCAAGTCATTATCCTGACTGCAACCCACGAAAGATCCTTAGTCAAAACCCTCCAACTATACTGCTTCCTACTTTACTCACAGAAAACTTGAAACAATAAATGTTTATTTCTTTAAGCCATTATGTTTTGGGATAAGCTATTGTATAGCGGTAGATAAATCATACATTTCAATCTACTAGGGATTTGAGCAGAACTGAGGCTGATTTGCAATCTTTATAAGATTCAGTCTATTCTGATTTTTTTCCCCAGTTTCTATGATGTCACCCTTCAAAAGTTCCACCAAGATGCCTGGGGGTTTCTTATGGCTCCCCTTCTCTATTGCTGGTCTTGTACTCCAATGTTTATCTCCCCAGTACATTTCACTGTAATTTCAGCCACTTTATGCTTGGCTTCTTAGTATTCCTGAATGGCTTGACAAATGCCTTAAGAGGAACAAATACTACTGGCAAGTGTCTAATCTACATCTTGATACCTTCATCTTCCCTGGGATCTTAGTTCCTTAGGTCTTGGCTTCCACCACAGCTTTCTGATCTCTTCAAACAGATATTTTAATTTTTTCTTAAAAATTTTAATAGAGCTTTTCAAATTTTTCAAGTGGGTGGGGCTACATTGTAGCAATTCTACATAGCAATTTATGTTATTTTGGGAAATATTTAAGAAATAAAGGAAGATTTTTTTACAAAAAAAAGAAACTTTGTTTGCATATCATAAATCTAGAGAAAGCCAGGTTTAATTGTTTTGTCTGATAGCCCAAGTATTGAAGGAATTAATGTCATTACTAACTTTGTATATATAATAATGATTGGATTTAGAAATTCAGGCATTTTTCTTTTTAGAATGTGAAAGGCATAACAGCTGAGCTGAAGAATCTCATAGAAGAGAAAGCTAATGGACCAGAACACTTATTTGATAAAGAAGGAACGTGCTTAAATAGGAAGAAACTATTTTTATGTGCTGTCATTTCCAAAGATCAAAGTAAGCATCAAGGTCTAAGGCACCCAAGAACAGACCACTTCACCAGTGCTGATTGATTGAAACATTAATATTGTCTAAAAAATAAGTCCTGCATTGAATTTCTCATGAAGAAATGTTTACAAAGATACAGAGGAGAAAAAAGTAGTTACCAGCCACAGTATTTTAAGAGATTTTCTATTTTTCAGGTGTTCTTTCCTATTTATTCTTTAATAGCATTTATTTAGTCCTAATAATAAACTTATCCCTCTTTTGCAGATGAGGAAACCAAGGCATATTTCTAGCTAGTAAATAAAAGAGCCAGAAATGTAGATGCAGGCAATTTTGTCTCTAGAACCCATGTTCTTAATCTTCTATATTATTATAATAGCTGGAGAATTCTAATTACTAATTTTAAACACAGAAACTTTTCTCCAAGGTAAAATACAAATAGAAAACATGTTAAGTGCATCCAGATGACCATGAAAATCATTAGTGCCCTTAATTTTCCTCCCAGACATGGTTCATTTTAAAAAGAGCTATTATTGGAACCAGTCAGTAGAACAGTTTCATGAAAGTTATATATTTTTAAATGCTCATGGAATTCTGAATAGATTCCAGATCTATAGATAGAGTCTTCAGAATAAAAATTAACAGCTTTATTCACACACAATTATTTTTTTATTTTTTATTTCTTGATTTGAAGGGGAGAAAGACATTGATTTGTTGCTCTACTTATTTATGCATTCATTGGTTGCTTCTTGTATGTACCCTGACCAGAGATCAAACCGGCAACGTTGGCATATTGGGACAACACTCTAATTGACTAGCTACCTGGCCAGGGGACACACAGTTATTGTCAAAGTTAATTAACATGGAATACCTACTGGGAATTACACAAACAGCAAGTGTATAGCATGGTGAATTTTGACAAATCCAAGTAACATGTGAACTATCACTCTGATTAAAAACAATAGCACTGGTATCCAGTCTGGTTTATACCACACTCGCAGTCACCAATCCCACACCTACCATACCAACCTAAGTAACCACCATTCTAACTTCTAACACCATTAGTTGTTTATGTTTGCTCTTCACCTTCATATGAATGGAATCATACTACATGAACTCTGCTATCTTGCCTTTTTTGCCCAACATTCTATGTTGTGAAATTCATCCAAGCCATTGCTCAACAACAATAATTTGTTCATTATCACTGCTATATAATGTCCATAATATGAACTCACCACAATTTACTCATTTACAACTTTTGATAGGAATCTGGATTTGTTGATGGGGGAAATTATGAATAGCCCTGCTATGAACATTCTTTGACATGTCTTTTGGTGAATATACTTACATACTGCATTTCTCTTGGACAACTGCCCAGAAGTGGAATTGGTAGACCTATAGGCTATGTGTATTTTCAGATTTTATAGATGCTACCTAACGCTTTACCAAAGAAGTCGTACCACATTATGCTCTCAATTAAAGAATATAAGGTTTCTGTTACTTCATATTTTTGCCAACGGTTGGTATTATCTGCCTATTTTCATTTTAGCCACACTGGTATGTTTATTAGCCATTGGATATTTTCTTTTATAAAGTTCCTCTGAGACTTGCACTTTTTTTGAGATGCCTTTCTTTTCACATTTTTATCAGGTACATTAACTGTAAATATCTTTTTCCCAACCCAAATCTTCCCACTTCTGTGTCTTTATGTAAATTCACTCTTCTTAATTTCAGTGTACTCTTTTTCATAGATTCTACTTTTCTGATGAATGTTCCATTTGTTTTAACTATGTTCTCTACCTTTCCTCAGTATTCTTAAAACCATAAATCATAGTTTAATTCCATTGTATTATAACTTCAGTATATGGACCATTTATGCATCTGTTTCTATTGGTGTTCTGTCGGTTTCTGGTCATTTGATTTTTTCTGTTGCCATACTTGATAATTTCTGAAAAATTGGTGGGATAAGATTTTTCTCTTTTCTGGCAAATAAACTAGGGCTTCATCATGTAATCTACTCAGGGAACTATAAATTGGTGCTTGTTTTCATTTTGATAATAATTTTCCTATTTCTTGTACATTCTGATTCCTCTTTTTTTTTTCATTTTCTTTTTATTTTATTGTTGTTCAAGTACATTTGTCTGCCTTTCCCCCCAACCCCAGCCATCCTTACCTCCCTACCCAGATGCCACCCTCGGTTTGTTTTGTCTATGCATCCTTTATAGTTGTTCCTAAAAACCCTTCATCCTTTTACCCGCTTATGCCTTCACACCTCCCCTATGGTTACTGTCTGTTTGTTCATAATTTCTTTGTCTCTGGTTAAATTTTGCTTCCTTGTTTGTTTTGTTGATTAGGTTCCACTTATAGGTGAGATAATATGGTATTTGTCTTTCACTGCCTGACTTATTTCACTTAGCATAATAATGCTCTCCAGTTCCATCTATGCTGTTACAAAGGGTAGGAGCTCCTTCTTTCTTTCTGCTGTATAGAATTCCATTGTGTAAATGTACCATAGTATTTTGATCCATTCATTTACTGATGGGCACTTATGTTGCTTCCAACACTTGGCTATTGTAAATTGTGCTGCTATGAACATTGGGGTGCATAGGTGCTTATGAATTGGTGTTTCAGGATTCTCAGGATATAATCCTAACAGTGGAATTGCTGGGTCAAAAAGCAGTTCTATTTTTAGTTTTCTGTATGGAATTTCAGTAGTGGCTGCACCAGTCTGCAATCCCACCAAAAATGCACTAGGGTTCCCTTTACTCCACATCCTCTCCAACACTTGTTGTTTGTTGATTTGTTTATGATGGCCATTCTTACCGGTGTGAAGAGGTATCTCATTGTGGTTTTAATTTGCATCTCTCTGATGGCTAGTAAAGCTGAGCATCTTTTCATATGTCTCTGGACCCTTTGTGTGTCCTCCTTGAAGAAGTGTCTGTTCAAGTCCTTTGCCCATTTTTTAATTCATTTTTTTTTGTCTTCCTAGATGGAGTCATGTGAGTTCTTTACATATTTTGGAGATCAAACCCTTGTCTGAAGTATCATTGGCAAATATGTTTTCCCATATGGTTGGTTCTCTTTTCATTTTAATACTGCTTTCTTTAGCCGTGCAGAAGCTTTTTAATTTGATGAGATCCCATTTGTTTATTCTCTCTTTTATGCCCCTTGCTCTGGGGGACATTTCGGTGAAAATATTGCTGAGTGGAATATCTGAGATTTTCCTGCCTATGTTCTCCTGAAGGACTTTTATGGTGTCATGACTTAAATATTTAAGTCTTTTATCCACCTTGAACCTATTTTTGTGTATGGTGTAAGTTGATGATTGAGTTACATTTTTTTGCATATAGCTGTCCAGATCTCCCAACACCATTTGTTGAAGAGGCTATTTTACTCCATTTTAGGTTGCTGCCCCTTTTGTCGAAAACTAATTGATCATAGAGACTTGGGTTTATTTCTGGGCTTTCTGTTCTATTCTGTTGGTCTATGTGTCTGTTCTTATGCCAGTACCAGGCTGTTTTGGTTATAGTGGCCTTGGAATACAGTTTGATATCAGGTATTGTGATACCTCCTACTTTGTTGTTGTTTCTCAAAATTGTTGTAGCTATTTGGGGTCATTTATGGTTCCATATAAATTTTTGAACTGTTCTATATCTGTGAAGGATGCCATTGGTACTTTAGTGGGGATCGCATTGAATCTATAAATTGCTTTGGGTAGTATGGACATTTTGATGATGTTAATTCTTCTAATCCATGAACACAGTATATGCTTCCATTTGTTTGTATCTTCCTTAATTTCTTTCTTTAGTGTTGTGCAGTTTTCTGAGTACAGGTCTTTTACCTCCTTGGTTAGGTTTATTCCCAGGTATTTTATTTTTCTTGTTGCTATAGCAAATGGGATGTTTTTCCTGATTTCTGTTTCTGATATTCATTGTTGGTATACAAAACTGTCTTTGATTGCTGAATATTGACTTTGTAGCCTGCTGTTTTGAAAAATTTATTTATTAGGTCGAGTAGTTTTTTGGTGGAGTCTATAGGATTTTCTATGTATATTATCCTGTCATGTGCGAACAATGACAGTTATGTTTCCTCCTTTCTAACTTGGATGCCTTTTATTTCTTTTTCTTGTCTGATTGCTGTGGCTAGAACTTCCAATACTATGTTGAATAGGAGTGGTGAAAGTGGACAACCTTGTCTTGATCCTGATCTTGGTGGGAAAGCTTTTCATTTTTGCCCATTGAGTATGATGTTGGCGGTAGGTGTCTTGTGTGTGGTCTTTATTATGTTGAGGAATGCTCCCTCTATTCCCACTTTGCTGAGCATTTCTATCATAAATGGGTGCTGTACCTTATCAAATGCTTTTCCACATCTATTGATATGATCATGTGGTTTTTGTCTTTGCTTTTGTTTATGTGATGTATTACATTTATTGATTTGCAAATATTGTACCATCCTAGCATCCCTGGGATGAATCCTACTTGATCATGGTGTATGATCTTCTTAATGTATTGCTGGATGCAGTTTGCCAATATTTTGTTGAGGATTTTAGCGTCTATGTTCATCAGTGATATTGACCTGTAGTTTTCTTTCTCTGTTGTGTCTTTATCTGGTTTTGGGATCAGGATGATGCTGGCTTCATAAAAAGAGTTTGGGAGTCTTCTGTGTTGGATTTTTTGGAATAGCTACTCCAAAATGTTTTGGACTAATTAGCTATTCCTTAAATGTTTTGTAAAATTCTCCAGTGAAATCATCCATTCCAGGGCTTTTGTGTGCCAGGAGTTTTTTGATTACTGCCTCAATTTTGTCAGCTGCTATTGGTCTGCTCAGGACTTCTGCTTCTTCTTCATTCAGTTTTCGGAGATTATATTTCCTAGAAATTTGTCCATTTCACCTGGGTTTTCACATTTATTGGCATATAGTTCTTCATAGTAATTTCTTACAACCCTTTGTATTTCTGTGGTATCAGTTGTAATCACTCTTCTTTCATTTCTGATTTTATTTGGGCCCTCTTTTTTTTTCTTGATGAGTCTGCTTAAAGACTTGTTGATTTTGTTTATCTTTTCAAAGAACCAACTCCTGGATTTATTGGTCCTTAGAATCATTCCTTTAGTCTCTATATTGTTTAATTCTGCTCTGATCTTGGCTATTTCCTTTCTCCTACTTGCTCTGGGCTGTCTTTGTTGTTGTTCCTTCAGTCCTTGTAGATGTAGGGTTAGGTTCTTTATTTGAAATGTTTCTATCTTTTTTAACTAGACCTGTATCACTATGAACTTCCCTCTCAGGACTGCCTTTACTGTGTCCCATAAGTTTTGGACTGTTTGAGTTCATTTTCATGTGTTTCCAGAAACTTTTTGATTTCTTCCTTGATCCTATTCTTAACCCATTCATTGTCTAATAGCATGCTATTCAATATCCATGAATTTGAATGTTTTTGATTTTTTTCCTTGAGAGTGGTTTCTAGTTTCAGTCCCTTGTGGTCATGAGAAAATGCTTGATATGATTGCAGTGTTCTTGAGTTTGTTGAGGCTTGTTTTGTGTCCTATCATGTGGTCTATCTTTGAAAAAGTTCCATGTGCATTTGAAAAGAATGTGTATTTTGCTTCTTTGGGATGAAGGGCTCTATATGTATCAGTTAAGTCCATTTGATCTAGGACCTTGTTCAATGCCACAGTATCTTTGTTGATATTTTGTTAGAAAGATGTATCCATTTTTTGACAGTGGGGTGTTAAAATCCCCCACTATAATTGTGTTGCTGTCAATATTTATCTTGAAGTCCTCCAAGATTTTCCTTATGTATTTGGATGCTCCTATGTTGGTTGCATATGTGTTTATAATGTTTTTGTCTTCTTGATGGATTCTTCCCTTGAGTATTATGAAGTGTCCTTCTGGGTCTCTATTTATGGCCCTTGTTTTTAAGTCTGTTTTGTCTGATATGAGTATTGCTACCGTAGCTTTTTTTTTCCTGTTCATTTCCTTGGAATATTTTTTTCTAACCCTTCACTATCAGTCTGAAAGTCTTTTGTTCTTAGGTGGTTCTCTTGTAGGGAGCATATGTGTGTGTCATGTGTTCTTATTCATTCAGCTATTCTGTGTCTTTTGATTAGAGCATTTAATCCATTAACATTTAAGGATATTATTGATAGGTATTTGTTCATTCTGCCCCCCCCTTGGTACCTGTGTTCCTCTCTCTTTCACTTTTTCCTTTCTCTTCTTGTAGTATTCCCTGTAGCATATCTTATAGTGCTTGTTTGGTGGAGATGTATTCTTTCAGCCTCCTTTTGTTTGGGAAACTCCTTATTTCACCTTCCATTTTAATTGAGAGTCTTGCTGGGTAGAGTAATCTTGGTTGCAGGCCTTTGTTTTTCATTACTTGGAATATCTCTTGCCATTCTCTCCTGGACTGGAGTGTTTCTGTTGAAAAATCAGCTGCTAGCCTTATCAGAGCTCCTTTGTATGTTCTTGTTTCTCTATTGCTGCTTTTAAGATTCTCTCTTCATCTTTAATATTTGGCATTTTAATTATGATATGTCTTGGAGTAGACTTCTTTGGGTTCATCTTGATTGGGACTCTCTGTGCTTCCTGAACTTGCATGCTTTTTTTCCTCTCCGGGTTCTGAAAATTTTCTGTCATTATTTTTTCAAATGAGGTTTCTATCCCTTATTCCTTTTCTTCTCCTTCTGGTATCCCTCTTATTTCAATGTTGTTGCATTTCCTGTCATTATGGAGTTCCCATAAGCTATCTTCATATTTTTTAAGTCTTTTTTCTTACAGCTACTCTACCTGGGTGTTTCTTTCCACATTGTCTCCCAGCTCACTGATTTGGTCCTCTGCATCATCCAGCCTGTTTGTAATTCCTCCTGGTGTGTTTTTTATTTCCCAAAATGTATTTTTCATTTCTTCTTGGTTTTTGTTTATGGTTTCCATTTACTTTTTCATATTGTTGTAGTTCTCACTCAGTGCCTGGTAGTTGTCTGTGAGCTCCTTGAGCATCCTTATAACCATTCTTTTGAATTCTAGATCTGATAGTTTGCTTACCTCCATTTCATTTAGCTCTTTTAGTGGGGAGTCTTCCATTCCTTTTGACTGCAGGTTCTTTTTTTTGTCTCCCTGTTTTAGGTGACTCTTTTTGTTTGTTTCTGTGCTTCCTGGTGTTCTGCTTTGCTAGCTGTCTTTGTAGGGTGAACTTCTATTGTAGGAGTTCTGTGGGATTCAGGGGTATGGTCTCTCTGATCTCCTTGTATGGATGCTCTAGGGTTGCCCTTTCCTCTGTTTGTGTGGGCTCCTTTGTTGTATTTGGGCTTTTACCTTTTGGTGGTTCCTTTGTTGGTGGGTTCTCTCCTCCAGAAGGTATACTGATATTCATGGCTCCCACATATTCTTTCATGTGATCAGTGGCAGGGGATAGGCAAAATGTATTAAGACAGTTGGAGAGTATTCTATAGTATTTAAGTTCTAAGAAGTAGAGAAGAGATAGGAGATCCTTTGGATAAATATAGCATTAACCATGATATTTCACCCAACTAGCCACTTTTTATAATAGGTGAAAGAGAGAAAGACTGTTGTTAGAGGGAAGGAGGATTGTGAGCTCAATCCAGAAAACAGATTACTTGTGCAAGGTTAGATGGTGTGATATAGTGAGAGTAAAGAATGGAAAGTAGGTGTAGTGTGTGAGAGAATAGACTTTAACCACAACAATGATGAAGCTCAGGAGAATAAGGTAATGGGTTAAGATCAGCAGGTATGCCATGTAGTGTTTACAACTGTATGGAACAACAATTATTTACAGTAGTATTGGAACAGCAATAATATGACAAGAAATACATGATTTGGAGAACAAGAATAGAAAGTACACGATCAAGAATAGTGTGTTATTGGAACATGAGTGAGGTGAAAGAAGGAAAATTAAAATACACTATGAAAGAGAGAACAAGGAAAACCAATCAAACAATGCAATTAAACAGAAAGAAAAAGGAAGAAAAGTAAACAGAAAGAAGAGAAATTAAAAAAAATGGTAATAAGAGAAGTAAAAATAATAAAATAATAATAATTCAAATAAACAATAAAATGCCAATTCTATGGGGTGGCAAAGTGAAATTTGTCTAGTTTCTCAGTTTTTGGGATTAGCCTGTGCTCCCTCCTTGCATCTGTCTGTGATCCTTTCACAAGTCCAGGTTTTATTGTCTCACTTGGGGGAAGAAAGAAAATGAGACAGAGAGAGAGAGGAAAGATAAAACTAAGCCTCCTGCTGACTTAACCCATTGAGGGAGTTTAGCTGGTCTTCCTGGATGCCACAGGAAGGGGGGGTGGGCTTTGTTTTTCTCCCTTCCTGTGGTTTTGTGAGTATGGGGGCCAGGTGTGGGCCACAATATTCACATTGCCCAGGTCCTTTGTGAGGTGCTGTGTCCCCACTGCCCATCTGTGTCAGGTGTGCACCTTTAACCCACGAGTTGCACCAGGGTCCATGTAGTGTGCTTCCTTCTTGCTTTCAGTGAGCCCACTGTGGCAGGAGCCCGCCGCTGGAAAATCAGCCAATCACCCTCAGAGCAAGTGGTGTGAGCCAGCTGGTGGGCAGGAGTTTATTACAAAGCAGCTGCGGTCCTCTTTTTTTTTATTTTTGAGTAAAAGCCTCCTGTTTAAGCTCACCATTCTTAACAAGCATTGCCGGGCTTTTCATACAGCCCCACTTTCTACCCAGACTGGAGACTATCCATGTCAGTGTCCACCATGGCCCAGTTCTTCTCCCTTCTCCAGCTATCACCCATTTCCCCAATTTCTCTGGTAATGACCTAGCCAGCATCCACAGTCCCAGCAGGTGTACACAGCCTCTGTGTTTCCCACTTCATCTCAATTCCTCCCAGCTACTTTAAGCATCCAGGTCCCTCTTAGTGCTGGGCTGCCCTCCCTTCTCTGGTAGGGGAGGGAACTGGTGATCTAACTCTCCTCCAAGTATCCTGCAGCAGATGCCAGGTGGGTGGCCTAGTTCCCTGGGCAGATCCCAGAGACCTTAGCGTCCCAACACAATCCCGTCACCATCTGTTTTTTCAATGTCCTCTACAACTTTTGGCCTGCAAACTTCATATAAGCTGGGATTCCACTGGCTGTTCACTCTATTCCTCAGAAGATCGGCTAGGTGTTCCAGCTGGGCACAGGGAGAACTGGGCTCCGCTCCACCTACCTTGCTGCTATCTTCCATCTCCCATTCTGGTTCTTAAGACATAGCCCTCCATGGATTCTGGGAAAATATGAAATTATAAGAGGCTGGAGAAAGAACCATTGAAAAGAAGGTGGCCAAACATTTCTTGGCAGTTTTACAGAGGTCAGGTATTTTGCTTTCCCATTGGCTGTGATGTCCCATGTAATGTCATGGAACAGCAGGTAGAGTCTTTAAACAGGTATAGCTATAATGGGGCTAAATTAGTCCTGGACTAAATACAACAGTGGACTTGCCCAAGGAATCGCACAAATTCTGAATAATTCATCTGCATGCCAAAACAAAGTCCAACACTCTTTGAAGGGATGAAACATCATCTAACACTGTAAATATTACAGTGCCAGGCATCTAATAAAAAAACAGATATGCAAAGTAGCAAATAACCCATAACAAGAAGAAAATGGAAATGATTAAAACAAATGTGGGAATTTAGCAGACAACAACATAAAGCAGCTATCGTCAGTATGTTCTTTGTGTTCATCAATATAGTGGAAAATCTTAACATGATGAAAGAAATAGGAGGTATGCAGGGGAAAAGACCTACATTGAACTTCAGAGATGAAAAAGACAATAAAGTGAAAAGTACATTGGATAAGACCAACAACATAATAACTGATTTTTTTTAAAATCAGTGAAATAGCAATAGAAACTATTCAAACAAAAGCATGAGGAGAGAAAGACTACCCAAAAAATGACCACAGCATCAGAGAACTATGAAACACTATCAAACAGTCATATATATATATATATTCCATATTTTTATATATATATATTCCATATATATATTCCATATATATGTGTGTATATATATATAAAATTGGAGTATCACTAGGCAGGGGGCGATTGGATCAGAAAAATATAATGTCTTAAAATTTTTCCAAATTTGGTGAAAATTCTAAATCCATAAATATAAAAAGAAATTAACAAATTTAAGCAGAAAAAGTGTAAAGAAAAACCACATCATAATCATATTGCTGAAAGTCAGTAGTAACAGAAAATCTTAAAAGCAGCCAGAGAGAAAAGACACATTACGTAGAAAGGATTAAAAAAAAATAAGAACATCAGAAAACCTCAACTGCAAACTATGTAAACTAGAAGATATCTCTAAAGCATTGAAAGAAAACTGTTCAAATTTTTACATGTGGTGAAAATATATTTGTTCCTCTATAGACATGTAGAGGAACAAAGGATTTTTCACACTAAAAAGAAAGTGAAAAGAATACATCACCAGCAGACTTGCACTATAAGAAGTGTTAAAGAAGCTATAGCTGGTGTGGCTCAGTGAATGAGCATCAGCTTCCAAACCAAAAGGTCCTAGTTCAATTCCTGGTTAGGGCAACAGTTGAGGGTGGGGGAGGGGGCATGCAAGAGGCAACCAATTGATGTTTCTCATCTCTCACATCAATGTTTCTCTTGTCACTTTCTCCCTTCTTTCCATTCTAAAAATAAATAAAATTTTAAAAAATATATTTTAAATGAAATGTTAAAGGGAGTTCTTCAGGCAGAAGGAAAATTATACCAAATGGAAATTTAGATCTATACAGGTAAAGTAATGAAAGTGCTGGAAATTAAATGTTTGTGGATGAATATAAAATTTTCTGTTTATATATAGATGTGTATGTGTGTATTATACTACCTCTATAATATGTAGTGTTTGTATGTATTGTACTGTTTCTCTGGTATTTCTATGTACAGGCAATAAGCAGTTGGAATTTCATATTTAAAATTGGTACCATTAGCAATATAATATAAAAGAATTATATACATAGGGATAAAGTTGCCAAAATATCTGTAAGACCTAACTTCAAAACTACAAAGTAGGCTTCAGATTTCCGGTCCAGCATGTAAGGAGTCATAACTATTCAAACAACAATTAAAAAGCTGAACGAACTGAAAATATCACCAACTCTTCTTAGCTCCATCAGAGAAGTAGGGTCACAGAGCAAACTACTGACCCAAAAGTTGGAGAGACAAACAGGGGGATCAGAAACTGAGAATCACAACCTACTGGAATTGAAACAGAAACCTACAAGCAGAAATGTCCATGAGAACCAGTGTGGAGATATAAAAATCTAAAACTCTGGGGATGGGGAGACAGTTATGGGGGACACCCACAGTTTTGTGAGTTTTACCTCCAGAAGCTCTGCCAGGGCCTCACAGTGAATATTGGAAGGAAATCTCATGTTTCCAGTAGGAGGAAGGTAAAAGGAACCTTCTGAAATACACCAGCAGAGCTGTCTCTTAACAAGGCTGCCCTTGGGAGACACTCTTGTCAGAACTTAACCCACCTAAGGGAAAGGAGATACCCAACTCCTGCTCCCTGTAGCTTTCCACATGGAGGAAGGAAAATACCCAACTCTAAGCCCCTGTAGCCAAACTGTCGGACTTAAGAGGGGGCTGGGAAGGAAGGGTACTGAGAAGTACTAGTGAAGTTCACATTCCAGGGACATAGACTAACTAGAAGACTGAGACCTAATTATAGGACTAATAGAATGCTTCTCTTCCACCCCCACCTTACCACTACATTACCAAAGGTCTGTTTCTAAAGTAGTATAATGTTATGCATGAAAGTGGACTTGAATTAGTTGTATATGTGGATCACAAATTCTAAGCAATCACCAGCAAAAGAAGTATAATTGATATGTTAAAAAAGGAAAGTGGAATCATACAAAACTTTATTCATAAAATTTTATTCATAATTGCCAAAACTTAGAAGAAACCAAGATGTCCTTAAGTAGGTGAATTGATATATAACCTGTGGTACGTTCAGACAATGGAATATTAACACTGCTTAAAAAAAGAAAGAAAAATGAGCTATCAAGCTTTGAAAAGACATGGAGGAAACAAATGTATATTACGAAGTGAAAGAAGACAATTTTAAAAGGTTATATGCTGTATAATTCCAGCATAAAACCCTCTAGAAAAGACAAAAGTAACAGACAATACAAAGATCAATTGTTTCCAGTAATGCCTTTACTAGAGAGAAATGAATAGGCAGATCATGGGATTCTTTAGGGCAGAGAAACTATCCCATATGGTACCATAATGGTGGTTGCATGTCATTATACATTTGTCAGAACCCATAGCATGCACATTAAGAGTGAACCTTCCTGTAAACTATGGACTTTGGGTGATAATGTGTCAGTGTAGATTCATCTGTTGTAACAAGCGTACCATTTTGGTACAGGATTTTGATACTTGGGGTGGTGGAAAGAGAGTAGGGAACAGGGTATAGGGAACTTGCTGTACTTTCCACCAGATTTATAAACCTAAAACTGCTCTAAAGTATTACTTCTTTTAAAGTACAAAATTTTGCTGAGAGAAGGTAAAGATCCTAAATGTACAGAGATATGCCATATTCACAAATTAAAATTAAGTATTAATGTCACGTTTCCTGCATTGTTCTGTACATTTAATGCAATCTCAGTCAAAATCCTGGCAGCATTTTTTATAGAAACTAACAATCTGATTGAAAACTTAAGTGAAATGGAAAAGACCTAGAAAATGAAAACAGTGTTATGAAAGAAAAACAAAATTGGAAGATATAAACTACTTGAGTTTTAAGACTTACTTTCAAGCTATAGTAATTAAGACAACATAAGAATAGACATATAAATCAATGGACAGCTTAGAAAGTATACATATAGCTCACTGGTTTTCAAGAAAGATGCCAAAGTAATTTAATAATGAAAAGGTAGTCTTTCCAACAAATGTTGAATTAATTAACCAGAGGGGAAAAGTGAAACTCAACTCTTAACCTCACACCATGTACAAAAATAGCTTGAAATGAATTACAGATTTAAGTACAAAAACTAAAAACTAAAAACATCTGTAAGGAAGTGGTATGGAAAATTCATCTAGCAATTTTATGGGCTTAATGAAATTTGTGTCAAGTTCTTCTTAACAAAAAATACTGATTTAAATGTCAGCTCATAGAATTGGTATCAGCATCAAATGGAAACAGAAGATTAGTCTTCTGACTCAGGATATTCTGTAACTATAAGCATCATTTACCATCAATGCCTCAGTTTAGTAAATTGTGGTAAATATTGCTACCATAGTGATAAAATGTAGTTGCAGAATTAATTTTTAATAGCTTTGTTACAGTCCTATATCTGTAAGTCAGAGTATCTTAATAAGTTTTTATTCACTTAAATGTTGGTTCATTTTCATGAAGGCAAGTATATGTGCTACAGTGACTTTATACTTTCAACACTATGTATATTGTCTACTTATAGATGATGTATTTGGACTCATTGTAAGTGGATTTCTACAGAGTTTTCAAGATCCATTATTATTGGATGTCCATGAACTTTTGGTCATATAATTAATTGGTAATACATGGGTTTCTTGGGTATTTGGTTTTATCACTCCCATACCCCCACACACGATTATGAGATTATGATGATCAGTTGTAAAAGGTTATGTTAAAAGAATTGTAACCATTGATTGTATGTTTAAGCCTAATAATGTATGTTTAGTTCATTTTCATTTTTAATTTTTTTGTCATTTTAGTAATGATGATGTTATGTTGATTTCTGTGGAAAGCCCTAGTTTGACAACACCAGTTACATCAAATCTAACAGGTATCTTAAATTGATTAAAATAGAGTCTATCAAATTAGAGAGCTTCAAATCAGCATTTGTTTAGATAATTGAATATTATCTTTCAATAAAATAAAATTTCTCTCAAAAATATTTTAAGTTATATTTGATTTATATTACTTAAGTAAATAAGTGACCTCTTAATATAATTGGGGTTTCTTTTTAAACTTGTATTTATCAATTTATGGCCTTTTCTTTCTGTACTGTTTGTTTAATGGCTTTGTAAGTTATAAAACTATTTACCTTTTTTTTTAAACTATTTTTTTAAGTTTTTATTTATTTATTTATTTATTTTAGAGAGAGAGAGAGAAGAGAGGGAGATAGAGAGAGATAGAGAGAGAGAAACATCAATGTGTGGTTGCTGGGGGTTATGGCCTGCAACCCAGGAATGTACCCTGGCTGGGAATCGAACCTGCGACACTTCGGTTCGCAGCCCGCGTTCAATCCACTGAGCTACACCAGCCAGGGCAAAACTACTTACCTTTTATATACATTATTTTTACTTGTTTGCTCTAGCCTGTGTTGGTGGTTTGTTTTTTGTCTTGACTATTAAAGTTATCTTATAGTCTACCTAAGGTTTGCAGTTTGGCCATTCCTCAGTATCTTTAATTACTTTTTTAATTTTGGGTGTTTTTATAATACTGTTGTTGCTCTTTACAGTTACACTTATTGTTACACCTATGTAAAAAATCTTTAACCTTAAATTTCCAGTAAGTTTCCTCTCAAAATAACTTTTTATTTTTTATTTATTTTATTGTTTTTCAAATACAGTTGTCTCCATTTTCCCCCATCCCCTCCCCCACACCCTACCCACCCCCATCTCCCACTCCCCACCCTCAGTCCTACCTCCCTTTGGCTGTGTCCATGGGTCCTTTATACATGTTCCTTGATGACCTTTCCCCTTCTTTCCCTCATTATCCCCCTCCCCACTCCCCTCTGGTTACCGTCAGTCTATTCTTTATTTCAGTGTCTGTTTATATTTTGCTAGCTTGTTTGTTTTGTTAATCCGGTTCCACTTATAGGTGAGATCATATGGTATTTGTCTTTCACCACCTGGCTTATTTCACTTAGCATACTACTCTCCAGCTCCATCCATGACATATCACTTCACACCAGTCATAATGGCCATCATAACCAAATCAACAAACAAGTGCTAGAGAGGTTGTGGAGAAAGGGGAACCCTAGTGCACTGTTGGTGGGAATGCACACTGCTGCAGCCAATGTGGGAAACAGTATGGAATTTCCTGAAAAAACTAAAAATGGATCTGCCTTTTGACCCGGCAATTCCACTGCTGGAATTACACCCTAAGAATCCTGAAATACCAATTCAAAAGAACCTGTGCACCCCAATGTTCATAGCAGCACAATTTACGATAGCCAAATGTTGGAAGCAACCTAAGTGCCCATCAGTAAATGAATGTATCAAAAATTATGGTACATTTACACAACGGAATACTATGCAGCAGAAAGAAAGAAGGCGCTCCTACTCATCAAAAACTCTTGTTGGCCCATAATTTCTCATTCAAAGTTCTCCATTTTCTTTTCATTTTTTTGTGATATATTAGAGTATTTGCATCTTAATTTCAGAAATTTTTGCCTGTGCTTATATAGCTACTTAATTGTCCCTTTGGTATGGGCAGTTAAGATTATGAATAAAGCCGTGGCTTGTGTGGCTTAGTTGGTTGAGTGTTATCCCACAAACGGAAAGGCTGTGGATTCCATTTCCAATTAGGGTACATGCCCAGGTTGTGGGTTCAATAGCTGGTTGGGGCACATGGAAGAGGCAACTGATTGATGTTTCTCTCTCACATCAGTATTTCTTTCCCTCTCTTTTTCTGTTTCTTCCCCTCTCTTTGGAATCAATAAAAGAAAAATAATTTTTAAAGATTGTGAATAAAATAGCTTAAGGAACAGTAAACATTTATCTGAGGCTTTCTTAGTGGTTCTATGAAGAATGCTTAGCCATCTCAGATAGCCTAATCCAAAGATATTGAATAGAAAATATGTACATTTCCAAGTTTATTTCTCAAATCCTATTTATTAGGATTTGACTCTTTTCAAGAGTTACTAATACAGTTGTAAAGTTACAGAAGGATAACATCTTTTGAAGCAAAATTGGATTTTTTTTTGTACTTGCTCATCAGTCTTCAGAATAAAGTCAATTGAGTTACATTTTATGATTGTATAATAAATTGATAATTAGCACTCCATTATTGTGTTTCGGTATTCATATATAATGAAGTCCATAAATATTTAATATTTTAATGAACTTGTCAAATGATCACATTTTAATAATTTTCTTTCAGGTTCTGGAAAAGTTACATCAGGAAATTCTAATAATTTACCTAATGCTGATACTGAAGTTATTATGGTAGGTAATACATACTGTCCTTGAAATGTTGTTTATTTGAATATGTTAGTTCTAGGAACTTTAGTTTGCTGCATGTTGGATGGTTTAGCTTTGTTATTCATTCTTTGAGAGATTTGTTCTCTGAGATATTTATGTCTGACTAGTTGGTATAACCAGGTTCCAGTCTAGCTTAAACATTTAAAAAGCAAACAGCTAATGATAAACATATTTTAAAGTCATGCATACCAAATTAATTTATTTGGATTCTGCCTAGTCATATTCTCAGAAACTATACAGTATTTCATGAGTTTCTTTGTCACAGGAGAGTTAAGTTAAACCATAAAAACTTAAAAAATGTTCAGTCTCTAGCTTCTGTATAGTAGTTTAAAATGATGAATTTTATTTTTTAAAACCATTTTTATTATTGAGGCAAAAATCTAATTTTTTTAATCTAACTTTTCAGGCTATAGAGAAAAAGAAATTTGGTTCTGTGATTGATCTGACAAAAGAAGGCCTATCAAACTGCAACACAGGTAAAGGGTTTGTCTTTTAAAGAGGGAAGAATAACAACTCAAAATGTGTTTGGCTTGTTTGTTAAGTTTGTTTTTGTGTGCGTGTCTTTTATAGCTCTATGCAATTTAGTCACATGTATAGACTCATTTATTTGTCAGCACAATCAAATTACACAACTGTGCTCTCACTATAGGATTCCCTCATGCTTACCATTTTATAGGCACACCTATTTTCTGCCCTCAGTCCCTTAACCAGGACGACCATGAATCTGTTTTCACCTTTATAATTATGTTATTTGATGATTTGATATAAATGTGATGATATAGTGTGTATCCTTCTGAGATTGGCTTCTTTCACTTAGCATAATTCCCTGTGAGGGTCATTTAAGTTGTTGGGTGTATTAGTAGTGTTATTTTCTGTTGCTGAGTAGTATTCCATGATATGCATGTACAACTGTTTATGCATCATAGTTTATCCATTCGCTCATTGAAAGATATCTAGGTTGTTTAAGGCTATTATGAATATCTTTTTTTTTTTTTTACCTATGACACACAAGTTTATTTCCTTAATCATAACAATGGCAGTTGTGAGACTACGCTACAGCATGTAAATAAATCCAACAAAAGGCACTGGAGAAAAAAGGAGAGACTTTATTCAAATAACAGTTTGCAAACCTGGAAAACAAGGCCTTGATTACAAACAAAGTGTGCTCTCCTGAGATAAAGAAGAGGCCATTTTTTTTTTTTGTGGAAAATTTCCAATCCATAGTTCCCATTTTAATCTGCTTCATGTAAATGAGGTTTCCAAATTTACAATTTAGATTGTTCGGTATACCTTTTGGGTTTTTTTTTGTTTGCATCTTTTGTATTTTATTGTTGTTCAAGTACAGTTATCTGCCTTTTCCTCCCACCCCAGGCACCCCTGTGGGGATAGTATATATTTAAATAAGGGTAGATTTTGTACAGTTCTGATTGGTTGGGGCAGGCCATAGACTATTGGTTGGATGGTAACTTGGCAATAACTGAACAAAGAACTTCTCGGCAGTGACTGACTCAGGCAGCAGCGTAAACACACAGGGGAAACCAAGAGTTCAGCTTGTGGTTCTTGGAGGGCCCTGTCAGTAAACATCTAGATTTTTAATTTTGAAGTTAGGACCACTTTATTGTAGGGAGGGAATCTGAGTCCCTCTCAGTAGATGAATTCCTTCTTGGGGTTCACAGGCATATCATGGAAGTGTAGAGGGAGTGACAGCAGTGCCTATTTCTCAGATTTAAACAAGAAGAAATAAAGTACAGACTTTGGAGGCTGGTAATCAATTACACAGTTTCATCTCTTTACAACAATACTTGAATGTTTATGGTACTTTTTCATGAAATGTTTGAATTCTACTTATTAGCATGAGTAAATTATGTAATTTTTTTAAAATGGAAGTTAATATAGGGAGTATACGGTTCAGTTCCTTTTCTTTTTTCAACTGTGAATCCAACAAAAGTTGGAACCATTAGAATCTCCAGGCATCTCATGATAGATTTTAAAACCCTTCAATTTCTGGTTTAAAAATGAAGATTTAAAAAATGAATTGGAGAATCTTCTTGTCAAGATGGCTGCATAGGTGAACACAGCTCACCTCCTCACATAACCACATTGAAATTACAACTAAAACAACCATCAGAAATTGAGTTGAGCCCTGGCTGGTGTAGCTCAGTGGATTGAGCACCAGACTGTGAAGCCAAAAGTTGCTGGTTCAAATCCCAGTCAGGGCACATGCCTAGGTTACAGGCCAGGCCAGGTCCCCAGTAGGGGGCACATGAGGGACAAGCACACATTGATGTTTCCCTCCCTCTCTTTCTCTCCCCCTTCCCTTCTCTCTAAAAATAAATAAATAAAATCTGAAAAAAAAATTTAAAACGGGAAATTTTTCAGATTTTATTTTATTGTTTATTTTTAATAAATAAATTTTTATTATTTCATAAATGTTGAACAGAAGTCTGACAATTATGGAATTAAACCACATCCATCAAGGGGTAGAGATGTAGAACAGGCTGGTCCCACATTCATGTGTGGTGGATAAAAATTCAGGAGGAATATCTCAGGATTGAGGAGTCCCAGCCCTACAGCAGGCCACCCAGCCCAGGGTTCCAGTGCCAGGAAGATAAGTCCCCATAATTTTTCACTGCAAAAACCAGCAGGGATTGAGTCAGTGGAAGAAACTTCTGCTGGAGTCCCAAGCAGTTCCCCTTGAAGAATCCACAAATGAACTTACTCAAACTCACTCCCTTTGAGCTCCAGCACCTCCATAGCAGCTTGAAAGGCACCAGTGGCATACAGGGAGGAAGTGAAGCATCTGGTTTAAAAGTGGGAGTGAGGAGACAGCTCTCTCCTGGACAAATGTGGGCAGATACACTGTCCCTTTTCTGAGCCCTCCGCCAACAAAGCTACAGAGCCAACAGGCAGGTCTTGTATCTGAGACTCCATCAACCTGGCTAACACTATTTGCCCCACCCTGGAGATCCCCTGAGATTCCATCCCACAAAACTTATGGGCCTACCCAAACTGTTAACCGTGACTTTTCTGTATGAATGGCTGGTTTTGGCTCATGCTTCACATCTTCCTAAATGCTCTCAGACAAGCAACAGCCAGCCTCAGTAACACCCCAATGTCCATACCACTTGCTAAGAGGCCACAGGCCTGGCACTAGCAACAGCCAGCCTGGATTCACAGCTTGGCTTCACCTGGGAATCTCCAAGCCCATCACAAGTAGCAGCCATCCCAGATTGCTGTATAGCTCATGCAGGGTGGCTCCAGGCAGAAAACAGATTGCGGCTGACCTTGGCCTGTACCACCTGGATAACCTCAGGGCCAGCACACCCAGTGGACAGCTACAGACTACATCAGAGTACCACTACCCTGCCCACACATAGGTGATTATCCATGGAGTATAGAGGTTGGTGGTCAGTGGTCATAGCCAATCCTTGGAGCTGACTAGCCTGGGTAAATCCCTTCCATTGATCTGTCAAGAGCAGTCAAGGCTCAACTACAAGAGGTGGGTGTACTCAGCCCACACAAAGGGCACACTTCAAGTACTCAGCTTGGGTGATAGGAGAGGTTGTGCCACTGCACCCTACAGGACACCTACTATGCTAAGCCATTCTACCAAGACACAGAGTCATAGGAGCTATACTGAATACGTAGAAAAACACAGAGGGAGGCTGCCCAAATGAAGAGACAAAGAAACATGGCCCAAATGAAAGAAAGATCAAAACTCCAGAAAAAGAGCCAAACAAAATGCAGACAAACAATCTATCAGATGCAGAGTTCAAAACACTGTTTATAAGGATGCTCGAGGAACTTAGTGAGGACCTCAACAGCATAAAAAAAAGATCCAATCAGAAACAAAGGATTCACTAATTGAAATAATGAACAATTTACAGTGAAACACAGTAGAGTGAGTGAAGCCAAAAATCAAAGCCTTGATTTAGAACATAAGGAACAAAAAAACAACAACAACCATGCAGAACAACAAGAAGAAAAAAGAACCCCCTAAAATGAGGATAGTATAAACAACCTCTGGGACAACTTTTAAGAGGTCCAACATTCCCATCATAGGGGTTGTAGAAGGAGAAGAGAAAGAGCAAGAGAGATTGGAAATCTATTTGAAAAAGTAGTAAAAGAAAACTTGCTTAAAATGTTGAAGGAAGTAGACATGCAAGTAAAAAGATGGATGCAAAGAGACCCACTCCAAGACAATTGTAATTAAATTACCAAAGGTTAAAGGTAAAGAGAGAATCTTAAAAGCAGAGAAAAGGAGAGAAAAACAGTTAGTTACATACAGTGGAATTCCCATTAGACTGTCAGCTGATATCTCAAAAGAAACTTTATAGGCTAGAAAGGATTGGCAAGAAATACTCCAAGTCATGAAAAGCAGGGTCCTACAGTCGAGATTGCTGTATCTCAAAAAAAGTACCATTTAGAATTAAGGCAGATAAAGAGCTCACCAGACAAGAAAAAACTAAAGGGTTCATCATCACCAAACCATTATTATATGAAATGTTAAAGGGACTTATTTAAGAAAAAGATCAAAACTATGAACAATAAAAGTGGGAAAAATTACAAATCTGTGAACAATTAAATCTAAAAAACAAACTAAGCAAACAACAGGAACTGACACAGAATCATGGATATGAAGAACAGATGGGAGGTGGGGTGTGGGAGAATGGGTGAAGAGGTGAGGGGATTAAGAAGTATGAATAGGTAGTTACAGAATAGCCATGGGGATGTAAAGTACAGTGTAGGAAATAGAGTAGCTAAAGAACTTATATGCATGACCCATAGACATGAACAGTGGTGTGGGCAGTGCTGGATTGGAGGGGGGCAAAAGGGGAAACATTGGAAACACTGTAATAGCATAATCAATAAATTATAATTAAAAAGGAAAATGAATTGGAGTCCATTATGAGGTTATCAGTTGCTTTTTAAAAATTATATTCTGTTGATTATGCTATTACAGTTATCCTGGTTTTTCCCCCATTGTACCCCCCACTCCCTCAGGCAATTATCCCCCCACCATTGTTCATGTCCATGGGTCATGCATATAAGTTCTGTGGCTACTCCATTTCCTATACTGTATTTCACATCCCCGTGGCTATTCTGTAACTACCTATTTATACTTAATCCCCTTAACTCTTAATCCATTCTGCCCCTCTCCACTCCCATCTGGCAACCTTCCAGTAACTAAGTTCTTTTCTTTTGCTTCTAAGAGTCTCTTGCTGTCTTTAACCTTTGGCAATTTAATTATGATGTGTCCTGGAGTGGACCTCTTTGCATCCATCATAATTGAGATTCTCAGCACTTCCTGGATTTGCATGTCTATTTCTTTCACCAAATTAGGGAAGTTGTCTTTCACTATTTTTTTAGATCGATTTCCAATCTCTAGCTCTTTCTCTTCTCCTTCTGGCACCCTATTGGGGTGAATGTTGGATCTCTTATAGTTGTCCCAGAGGCTGTTTATACTATCCTCATTTGGGGGGGATTCTGTTTTCTTCTTGTTCTCCATGGTTGTTTTTTTGTTGCTTATGTTCCAAATAATTGATTTGATACTCAGCTACTATTGTTTCCATGTAAATTGCTCATTATTTCAATGAGTGTATCCTTCATTTCTTTTATTTAAAAGATTTTATTTATTTCTTTTTAGAGGGGAAGGGAGAGAGAAAGACAGGGAGAGAAACATTAATGTGTGGTTGCCTCTCACATGCCCCATACCGACTGGGGACCTGGCCTGCAACCCAGGCATGTGCCCTGACTGGGAATCAAACCAGCGACCCTTTTGTTTGTAGGCCAGCACTCAAAACACTGAGCCACACCAGCTAGGGCACAATTAATATATTGTTTGTTTCTGACTTGTTCTTTTTGATGGGTCTTTGTCTCCTCAGTTGGCAGCCTCCCTGTGTTTGTTTCTGTGTATTAGATAGAGCTGCTTTGCCTCCATATCTTAGTAATGTGGCCTAATGTAGTAGGTGTCCTGGTAAGGTCCAGTGGCACAGCCTCCCCTATCACCAGAGTTGGGTACTCAGAGTGTACCCTTTTTGTGGGCTGAGTACACCCTCTTGTAGTTGAGCCTCAATTGCTGTTGGCAGATCAATAGAAGGGATTTACCCAGGCAATTCAGCTACAAGGACTGGCTGTAACCACTGACCACCTCCCTCTACCCTCCATGGAGGATCAGCTGTTCAGGGGCAGGGTACTGGTACTCCAACATAGTCTGTAGCTGTCCACTGGGTGCGCAGGCTCTGGGGGTTCCCGAGTTGTGCAGCCCATGGTCAGCCCCAACCTGTGTTTTGCCCAGTGCACCCTGTAAAGTAATTTGGGATGGCTGCTTTTTGTGCTGAGCTTGGAGATTCCCAGGTGAAGCCAAGCTGTAAATCTAGGCTGGGTGCCTTTAAGGTTTACTGAAACCAGTGTTGCTTGTTTGATAAGATTTAGGAGCCAAGACCAGCTATTCCTATGGAAAAGCAACTTGGGTGCACCCATAAGTTGGGTAGGGTAGAGCTTCTGTGGATCTCCAAGGTGGGTCACCCAGTGTTAGCCAGGGTGACGGAGTCTCAGATATGTATGGCACTAGCCTACCAGCTCTGTGCGGGGAGGGCTCAGCAAAGGGACAGTGACCTTTATGCCAAACACTTTAGCCTTTCCCAGTCTACTACTGGTGCCCTTCAAGCTGCCACCTTGGTAATGGAGCTCAGAGGGAACAAGTCTAAGTAGGTGAGTCCATTTGCGGGTTCCCCAGGAGGAACTGCTTAGGGTTCCAGCAGCCTCCTCCATCGACAGTCCCACTGGTTTTCTCAGCCAGAAGTTGTGGGTACTTATCTTCCTGGCATTAGAATCCTGGGCTTGGGGGCCTGGTGTGAGTCTGGGACTCCTCGCTCCCAAGATATCCCTCCTGAATGTTTATCCATGTGGGTGTGGGGCTAGCCCATTCTGCATCCATGCTCCTCCCACCAGTCTGAATGGATGTTATTTCTTCAGTTCCATAGTTGTTGGACTTTCATTCAACTCAATTTCTGACATTCCTGATTGATGGTTATTCTATATTTTAGTTGTAATATTGATATGGTGGTGCAAAGAGGGAGCTGTGTCTGCCTGTGTCACCAGGTTGACCAGAATCAGTTACTTTTTAATTATTACTCAATTGTTTCTAAACTACATGGTATAGGATCTGAGATAGAGTAAAATAAAAAGTAAGAATGCAGATTAATTTGCTTAATAAAGTAAGTCATCCCTTTTATTTGGGGACTTCAGTTTGGAAAGATAAATCATGCTAATTCATGATGCTAACTCATGGAGTTGTGAGTCTATCTTACAGAGTGTCCAGTTCTGATTAAGAGTCACATCACACTTGAACCATTTCCCATGTTCCCAGTCTTGATGAATATTTTCAGCAACTCACCCAGTTTCCCAAGCCAGAAGTGAAGGAGTCACTTTTGACTCTTAAAACTGCCTCATTCCACTATCTAGTCAGTTTTCAAGCCTATTGGTTCTGTCTCCTTATTTCAGAATTTTAGCACCTTTAGCCTCCTATATTGCCATAACTTATGAACTAATATTTTTGCCCTAACTTACTGTTTTTAATGAATCTTCCAAGCTGCCACTAAAATATTATTTCTTATATATGTCTAGTTAATGTTTTTATCTTTAGTATAAACATCTAAACTCCTAATAATAAAATATACAAATCATTAATGACTCAGACCCTGAAAACTTCTCTAGCTTTATTTCTACAAACTGTTGATAGAAGGAATGTTATGGAAAGTCATATTTGTTAGACTTTTTTGTATGAAACTGTACACTTGAAATTTTAAGTTATTTGTGTCAGCTCTTTTGTGACGTTTAACCTACAGATTATGATTTCAAAAATCTAGTTCTAATTAATTAAAGCAGTTTAAAAAGGCTGTACAGACTCTTATAATTATAGTCACTACCTCTTCCAAAAAGATTTTTTAACACCAGTAAATAATGTGGTTAATAAATTAAATTTGAATCACAATGTGGACTCTTAATTATCCTTGTCTGTCAAAAGAAAAATACAAATAAAATATTTCATTTGGAGAGATTCATAAAGAATATTAAACAGTTATATCCCTGCAGTCACAATTGATCTAAAATGGTTTTATTGCTTATTAGAAATGTTCAAATTTTTGAAATGGTTAGAAATTAGCATTCTATCCAGCCCTACACCTCTCCAACATGAAGCCCCTTTACTTACCATCCCCATATATACTCTCCCTAGTTGTTTTCAAACCATTCTTAAAAAAAATATTTTATTAATTAATTAATTTATTTACTTTTAGAGAGAGGGGAAGGGAGGGAGAAAGAGGGAAACATCAATGTGTGGTTGACTCTCGCACAGCCCCTACTGGGGACCTGTCCTATGATCCAGGCATGAGCCCTGACTGGGAATCGAACTGGAGACCCTTTGGTTTGCAGGCTCGCACTCAATCCATAGAACCACACCAACTAGGGCTCAGACCATTCTTGCACCTACTAAACTCTCTTTCTCTTCCTCAAACACACATTTTCCCCCTTTTCTTTCTTCCTCTCACCATCTCTCTTCCACTGTCCCTTCTGTCCTCTTTCTTCCCCTGTCCACAATTTCCATCAATCTAATTCCCTCAAGACTAACATACACCTCAACAGCAGAGAGTCCTTCAACCCCAGCCTGCATGATTTTTAGCTTAAATTCCCAGGACTGTGTGTGTCACATATTTAAACAGGACTGTAAATAGCTCTGTGTTTGCAGATATCCTTATTGGCCTACAGAGCAGAATCCACCTCTAAGACCACTGAGCAGAGAGAGCCCTCTCCCATGTGTAACTTTTCCTGGTTCCAAGTTACACAATGACTTAAGTGTTTACCTTAAGTAGGGAATTGATCACATTAAAGGAAAATTCTCTATATTTGCTAACTCTGTATCTTGAACTTCTATCAAAAGTTTATCTTCACAGCTTTATAATTTTAGTTCACATTTAATTAGCACACACAGTATAAACTATTCTTTGCTAAAAGGCTAAGGGATTGATTATTGCAGATAAATTGAACTTCTTGAACCTTATTTCTTTACAGAAAATCCAGTATCCATACTGGAGTCATCTATGAAATCTGTTTCAATCTCAAAAGAGACAACCCCAGTGACACAAAATGCAGCCCAGGTACTGATAGGAAATGCCCTGTAAGGATTAGTCATTCTAAATTGAGTGGAAATGGAAGTGCCCTTTTTACTCATGAAGAAATACTTGGGTTACATTTTAGCTTAAAAAGCACTTTAATGTGTTTTTGAAATTGCTATTGTGAGTCTACTTAAACAATTAAAAAAACTTAATTGAATTTTCCAGAAGCTACAGAAATTAAAATAAATACAATTTTTTACTCAACAAATTGGAAAAGATTTTGAGTAGTAACAGCCATTTTGATGAAATGGAGGGAAATGGGCGTTCACTTTTCATGTAAATTAGCACAGTTTTGGGGAACACAGTTTAGAAATGAGATAGAAGATAGAATATTATCCAGAATGTCTGGGCCCTAACCCATTATGGATTAGTGATATTCCAGAATGTAGAAATTAGGCTGCTTAACTCCAAAAGAAGCCTAAGCTTGAAAAGACAGGGTTCTGCCTTACATATTCTTGAAACATCCCTTTGTTCTTATTGGGTTGGCTATAAAGTCCTTTTAGTTTTTTCTATAAAAGACAAGACACATTTTTCATCTTCACCAAACACTTTATCGATGTGGATATTTTAAGTATATCGACTATCTCCTGCATGGTATAATGTTGATTGCTTTCAAGTAATGTCTTGATTTGATCATTGTCATCTTTAACTGGTCTACCCAACCGTGGAGCACCGTCCAGTGAGAAATCTCTAACATGAAACTTTGCAAACCACTTGTGACACGTTTGATCAGTCACAGCACTTTCTCCATACACTGCACAAATCTTTTTTTGTATTTCAGTTGCATTTTTCCCTTTATTGAAGTAATAAAGCATAATATGCCAAAAATGTTGTGTATTTTCTTCCATCCTCAATATTAAAATGGCTACACAAAAATTCACCAGTTTTGATAATGTTTTATTTTTAATGTATACTGATATGACAGCTGTCACAATACAATCTAACAAAACTGTTTCAAACAAAGTTAAAGATAACTAAGCGCTACTTAGAGCCATCTTACAGAAAAAACTAAACAAGCTTTTTAGCCAACCCAGTATGATTTTGATAAATGGATTGAGGAAACAATATATTGTAGAACTGCAGTTGACTACTTTAAAATAATTAGAGCCCACCAATTCAGCTCACTAAACTTTTTATAAATCTGTTTTAGGTTCTTGAGTCTTTTGAGCATCTGCCACCTCTCCCAGCACCACCACCCCTACTGCCTGAACTGATAGAAAAAATTCAAGACACACTGCCTCCCCAGAAGCCTGAGCTCAAAGTGAAACGGGTGCTGAGACCCAAGGGCATTGCCCTGACTTGGAACATCACCAAAATCAATCCCAAGTGTGCTCCAGTGGAAAGCTACCACCTTTTCCTGTGCCATGAGAACCCTACTAATAAGTTGATTTGGAAGAAAATTGGAGAAATTAAAGCTTTACCACTCCCAATGGCCTGTACTTTATCACAATTTTTAGCTTCCAACAAATATTATTTTCTGTCCAATCAAAAGACATTTTTGGACGATATGGATCATTTTGTGATATAAAATCCATCCCTGGGTTTTCTGAAACTCTTACCTAAAAGAACAAACTTCATTAATTATATATTATACTGCATTTTGTTTTGTTTTATATTTGTTTGTTTACAATATTATTCTGACACTATTCGCTATCTTACAGGGCCAATTAAGATTGTGAACCCTTTGTATAGGGACAGTCATCTTCCCTATGTTATGGTGGTCTCTATTGTCATGAATTTTTTACTCAATAAGTACTTCCCCTGGATATATTCCAAAACATGCACTATCTTGGATCCATGTTGGTGAGCTGTACTGTGTACAATACTTTTGATCACTGTGGAGCTGCTGCTATCAGAAGCCTTAGAATACAAGCAGCCACCTTCTTTTCTATTAACAGTCAACTTTTGGTGATCTGCTTGTTGTCAGTATAAGTTCAGGAAAAATCAGCTCTTCACTGAGGACAGATCATCCCTGGGGTTCGTCTCCAAGATTTTATGGAAATAAACGTCTTCCTGTTCTGTTGAAATTCTAAGGGCTATTTGTGCCCATACCTCCTCTTTTGTTGTTGTTATGTCAATCATTTGGAGAAAAGCTTGGAAGTTTTCCCTAAATCCATTTCTATTCTTATATATAAAATAAAATTAGTTAAGCATTGTGTCCTTTGTACATAAAACACACATTCTCTTTCATAAAAAGCATTATCTAACCTGTTATTTCAGTTGAGGAAAATGGAATTATCTGCCTTAGATTTAAGGCTTTAATTTGCTAATTCCCTAATGCTACCCCTCACTCATTTTCTGGCTGCTATTATTAGTTGAAGGAAGAACATAACACTAAATGACTTCAATAGATGTGTACTGTGCATACCCCTACCTGAAGGAGCACTAAGGTGAAGCTGTGGCTAGCACAGGCAGCCCAACGAACTCAACAAGTGAACAAACTTGATAAGTATAGTAAGTCAGGGCCCAATTGGACAAATCTGGGATGCTGAAAAAACAAAACTTAGTGTGAAAGATAGTCTATTCAAAAAAGGTACTCTCTCATTTACATGGTGAAAGTATAGGCCTCAGAGGTGCTGAGCTTTTTTTTTAAATGAACAGGAACTAGTTTTCCTTGGCATTTTATAAATGCCTTAACATCTTCAGTCATAAATAAAGCTGTTACTTTTCAATCTCTGTGCCCTTTCCTTCTAAAATATTACAACTGAAAGAGCCAGATTCTGAACTGAGTTTGATGAGATGATCTGCCCTCTGTGAGGTCCCATTTTGGGCTCAGAGCAGTGATGCACAGGACAAGGGCTTCACTTGGGGGAGGATTGTACCCTTGGGTTGATGTAAACTGACATTCACTCACTGAGCCAAAAAACTTAATACCATAAACAAGAATTTGGTGCACTTCACCAAAGTGAAGCTACGTCCCCAACCAGCAAATCTGCAGTGTTGATAGACACAGTCTTCAGCAAAAGAGCTTTCATAGTAATAGGACGAGGGAGGAAAGCTGACAGCAAGTATCTTAGGACTGGTAGCTCAAAAGGCAATGTTTCTTGACTTTTGGAAGGGCCAGATTCTCCACTTACCTATTAGTGACACCAAAAGAGAGAGAGCCTAAGGACAAGATCCAGTACACAGTACAGAGAGCAACCACCACCCCACCCTGTGAAACACTATGTACTTTTGGTGGGAAATCTTTATGCCTCCTTTAAGCAACAGGACTGAACTCTGATGAGCTAAATTGAAAAACGGCTATGGGGTAGTGTATGGAATCACCAGGGAACTGAGAGACTTGGGCTTGGAGAACAGAAAAAAAAATACTTTGCAACAAATCCATAAAGTTTCAAACCTGGGATAGTTTATGCACTTCATATTCTACCAAGTAATATGTTAAGACATTTGTTGATTTTAAAGATGGAGAAAAAGACCCAATGAGCTTAGATGGCTTGCAAAAATCACAGACCCAGCCCATTCAAACCCAGCACCATGGTCCTGTGTTCCTGCTATAAACCACACTATACTTACTGCCTCATGGAGACTGAACAAGTAAACTGGAAGAATTCACCACTGTCATTGCTGCTATGTGGCTCAGGATGCAAACAACATGCATCTGATTGGCTTCCCCCAGGCAGACATGGGAACTGCAAAGTGAACAAGAAAGCCAACATCTGGCATTTTTGGTCAATGAGGGGTGCACTGTGCTGCCCTTGACACTCAAGGCAGGTGTGGTAGCTTTGTATTGTGTCCATTGGCACTAAGCTGAAACTACCTTTCCCAAGATGTCCTTCCCTGGCTAGCTAAAGATTAGTATCAGCAATGTGACATTGCATGAAATTCAGAAGCAGAAGTGAAATAACAGTTGTGTGTTACGTTCTGAAGGTGGGTACAGGACATCAGAACACAACAGCTGGGTGTAGTTGAACTGCTGCACCATGGACCTCCAGATCCTGCAGCTTCAACAAGAGCCTCCTTCCACCTGTCTAAGTGCAGGGCACATATGTGGGTTGCTATGTGTTTTTCCTACAGTCCTGTGATTCCCATGGCTTCAAGGGTGAATGTCATGATATACAGAAGCACTTCGAATTTGTGTGTACTTGCTGTTACCACATCCATTCTTCTTCACCACTGCCACCTACCTGACCTCTAGTGATTCCAGGCTCAATACTAGATTCAGGGAACAGGTTGCATAGTCATTTGCTGTCACATTAGGCCAAGTATAGCCGTATAATAAATTCCTTGTTCTGTAGCTTCGATGGCTCCATCACTGAGACTGTGTGGTGTGCTCACTCTGGAGATTTGAGTAGGGCCCTAGCTTGTCCAACTGACCCACCAAAGTAACATGTTTCATACATTGTTCTCACAGAGTATTAATATAGGGGAGGGGCATGAGAACTAAACAAATAGACCAAAGTAAAGTCATGTTAGAGCCTGCTACATGCCACCAGGTATAGAACTTGGTTAATCAAATCAAATCACAAGGAACTTACAAAATTCTTGTAAAGATTACTATCAGTAGCTTGTTCATACCATAAATGTTTACTAATACCACAAAATAAAACGGACCACAAAATGTACCTTTTAAAATTTAAAGTTGCCGTGGTTGGTGTGGCTCAGTTGGAGCATTGTCCTGTAAACAAAAGGTTGAAGTTTCGATCCCCAGTCAGGGCATGTACCCAGGTTGTGAGTCCAGTCCCCAGTCCTGGTATGTACTGGAGGCAACCAATAGATGTTTCTCTTACATTAATGTTTCCCTCCCTCTCTAAAAATAATGAAAAAAAAATGACCTCAGGTCAGGATAAAAATAAAAGTTAAGCCCAACATTTTTTCCCACTCTATTTCTCCATACCAGTAATTTTTAATAGAAACTACAAACAGATACAAGCTCAATCTCTAGAAAAGTTGGGGGTGGGGTCTCTCCTCTCTCTTTACTGGCGAGGCAAGACCACGACTCTGTGGAGTAGCTTTTCTTGCTTGTCCACTTTGCTCAATAAATTTGCTACCTCACGTCACTCCAAGGTTCATTTTTGTTGTCATTTACTTTTTTAGAAATGATGTTTAGAAAGAGAGGAAGGGGGAGAGAGAGAAACATCAATTTGTTGTTCCACTTATTTATACATTCATTGGTTGCTTCTTGTATGTGCCCTGACTGAGATCACACCTGCAATCATGGCGTATCGGGATGATGCTCTAACCAACTCAGTTACCCAGCCAGGGCCATGGCTTGTTCTTGAATTCTTTCTTGCATGGAGCCAACCACCTTCTTAGCTTGGGGCTCGAGTCCCTAACAGGGACTCAATCCTCTGTAATCAGTATGAACTTCACAAACAGTGTCTGAAAGCCACTTCCAACACTTATTAACTGTGATTTGGGCAACCCATTTCATCTCTCTGTGCCTCCTTTTGTTGACTCCTACATTTTCTAATAGCCTCCCTCCTTCCCCTTCTCTTTCTTAACTGGTTCTACTGCGTGAGACCAAGAACCCTGATAGAGATAGGACTATGGTAGACAGTCAGACAGTCATGAGCAGAGCAGGACAATAGGGCAGATACCTTGCAACAGATACCTAGCAATGGGCAGAACTAGGAGAGCAAGTATTAGAAATAAGTATCATTAAGACCTCACTCCTGAGGCACCCTTTCCTCCCCTAGATTGTCTGCAGTCATGCAGGGTAGGTCTTCCCCCTGACCTTTTCTCCCCTGGCATGTACCTAATCATGTGGTAGATTCCCCCTGCTTGGAGAAAAACAAGGGAGCTGGAGAAAAGTCCCATCTGACTTCCAGACAGGGGCAAGAGATGACAAGACAGGTGCCAATAGTTCTGCTGAAAGAAGAAAGCAATTAATCCTTTTCAAGGGATTAAAAGGAGCCCCCTGGTGCTGACCAATCAGTGGAGACCATGATCCTGAAAGAAAACACCTGGAAAGCTGATGATTATTCTGTTAATATTCTTCCCTGGGACCACCCCTAAAAATCCCCACCTTTAAAAGCCCTTAGGATGGGGGACCCAGCACAGCACTCTCTATGAAGCATGCCCACACCTTTTCCCACCTTCTTCCCCCAGGGGCATTTTTCTTGCCTCTCTCTTTCTCCTAAGTTCCAACAGCCCTTCTTTTGCATCTGTGACTTGTTCCACAAGCCCACACACCTCAGCTGGTTTACTTCATGGCTCACTTCTTCAACCTCTGTGACTTTCTAAATAACCTTTCTCTTATAGTTTGAGTCTTGGTTCTAAATTCTTACTTAGCCAGAACTCAGTCAAGTACCAAGGTTGCTGAACCGAATTTCAAATGCTGGTAACATTCTGGTGCTGTTTTGCCAGCAATAGGGTCATCATAAGGAATTAATAAGATAACATATTGGGACAAAGCAAGCCCTTATTAGTAAATGATAGTGTATGTGGCTAGATATTAATCAGAGAAGGAAGCAAAGAGAATAAGACATTAAGAAACCTAATCTACTAGGCAGCCACAGCTCCACACACTCAGGACATCCTCCACCCTCCAGACCTAATCCCCCAGGTGAGCAGGAATACCATCTTTACCCATCATTAGTGGGAAGGAATAAAGACAGCAGGGGAAATTTCTCTGCTGGGTGCATGCCTGTAGAAGTCAAGATGGCACAGCACAGAAGGAGGTGCTTCAACTATAAAGCATGCACAGTAGGAACCAAAATGGTGACTGTAAAGACCTGTCAGTCTAGCATGAGAAAAGGATTGGATTGGATAAGGGACACAGAACCCCAGAAGATCTAAGAAATGAATTAGTGAGTGGGAGGATCCAGTGCCAGCCCGCAAAACCTTGGGAAGTTGGTTGGTTAGTTTGAAGGAGAGCCTGGCCCTCCCAAACCCAAGATAACATAATACTAGTTTAACAGATAATCTGTGTGTGTGTGTGTGTGTGTGTGTGTGTGTGTGTGTGTCTTTCACCCCTCTCTCCATCTTTCCCTCCCATACCCAAGATAATATAATCTCAGTTTAACAAAGAATTTGTGTGTGTGTGCGTGCGTGTGTGTGTGTCTCTCCCCCACTCTCTCTCCCTTTCTCCCTCCCTCCCCACTCTGTGTGTGTGTGCATCACTTGGTAACACATGCTGGCCATCTGCTTCTGCATTTTCTCTCCATAGAGATGGTGAGATGTCCACCTCCCAGGACACAGAGCCATGTGGTCCTAGCAGCCACCTGGAGCCTGTGGTAGACCATGCAGGCCTTGGTACACAGCCAGGCAGTGCATAGCTGGGAACACAGCTGACCACATGGTGCCAAAGACAGAGACATGGACCGAACCAATGGCACAAAGTATCTGGACACTGGCCCTATTTCTGAGCCTGCTGAGAACAAGACTGAACTTTTTTCACAGAGGGACAAATGGAGATGAGACATTGGGAACCTGAGGGCAGCCTTCTATTTTGACCCAAATAAATTTTACCACTAGTCCACATCCTCCCATACATGGATCTCCCAGAACACTTTTCTTGCAGCTGCATAAAAGAATGCAATTTCCCTTAGCAACATCAGGCAGAAAATAATAATAATAATAATAAAACTTTGCTAAGGGATGGGGAATTAGAAATACCATGTTTCCTGGGCAGCTGGTAATTTACTGGAGCAAGAGGGCTAGTAGAAGATGGCATGTCACTCAGGGAAGGCCATGGACACAGAAGAAAATTATTTTAAAAATCACATGTGAACACATTCCCACTATGAAGATAGAGCCAGAGGTTGGAGTGATGCAGCCACAAGCCAAAGAACATGGTAGCGACTGGAAGCTGGGAGAGATAAGAAAAGATCCTCCTCCCATAGAACCTTTGGAGGGAACACAGCCTTGCTGATATCTTGAGGCCTGATTTCTAGCCTCTGGAACTGTAAGAAAGTACATTTCTGTTGTTTTAAGCCACCAAGTTTGTGAAAATTTGTTACAGTAGCCCTAGGAGAACAAATACAGCCACTGGAGACAACCATCTGTTCAAAACAAAGACACTGGGTCCTTACCCATTATGATATGGAGGTCATTCCTCCTAAGTGCTCCTTGACACATTGGCTAGGAGATGGCTTTACCTATTATGGGGGCCAAAAACAATGAGTACTTTTTCTTCCACCTCCTAAGTTCTTCTAGCTGGGCCAAAAATCAAATTAACAGAGACAGTGTAACAGAAGAAAAATCAAGGTTTTAATACATGCAATGAAGAAGTCACAGGGCATGAAAATTCCAAACACAGGCAGTGTTGAGTATATAAGAAATTTCTGGACAAAGGAGAAAGGAGGAGAATGGGTTATTAGATATTAGAAATGAAAATGGGTGCTTTACAGGTAGTTGAGGAAGAGCACAGCATACACAGCAGGAAAATCCTTGCTAGGCAACTCAGAAACAATGAGACGCAGGGAGTATCATTCTAACAGGTGCCTGCCTGAAGCACTCATTTACAATACTTACCATAATTCAAATTAGGCTAAGGCTGATGGGGAACTCAAATGTTGGAAAAGTTTTAATAGCTATTTCAAGTAATAGCTATTAAGCTTTGTAATCAATGTATGTAAAAAGCTATTATTTCAGGAACTGAAGATATGACTCATTTTCACTCAGGAGGCCATAAGCAGTTCCACCATTGTGCCTCAGGAGCACTGCAAGACATCAAGATGGTGCCTGAGCCATTGTGCTCCAGGGTGAGATGTCCCCCTCCCAGGACACAGATAAAGACCACCACTCAGGGCACAGCCAAAAGAATGCTGCAGCTCTTTATCTGATTAACTTTTCCACTGAATTCCAAACCCCTTACCTATATTTTCCTTCTCCTTATAGGAAAGGTTGGTTTAAAGTGGAATTTAAGAGGTTAAAGATGGTGGCGAGGTAGATGGGAGCCAAGCCCACTTCCCCCTTCACTCAGCTGGAAAACCTAGCTGATCTTCTGAGGAACAGAATGAACAGTCAATGGAATCCCAGCTTATATAAGGTTTGGAGGCCAAAACTGTAGAGGACATTGACAAAACAGATGGTAAGGAGATTGCACTGGGGCAGTTATGTTCCTAGGACCTGCACAGGGGAACCAAGGCTGCTGTGGCCCCTGGCCCAGCACCTGTCACAGGATCCTTAGAGGAGAGCCAGATCAGCAGCTCCCTCCCCTACCAAAGTACAGAGGGCACTGTGGCACCAGGAAAGACCTGGATGCTTGAAGTCACTGGGGGTGATAAAGATGAAATGGGAGACACACAGAGGTGGTGTTCACCCACTGGGACTGTGGATGCCAGCTAGGCCATTACCAGAGAAACTGGGGAGCCTGGTGAAACTTGGAGAAGGGAGAAGAGTTGGCCTATGTCAGACCCTGACCTGGATAGTCTCCGGTCTGTTTAGAAAGTTGGACTGTGTGAAAAGCCAGGCACTTGTTAAGAATGGGCGGCTTAAATAAGAGGCTTTTACTCAAAAAAAAGGCTCTCAGCCTCTAAGGAACTCTTGTGGAGCAGCTGGTTCCCACCACAGCTGGCTTGTGAAGAGGAAGGAGGAAGCACACCGCACAGACCATTCAAAGGAGGACACCGGGGCTCAGGGGATAGGCAGTCCCCAGAGAGACTCAATTTAGTGCAGGAGCTGAACAGCCCTGAAGAAACTTCCAGAGTGCACAGCACCCAGGCCAGCAAAGAGGGAGAAGGTGGTGTGTGAGTTGCCCCTAATTAGTGCACCAAATGGGCAGCACAACTGGTGGATTAAAGGTGCCAGCCTGGTGCAGATGGACAGTGGAGGCCTGGCAGTGCATGGAGGACCTGGGCTGGAGGCTGGGCACCTGTGAATATTGCAGCCCAGACCTGGCCCCCATACTCAAAAAACCATAGGAATGGAGAAAAGCGAAGCCCAGCCCCCTCTGCCTGCATCATCCAAGAAGACCAGCAGAACTCTCTTAGCAGGTTTAAAGTCATCAGGAGGCATTTTTTTTATTTTCTTCTTTCCTCCTTTTTTTCTTTCTTCTCCTTTTTTTCTCAAGTGAGACAACAAAACCTGAAGTGTGAAAGGTCCACAGACAGATCTGAAGAGGAAGCACAAGGCTAAACCCAACAATTGAAAAACTGAGACAAAGTTCACTTTGCTATCTTATAGAACTTCCATGTTATTGTTTATTTGTATTATTATTTTTCACTATTTTTACTTTTTATTTTATTAGTATTTTTTTATTTCTCTTCTTTCTGTTTAGTTTTCTTTGTTTTCTTTGTTTGTTTAATTGCACTGTTTGACTGGTTTTCCTTGTTCTCTCTTCCACAGCGTATTTTAATTTTCCTTCTTTCACTTCACTTGTATTCCAATAACACACTACTCTTGATCGTGTACTTTCTATTCTTGTAATTCAAATCATATATTTCTTGTCATATTATTGTTGTTCTAGTACTGTTGTGAATAATTTTTGTTCCATATAATTGTAAACACTACACAGCACCTCCACCAATCTTAGCCCATTTCATATCTTCCTGAGCTTTATTACTGCTGTGGTTAATTCTATTCTCTTGCACACTATTTCTGCTTACTATCCTTAACTCTCACTATATTTCATCATCTAATTTCACACAAATGCTCTGTTTTCTGGATTGAGCTCACAATCCTCCTCCCCTCTAATAAGAGTCTTTCTCTCTTTCACCTTTTATAAAAAAGCTGCTAATTGGGTGAAATATCATGGTTAATGCTATATTTATCCAAAGGATCTCCTATCTCTTCTCTACTTTTGGAACTTTAAATCCCATAGAATACTCTACCACTGTCTTAATCCATTTTGCCTACCTGCTGCCACTAATCACATACAAGAACAGGTGGGAGCTGTGACTATCAGTATACCTTCTGGAGGAGAGAACCCACCAACAAAGGAACCACCAAAAGGTAAAAGCCCAAATACAACAAAGGAGCCCACACAAACAGAGGAAAGGGCAACCCTAGAGCATCCATACAAGGAGATCAGAGACACCATACCCCTGAATCCCACAGAATTCCTACAATAGAAGTTCACCCTACAAAGACAGCTAGCAAAGCAGAACACCAGGAAGCACAGAAACAAACAAAAAGAGTCACCTAAAATGGGGAGACAAAAAAAGAACCTGCAGTCAAAAGGAATGGAAGACTCCCCACTAAAAGAGCTAAATGAAATGGAGGTAAGCAAACTATCAGATCTAGAATTCAAAAGAATGGTTATAAGGATGCTCAAGGAGCTCACAGACAACTACCAGGCACTGAGTGAGAACTACGACAATATGAAAAAGTAAATGGAAACCATAAACAAAAACCAAGAAGAAGTGAAAAATACAATTTTGGAAATAAAAATCACATTAGAAGGAATTACAAACAGGCTGGATGAAGCAGAGGACCAAATTAGTGAGCTGGAGACAAGGTGGAAAGAAACACCCAGGTAGAGTAGCTGCAAGAAAAAAGACTTAAAAAATATGAAGATAGCTTATGGGAACTCCAGAATAACAGGAAATGCAACAATATTGAAATAAGAGGGATACCAGAAGGAGAAGAAAAGGAATAAGGGATAGAAACCTCATTTGAAAAAATAATGACAGAAAATTTTCAGAACCTGGAGAGGGAAAAAAGTATGCAAAGTCAGGAGGCACGGACAGTCCCAATCAAGATGAACCCAAAGAAGTCTACTCCAAGACATATCATAATTAAAATGCCAAGTATTAAAGATAAAGAGAGAATCTTAAAAGCAACAATAGAGAAACAAGAACATACAAAGGGGCTCTAATAAGGCTAGCAGCTGATTTCTCAACAGAAACACTCCAGTCCAGGAGAGAATGGCAAGAGATATTCCAAGTAATGAAAAACAAAGGCCTGCAACCAAGATTACTCTACCAATTACTCTTTACTTTTCGATTTAACCGAGAGCCTCACTGAGGTTAAATTGGAAAGGGAAATAAGGAGTTTCACAGACAAAAGAAGGCTGAAAGAATACATCTCCACCAAACAAGCACTACAAGATAATGCTAATGGGACTACTATAAGAAGAGGAAGGAAAAGGGTGAGAGAGGAACACGAGTACAAAAGGGAAAAATAAATAAATACCTACCAATAACCTTACATGTTAATGGATTAAATGCTCCAATCAAAAGTCATAGAGTAGCTGAATGGATAAGAAAACATGACCCACACATATGCTGCCTACAAGAGACCCACCTCAGAACAAAAGATTTACCATACTGAAAATGAAGGGTTGGAAAAAAACATTCCAAGCAAATGGACAGGAAAAAAAACACCTGGGGTAGCAATGCTCATATCAAACAAAATAGACTTCAAAACAAGGGCCATAAAATGAGACCTAGAAGGACACTTCATAATACTCAAGGGAAGAATCCATCAAGAAGATAAAAACATTATAAACACATGTGCACCCAACATAGGAGCACCCAAATACATAAGGAAAATCTTGGAGGACTTCAAGAAAAATATTGACAGCAACACAATTATAGTGGGGGATTTTAACACCCACTGTCAAAAATGGATAAGTCTTCCAAACAAAATATCAACAAAGATATTGTGGCATTGAACAAGGTCCTAGATCAAATGGTCTTAACTGATATATATACATAGAAATTTTCATCCCAATGAAACAAAATATGCATTCTTTTCAAATGCACAAGGAACTTTTTCAAAGATAGACCACATGATAGCACACAAAACAAGCCTCAACAATTCAAGAACACTGAAATCATATCAAGCATTTTCTCTGACCACAAGGGGCTGAAACTAGAAACCACTCTCAAGGAAAAAACTCAAAAACATTCAAATTCATGGATATTGAATAGCATGCTATTAGACAATGAATGGGTTAAGAATAGGATCAAGGAAGAAATCAAAAAGTTTCTGGAAACACATGAAAATGGACTCAAAACAGTCCAAAACTTATGGGACACAGCAAAGGCAGTCCTGAGAGGGAAGTTCATAGTGATACAGGTCTAGTTAAAAAAGATAGAAACATTTCAAATAAAGAAGCTAACCCTACATCTACAAGGACTGAAGGAACAACAACAAAGACAGCCCAGAGCAAGTAGGAGAAAGGAAATAACCAAGATCAGAGCAGAATTAAACAACATAGAGACTAAAGGAATAATTCTAAGGATCAATAAATCCAGGAGTTGGTTCTTTGAAAAGATAAACAAAATCAACAAGTCTTTAAGCAGACTCATCAAGAGAAAAAAAAGAGGGCCTAAATAAAATCAGAAATGAAAGAAGAGTGATTACAACTGATACCACAGAAATACAAAGGATTATAAGAAATTACTATAAAGAACTATATGCCAATAAATTTGAAAACCCAGGTGAAATGGACAAATTTCTAGAAAAATATAATCTCCCAAAACTGAATGAAGAAGAAGCAGAAGTCTTGAGCAGACCAATAGCAGCTGACAAAATTGAGGCAGTAGGCAAAAAACTCCTGGCACACAAAAGCCCTGGAATGGATGATTTCACTGGAGAATTTTACAAAACATTTAAGGAATAGCTAACTAGTCCAAAACATTTTGGAGTAGCTATTCCAAAAAATCCAAGACAGAAGACTCCCAAACTCTTTTTATGAAGCCAGCATCAGCCTGGTCCCAAAACCAGATAAAGACACAACAGAGAAAGAAAACTACAGGTCACTATCACTGATGAACATAGATGCTAAAATCCTCAACAAAATATTGGCAAACTGCACCCAGCAGTACATTAAGAAGATCATACAGCATGATCAAGTAGGATTCATCCCAGGGATGCTAGGATGGTACAATATTCGCAAATCAATAAATGTAATACATCACATAAACAAAAGCAAAGACAAAAATCACATGATCATATCAATACATGTGGAAAAAGCATTTGATAAGGTACAGCACCCATTTATGATAGAAATGCTCAGCAAAGTGGGAATAGAGGGAGCATTCCTCAACATAATAAAGACCACATAGAAGACACCTACAGCCAACATCATACTCAATGGGCAAAAATGAAAAGCTTTCCCACTAAGATCAGGATCAAGACAAGGTTGTCCACTTTCACCACTCCTATTCAACATAGTATTGGAAGTTCTAGCCACAGCAATCAGGCAAGAAAAAGAAATAAAAGGCATCCAAGTTAGAAAGGAGGAAACATAACTGTCATTGTTCACAGATGACAGGATAATATACATAGAAAATCCTATAGACTCCACCAAAAAACTACTCGACCTAATAAATAAATTTTTCAAATCAGCAGGATACAAAGTCAATATTCAGCAATCAAAGACAGTTTTGTATACCAACAATGAATATCAGAAACAGAAATCAGGAAAAACATCCCATTTGCTATAGCAACAAGAAAAATAAAATACCTGGGAATAAACCTAACCAAGGAGGTAAAAGACCTGTTCTCAGAAAACTGCACAACACTAAAGAAAAAAATTAAGGAAGATACAAACAAATGGAAGCATATACCGTGTTCATGGGTTAGAAGAATTAACATCATCAAAATGTCCATACTACCCAAAGCAATTTATAGATTCAATGTGATCCCCACTACAGTATCAATGGCATACTTCACAGATATAGAACACTTCAAAAATTTATATGGAACCATAAATGACCCCAAATAGCCTCAACAATTTTGAGAAACAACAACAAAGTAGGAGGTATCACAATACCTGATATCAAACTGTATTCGAAGGCCACTATAACCAAAACAGCCTGGTACTGGCATAAGAACAGACACATAGACCAACAGAATAGAACAGAGAACCCAGAAATAAACCCAAGTCTCTATGGTCAATTAATTTTCGACAAAAGGGGCAGCAACCTAAAATGGAGTAAAAATAGCCTCTTCAACAAATGGTGTTGGGAGATGTGGACAGCTATATGCCAAAAAATGTAACTCGATCATCAACTCACACCATACACAAAAATAGGTTCAAGGTGGATAAAAGACTTAAATATAAGTCATGACACCATAAAAGTCCTTCAGGAGAACATAGGCAGGGAAATCTCAGATATTCCACTCAGCAATATTTTCACTGAAATGTCCCCCAGAGCAAGGGGCATAAAGGAGAGAATAAACACATGGGATCTCATCAAATTAAAAAGCTTCTGCACAGCTAACAAAAACAGCATTAAAATGAAAGGGAACCAACCATATGGGAAAATGTATTTGTCAATGATACTTCAGACAAGGGTTTGATCTCCAAAATATATAAGGAATTCACATGACTCCACTCCAAGAAGACAAACAATCTGCTTAAAAAATGGGCACAGGTCCTGAACAGACACTTCTCTAAGGAGGACATACAGAGGGCCCAGAAATATATGAAAGGATGCTCAGCATCACTAGCCATCAGAGAGATGCAAATTAAAATCACAATGAGATACTACTTTAGACCAGTCAGAATGGCCATCAGAAGAAATCAACAAACAAGTGTTCAAGAGGATGTGGAGAAAAGGGAACCCTAATGCAGTGTTGGTGGGATTGCAAAGTGGTACAGCCACTGTGGAAAACAGTATGGAATTTCCTCAGAAAACTAAAAATGGAATTGCCTTTTGATCCAGCAATTCCACTGCTGGGATTATACCCTAAGAACCCTGAAACACCAATGCAGAAGAACCTATACACCCTAATGTTCATAGCAGCACAATTTACAATAGCCAAGTGCTGGAAGCAACCTAATTGCTCATCAGTAAATGAATGGATCAAAAATCTCTGGTACATTTACACAATGGAATACTACACAGCAGGAAAAAGAAGGACCTCCTACCTTTTGGAATGGCTTAGATCAATCTGGAGAGCATTATGCTAAGAGAAATAAGCCAAGGGGTGAAAGAGAAATACCTTATGATCTCACCTATAAGTGGAACCTAATCAACAAAACAAACAGGCAAGCAAAATATAACCAGAGACATTGAAATGAAGAACAAACTGATAGTAACCAGAGGGTAGGTGGGAGGGCATAATGGGGGGAAAAGGGATTAGGATTTTCAGGAACATTTACAAAGGACACATGGACAAAACTAAAGGAGGGGTAGGATCAAGGGTCGGGAATGAGGATGGCTGGGGTGTGGGGAATGTTGAGGGGAAAGTGGAGACAATTGTACTTGAACAACAATAAAAATGACTTTTGAAATATAATGTTTACAAGAATATGATTTAAAGGGTTATAAAGCTATATGTACCAAAATATTTATAAAACTATAATTGGTAGTAATAATGATAATAAGAATAAAGATAATGTAGTATTTGTAACATGGAGAATCAAAGAAAACATTTTCTGGCATTATTCTGCAACTCATCCAGTACACCTTAGCCCTGTTAAATTTTAATTATTATGGTTATACTGTACTTACATAAGAGAAGGTCTTTCCTTGTTGACTCAAAATATTATAGGATAATAGGCCATTATGTCAACAACTTACTCTCAAATGATTCTGCGTAAAAAAGTTTCTTGTATTATTTTTTAGACATTCTCTTAAGTTTGAGATTATTTCAAAATAAAAAGTAATTTAAAAATCTTTTTTAAAAATAGAATTTAAGATGGTCTGTTAGGGTACAAACCCACCATCTTCTAAGATCACCAGCCTTCTGAGTAAAGTGCCCATAAAGATTTAATCCCTGTCTTCTACTTATTGGGTCTGGTAGGTGACAAGCAGCACGAACACCAGCTTTTCCAGTTTCATATTCTGGTGATTCCTCTAGGACACACTTTGGGACTCTCGGGTAAGTCTGGGTATTTCATGGGAGTCCTGTTGGCTGCCGGGACTGGGGGGCCCTGGTGTGTGGATTTGGAGACTCCCTAGCAGCTGCCAAGTGATTTCAGTTGGGGACTCTCCTCCGAGGACTCTCAGCACTTCCTGTCATCTTCACACTTGATCGATCATCATGCTTTCTGCTTCAGGTTACAATCCCAAGTCATGACTTATATTGTCAGGAATTAAGGTGTCTTTTGGTTTACAGAGCTCTGTCTGGTAGAAAGATGTCTTCTTACTTAATTAAAGTGCCTTCTGGTTTTTGTGACATTTAGATCTCTGTCTGGTAGAATGTGGGGGAAAGCCTTCATTCCAGGAAACAGCCCTTTGGTGAAAGTTTTAGCTCATTGGTTAACCTATGCTTATAAACCTATGACTAAAAAGAAAGTGCTCTTATTATAATATTGTTTGGCTTATGTATTGTATAATCTAGACTCAGGAGAGTGCTGCTCGCTGAATGGGTCTTTAAACTATTGTATTGTACTGTAACTAGAGTTGTTTTGTCAAAGTGGGGGGAAGTGAGACAAAAATGTCTTACCTAGAAACTTTTCATGAGGTCACATAACCAGGATTCAGTATTAAAAGGAAATACATTAATGGTCCAGGGAAAAGGGAATTTGCCTGTGAAAGACAGCAGAAGCTCAGAGGAGGGGCCCAGGAAGATTTTGATATTATGACTGTTGCAAGCATGGTCAGGGTTCCTCCAGCCCCTCCAGCCCCAGGGGATCTTCCTTCTTACTCAGCTGAGGGAACTGGGGAAAGTGAGCCTGAACTGGTATCGCCATTGCAAACCCATCAGGAGACCAAATTTGGTGGAGAAAAAGCCCCTACCAGGGCAGGGCAATACCCTTTGTGGAAACCTCCAGTGGGAATAGGACCAAAGGGCCAGCCCGCTGGATATTATTGGGCACATACTCCATTTTCTACATCAAAACTGTTAAACTGGAAAAACTCTAAAAACAGCAGAGCATATCCTTTTAGAATGAATGAAGGAATGCACCCAGGCTTTTGAGTCCCTGAAGGCACGCATGGCTTCTACACCAGCCTTGGAGCTTCCAAACCTGCTAAAGCCCTCTCAGTTATAGTTCATGAAAGGCAGGGCATTGCCCCAGGTGTCCTCCCCCAAATGGTTAGTGACATTTTACAACCCATCGCTTACTTGCCAAGGAAACTAAACTAGATCACACTGTCCTGGGGTGGCCAGCCTCTTGAAAGCTGCAGCAGCTCTTATAGGAAGCTGAGAAGTTTTCCTTGGGACAGCCTATCACTATTTATGCACCCCAGAAAGTGTTGAGCCTCCTGGAGTGAAACAGAAATTTGTGGCTCACTGCTGGAAGAAGGGGCAGGTATCAAGCCATCCTTCTCAGCATTCCCAACATCTCCCTCAAAACTGTAAGTAAGTTAAATCCTGCCTCTCTCCACCCAGAGCCTGACTCAGCTGTGCTAATCATGACTGTGCTGAGATAATTGATGAAGTGTATTCTAGCAGAATTGAGTTACAGGACCATCCTCTAGAAAAGGCAGACTATTCTATATGCAGATGGAAGCAGTTATATAGACAAAGGAAACAGAAAGGCTGGGTATGCCATTGTGATTCTGGATGGAAGGATAGAGGTCAAGGCCTTGCTACTGGGAACCTCTGCTCAGAAAGCTGAACTGATTGCACTGACAAGGGCACTGGAATTGTCACATGAAAAGAGTGAATGTGTACACTGACTCAAGGTATGCTTTCCTAATTTTGCATTCACATGGTTCCATCTGGAAGGAAAAAGAACTGTTAACCTCCAATAAAAAGGAGAATAAGTATGTGAAAGAAATTTTAGAATTATTAGAGGCTGTTCAGATACCTTTACAGGTGGCAATTGCACACTGCTCAGGGCATCAGAAAGAAGACACTGAAATGGCTAGAGGAAATAACCTGGCTGATCGAGCAGTGAAAGAGGCTGATAAAGGAACATTTATAATGCCTTTGGTACCTGTTCTAGACTTGTCACAATTTGACCCTGAATATTCAACTGCCGACTTAGAGAAAGCTAAGTAAGGGCTGGGGTTTTGATGAAGAAGATCCTGATAGTGGATGGAGAAAGAATAAGAAAGGAGTTATACTGCTTCCTGAACATTTAGCAGAGCCAGTCATGAGCCATTTGCATGAGGACACACACTATGGAAGAGACTCATTAACCACCTATGTCAAACTGTGGCTCACAGGTCCTGGAATTGCTAAAGTCATACAGAAAATAATTACTAGATGTGTCCTGTTCCAGAAGAACAATCCCAAGACAGATCCCCATCAAAAGAAAGAAGGGAAACAATACCAAGGACAGCGCCCATTTAAAGCCTGGCGAATAGACTTTACCCAGATGCCAAGGGTCCAAGGGTGGAAATATTTGCTAGTCTTTGTTGACACATTTTCAGGATGGGTAGAAGCCTAATCCTACCATGATGGAGAAATCCTCAAGGTAGTGAAAGACTTACTGAAAGAAATAATTCCTCACTTTGGCCTAACCAGCTGCATCCAGAGTGACAATGGACCTGCTTTTGTTTCAGAAATTGCACAGAAAGTTAGTAAATTTTTAGGAATCAAGTGGAGACTCCACACAGCATGGTGAGACCTCAGGCTTCTGGGAAGGTAGAGAAGATGAATCAGACCTTGAAGAAGAAAAATATAGCCAAGCTGTGTCAAGAAGCTCATCCCTTTTGGGATCAAACTCTGCCTGTTGTCCTGCTCAGGAGGAGGGTGGCTTCTCAAAGTAGGATTCAACTGAGTCCTTATGAAATTGTGTATGGGTGACCATTTCAGGCTATGATTGCAGGGGGAGACATGTATATAGATCAAGAAGTGAAGGTACAGAAAATGGACAACATTTAAGACAGATATGAGCTGTGATTAATGACCTTGCTTGTATTACAGACCTCTCCCCTACAGGTTCACTACATTCCTTTGAACCTGCAGATAAGGTGCTACTACAGCCTTGGACTACAGCATCTCCAGAAAGCCAACTAGAAGAAAAGTGGACTGACCCTTGGGACATACTCCTCACCATCCCCACCGTGATAAAGTTGGCAGAAATAAAACCTTGGACTCATCACACCTGAGTAAAGAAAGCACTAGAGAAACAATGGACTGCTGAACCTCAAGAAAACCTAAAAATCATCTTTCAAAAACAATGACTTATATTCTTGTCATTACTTTTTGTTTAAATCCTATGTTATAGAGAACTTGTTCCTTTCAAATGACATAAAGAATATTTGGATATATTTAAGGAAAATGTTCTGAACATCACTGAATTTTATCTTGCAGTAGAAACTTATGTTGAACAAACTTTCACTACATGTCTTATAGGTGTTTTTACTCCCCTGGAAAGCCTTTGAAATTATACTTCATTTAAGCATATCAATAAGAAAGTAACCTACTCTGATATTTATATTTGGAGACCAGTGTTAATTCTAAAGGACACAGAAATGTTTTCCTTAAAATGTCACTAATGTAGCCCTAGCTGGAGAGTGCAACTTTCATCACTTGTGCTAAAAAAAAATGTTTTGTGCTTTATCATAGCTTGTTGTTGCATACACTGTGCCCCTTATGTAGGTCTCCAATTAAATGTATTCCTAAGCCCTCTACCAGGTGGTCTAATGCTAAAATACGTGCTCAACAACAAAATGAGTACTTCCACATGAAACTGATCTCATAGAAAGAAAACAGTTTAAACTAACAGTGGGGGAATGATGGGGAACTCAAATGTTAGAAAAATTTTTGTTTCAGGTAATAGCTATTAAGCTTAATAATCGATGTATGTGAACAGTTATCGTTTCAGGACCTGAAGGCATGACCCACCTTGACTCCAGGAGACCATAAGCAGTTCCACCATTGTGCCTCAGGAGCACTGCAAGACATCGAGATGGTACCTGAGCCATTGTGCTCCAGGGTGAGATGTCCCCCTCCCAGGACACAGATAAAGACCACCACCCAGGGCACAGATGAAAGAATGCTGCAGCTTTTCATCTGATCAAGCTTTTCCTCTGAATTCCAATCCCCTAACCTACACTTTTCTTCTCTTTATTAAAAGGGTCAGTTTAAAATGGAATTTAAGGCAGTCTGTTAGGGTACATAACCCACCATCTTCTCAGATCACCAGCCATCTGAATAAAGTGCCCATAAAGATTCAATCCCTGCCTCTGCTTACTGGATCTGGTAGGTGACAGGCAGCATGAACACTTGCTTTTCTGGTTTCAAGGCAACATCCTGAGATTTCCTTTCTGAAGAAGACTTCTCTGTTTGACTCTCTTAGGCAGAAAAGCAGGGAGGGTTGAAGGTTCTTTCTAAGTCTTGCTTATTAACAAACAGTTTAAAATCAATATCCCAAAATGGTAGCTTCAAGGCAGCAAAACTGATTCCCATCACCAATAAGGAAGATGCAAAGGCCCCCTTAGTCACCTTAAGGGGTCTTCCCTCAGGAAGTTGTGCTAAACATGAGATCATATTGAGGCCTTATCTTAAACTGGTTGATAGCAGCTGAAGTGACAAAAGCTCAGAGATAGACTAACACTTTTAATTTCCCACTGCTACAAATCCAAAGGAGGGAGAGAATGAAACTTGCGGGGGGGAGCCCTATAATGTAGACAAATCCACAGTTTCTACCTTTCAGTCTCATGAGAGTGTCACGTGCTTGGGGGTGGGTGTGTGTGGCAGATGCAGCTACTTGGTTTTTCACCGATGTTCATAGGGGATCAGAATATGCCACCCCAAAATGTGCTACTTTGGCATTAGGATTATGTTGCACTGAAGGCAATTGAAAAACAAAAGACACAGGAAGAGCTCTCCATTCTCCCCATCTCTGCCTAAAATCAATGCATAAAACTGATATAAATTTGTACAGGTGACTTAAATTTCTATTTGTAAAAGTGTATCCCTCTCTTGTGCCAGGAGGACCTGAGGTGACATAGAGATGAGTCTGCATAACAAACCCTACTAAACAACCTTTATTTACTATGCATTTCCTAGTGCCCGTCCCACAATGCACTACCTCCAGGACCCCCAAATCTCCTCCCTTTCTCTTGTCACTTTTTCATAATTTATCACCTTTTGTTTAAGCCCTCAAGTCCTACCCCTTCTATGGGGGTTCACTTATTTCTCTTAAACCCCTGTGCTCATAAAAATAATAAAAATTTGTATTCCTTTTCTCCTGTGAATCTGTCTTTTGTAAAATTCACAGGCTCCATTCATTCACAGAACCTAAGAGGGAAAAGTTTTTCCTCCCCGTCAATGGAAACTGAGTGGTGCAACTATGTGGAGGTGAATAGCCCTACCTGCTGGAATTAAATCATTCCAACTCATAGGCATTACAACAGATGGTAGGAGATTTTAACAGATCTAGCTATTTAGATTGTGAAAAGAACAAAAATTAGTTAAAATTCAAACTCTCACTGAGGCAAGTTAGTAAGAAACTAGGAAAATTCCGACACATGGAATGAGGAAATGGCTGATCAGCTGAGCAATTAACAGCCAGCTAATACATCACAAGACTCTATTCTCCCTCACCAAATACACCTAAGAACAGATGGTTTACATCACTTTGGTGAGGGAGACTTACAACCCCTCACCTTTTCCCTATCAAGGAGACAGATTTGAGCTTTCTCCCTGTCTCCTAATTTGGCTGCCTACCAAGATAAACTCTTTCCTTGTTGCATACTCAGTGCTTTAGGGATTGGTCTTACTGCACATCAGGCATAGGAACTTGGGTTCAGTTATATCACTGGTCAACAAGAGAGACCATTCTATATAGACAATGAAATATTAATTCATATGAAATCGAACCCAGGTGCAGCTGCCTGCCATAATGAAAGCTGAGCTCATGAGACAGGTGCTGGTGAGAAGGAAAGTGGTTTATTCAAGTGCTAACATCTGGAGAAGATGGGGGATTCCTGTCCTCAAAAACCCATCTGAACATCTCTAGTCAAGTCATGATTCTTATAGGGAGTTGGTGGGAATTCGGCGGCGGGGGGGGACTTCCCAGGGGGAGTGCTTATGTGCAGTTTCTCTTGAGAGAGGCAAGGGGGAGTAAGGGGAGGGGACCGAAAGGGAGTTGGCAGTTCCTGTTCAGGTTCATTCCCCTCTTTCCAATGTTATCTGTAGTTTTACTGCTGGTATTAGCATTTGTCCCCTTCCCTGCACACCTGTGGTTTATTGCCAGTGTCAGTGTTTCTCACAATGCAATAAGAACTTGGCCAGAGGTGAAAGCACAGAGTTGATTATATATTTTGATTTATTACAGAATATATAATTTTGAATGCCATCTGGGAGATACTAAATCATGGTTACAACTTAACATTTTAGTGCAGGCAGAGACTTTTATTAGGAGGGGGAGAGGGAAAGCAGAACAAAGATCACAGGGAGGGTTGTGGACAGGTAGGCGGTGTCCTTGCTCGTGTCCATATGGATCTTTATGGTCAGTGTCCTTGGGGTGGTCATCTGGTTTTTTCAGCTTAGCAGGATTCAGAGGTCAGGGTGTCTCTTAGGTTTACATGGGAAATGAACCTATTGATTTTAGTAAAGTATACTTAGGAATTTTTAACATGTAAACTCTAGTTTTGAGACAAAAATTAGGTTAGAGTAATAAGCTAAGTTTAATGTTTACTAAGATTAATATGGGTAGCTTTACATAAGTATAGTGTATTCATTCCCAGTTACACATATATTAGGATAGTTTTCTCAAATTTCTTTGAAAGGAATAATTTCCCATAATTTTAAAATTTGGATTGAAGGTTTAGGGGACAGACGAACTATTTATCAGTGCCAGTGAAGTAAGAGGAAGCCATCTTTGAAGCTTATCCCGGGTTTAAACACCCAACTGCACCCACGTGGAGCAGACAAACAGCCCAGCTGAGCCTTACCCAGATTCTTGCCCTGCAAAACTGCGAGCAAGATAAAAAGTTATTTAAACCTCTAAGTTTGGGGCTTATATATAGGCAGCAACAGCACCTGAGCCACTACTAGACTGATGTTTATGTTGAAAAGTTTGGACTTCTAGCCAAGATGGAGGCATAGGTAGATACACTGTGTCTCTTCACACAACCAAAAGAAGGACAACAACAATTTAAAAACAAAAAACAACCAGAACTGACAGAAAATCGAGCAGTCTGAAAGCCTGACAACTAAGGGGTTAAAGAAAAAACATTCACCCAGACTGGCAGGAGGGGTGGAGACAGGCAGCTGGGGTGGAGAGAACTTGCAGCAAAGAAGGGGCAGTTCCACATTTGCCTGCAGATAAATTGGGAGGAACAACTGGGAGGAACCCAGTGTTCCAGAGCAGAGAGGTAAAGCCTTAAAACCTCTGACTAAAAAAAAAAACCTGTGGTGGTTAAGGCAACAGGAGAACCTGCCAGACTCACAGGAGAGTTCATTGGAGAGACCCATAGGGTCCTAGAACCTATACAAACCCACCGACCTGGGAGTCAGCATCAGAAGGGCCCAGTTTGCTTGTGGGAAGTGAGGGAAGTGACTGAAAGCCAGTGGAGAGCCGAGCAAGCAGCATTGTTCCCTCTCGGACTTCTCTCCCCACATATAGTATCACAATGCAGCAATGTGGATTGCCCTGCCCCGGTGAATACCTAGGACTCCACCCTTTACTATGAAACAGGTGTCCTGAGAGAAAAAATATGGTCCAAATGAAAGAACAGATAAAAGATCCAGAAAAAATACAACTAAGCAATGAAGAGATGGTCAACCTATCAGATGCAGAGTTCAAAACACTGGTAATCAGGATGCTCACAGAACCTGTTGAGTATGGTCGCAAAACAGAGAAAAAAGTGAAGGCTATGAGAAATGAAATAAAGGAAAATATACAGGGAACCAACAGTGATGGGAAGGAAACCAGGACTCAATTCAATGGTTTGGAGCTGAAGGAAGAAATAAACATTCAACAAGAACAGAATGAAGAGACAAGAATTAAAAAAAAAAGTTTAGGAACATCTGGGACTACTTTAAATGTTCCAATATCAGAATCATAGGGGTACCAGAGGGAGAAGAGGAAGAGTAAGAAATTGAAAACTTATTTGAAAAAATAATGAAAGAAAATGTCCCCAATCTGGTGATGAAAATAGATATCCAAGTCCAGGAAGCTCAGAGAATCCCAATAAACTGGACCCAAAGAGGAACGCACCAAGACACATCATAATTACATTAGCCAAGATGAAAGATGAATCTTAAAAGCAGCAAGACAAAAGGAGATAGTTACCTACAAAGGAGTGCCCATGAGACTATCAGTTGATTTCTCAAAAGAAATCTTGCAGGCAAGAAGGGGATGGAAAGAAGTATTCCAAGTCATGAAAGGCAAGGACCTACATCCAAGATTACTCTATACAGAAAAGCTATCATTTAGAATGGAAGGGCAGATAAAGTGCTTTCCAGATAAGATCAAGTTAAAAGAGTTCATCATCACCAAGCCCTTATTATATGAAATGTTAACGGGACTTATCTAAGAAAAAGAAGATCAAAAATATGAACAATAAAATTACAAGAAACTCACAACTATCAACAACCAAATCTAAAAAAAAAAACAAAAAACAAAAACAAAAACAAACTAAGCAAACAAGTAGAACAGGAACAGAATCACAGAAATGAAGATAACATGGAGGGTTATCAGTGGGGAAGGGGAAGGGGGAATGGGGGAAAGAATATAGTGTTGGGAACCACCCTGACTGGTATCAGAAGCTGAAACCCCCACGTAGGCTAAGGCTAAGGGAACGCCCTTGGAACTGTAAGCCAGCAAGGAGACAAAAGCTTATCTCCCTGGCAGGAATGCTGCTTCTGCTGCTTTATTCATAACTGAACCCCAAAAAGCTTGGTCAGTTAGCCAAAGACGGGTAAGATTCCCCACGGGGGGAACGACCTAAGACAGGCACGATCACTTTGGGAGGCCCCCCCAAAGAGGACTTGGGGGGCTGCAGCAAAAGGGGGTGATGGACCCTCGCTCCTCGGCTTTGACATAGCCTGAGTTCTCATCGTCTGGGAGAAAACCTCCTTGTCTCCCAGTTGCCTTAGTTCCCTTGCTCCACCTAAGCCTGAAACAATGACAGGGTGGCGCAGCTCTGTACTGAGAAGTGCGGATTCCCCGGGGTGATCAGGCCTAAGAAAGAACATGTAAATTACTGTGAAACCTTCTTTGTTTAGAATGCTCTCAGTTGAATGAGAAGGGTCTTAGGAGGAAGTTAATTTGTTCCTCAGTCTTACAGCTCTTTGACCCCCAACTCAATAGACCGGCAGAGTTCTTTGTTTTCTATGGTTCCTTACTTCCCCCTAATGAGTACTGTACTTTACCTGAATTATTATGCAGAATGAGCCTAATAACAGCAGGTATGGACGGTAAATCAGCGCGCTCCCCACAAGGGGGGGGGTGGCCATTTCGTCCCTACTTCCCCACAGAAACTAGTCTGTCTCTGTGCATGTGTGTTTTCTCTCGCGTGTTTTCGTCGAGCCATCCACAGCGTTCCATGGTCACTGCTGGCCGGTGACCCACGTGCAACAATACAGAGAATAAGAAGCATAAATAGCAGGTACAAAATAGACAGGGGAGGTTAAGAAAAGTGTAGAAAATGGAGAAGCCAAAGAACTTATTTGTACAACCCATGGACATGAACTAAGTGGGGGCTGGAATGCTGATGGTAGGGGCGTGCTAGGTGGAGGGGAATAAAGGGGGGAAATTGGATGACTGTAGTAGCATAATCAATAAAATACATTTTTTTAAAAAAAAAAGAAGTTTGGTCATTATCTTGGGAGTAATGGAGAGCCATTGAAACTTTTAATATAGATGGAAGACAAGACCAGACTGGAGGTTTGAGATCACTCTGGTTGCTTTGTAGAAAACAGACTGGTGAATGGATCCTGGGTAATGGGGGAGAGTGGTACCAGTTACAAGTCTATTGCAATGGTTAGAGCAAGATGACAGTGGCTGGGACTGGGTAGTGGAGATGATACCCAGGGACAGGGAAGAATAAATAACTTCCAGGGAACCTTCAATGCATATACCAGGCCCAGACCCCAGGGTCCAGTAATTCTGTCCCAAGGCCACTAAGGGGAGCAGAATAAATGCACACACCCTTCTTCTCCAGGATAAATAACATGGCAGAAGAAAATGTAGACTGACCATAAAAGGAATCACTGGAATCATTTGTCTTCTTTAGGAATATCTGATTTAAAGAAGGAGAAAAACTCATTTTACCTGACCAAACCAAATTATTTTCATGTATAATCAAGATTTTAATTGAATGTAGAAATGTATACAGTCCAGGTCAATAGCCAAATGCTGATGGGTTTAGAATATGTACATTTTAACCTCCCACACTCAGTGCCACAGCTTCATCCCTAAAAGACCCGAACAAATGATTTGGGCAATGGCCACCAGGTGGCAGTCATGCCTCTTCTTCACATGGAAATTGAAACTAAACCTGCTTTTTGTCCTTTTTGGTGTTGAAGTCAATTGATTTTTACAGTACTATTAAATCACATGTTGCAAATATGGTGCCAGTGTAGACAGCCTTTCACTAATATTTAGGTACGACATGGTTCTTTCCTCCCAGACCTCCACACTGGTTCTCAGTTGATTTTGATTCTCTCCTTGATTCACTTCACAAGTTGTAACTGGAATTGCCTTAGAAGTCAGTTGGCTTTTCTAAATTTAAGAGTCAGAAACTCTTTCCAGACTGTTCCCAATTTCAGAGCATCAGTTTTACCTACAAACAAAAGCCCTTGCAGGTGGATTTATTTTATCATTAGGTAATCATTCCCTCCTCACTTCATTCGCCCACCCTTTCAGCACATTGGAATGGAATGATGTAGACAAAGGCAATTAGTTTTGGCTGGAATCCAATGCAAGTGGGAGGACTCAAAACTCAGTGAGACTATGGAAGCAACTTACTCCATGTTATCTGTGATGAAATGTAGAGCTTTTCTGATGAGCTAAATTGATCGTGGCATAATGAATAACATAGAAATGACTCACGTCACTCTCCCCACCTCAGCTCTTCCCCTATCCCTTTGACAAATAAACACAGGCTGAAGCTTTCCAAAACATTGTAGCACTATGCAGACATAAAGAAAGAACCTTAGCCCTGGCTGGCATAGCTCAGTGGATTGAGCGCGGGCTGCAAACCAAAGTGTCGCAGCTTCGATTCCCAGTCAGGGTACATGCCTGGGTTGCAGGCCATGACCCCCAGCAACTACACATTGATGTTTCTCTCTCTCTCTCTATCTCCCTCACTTCCCTCTCTAAAAATAAATAAATAAAATCTTTAAAAAAAAAACAACAAAGAACCTTTAGGGTAGTTGAATGGACCAAAACTAAAACTGCTGGGGAATTTATGGGAGGGGCTTAGGGTGGCCACAAGAATTTTGGCACAGACTAGAAAAGGCTCAGAAAGGGATGAAGAGGCAATCAAAGGCACAAGGGCTGATGGAGACTTGATAAGATGCAGCTGCTCAAGCGTTCCCATCCTCACTGCCTAGGAGAGAGGCTGGGAGAGAAGCACACACTTGCCAAACAGAATCTGGGGTTTTGTTACCAAAGCAAGGGGACTGAATATTAGACTGCCAAAGAAAGCAGTAAACATCCACGTCCATGTGATTAATAGGTATTTTGAACACCTGTGGACCATGTGTAGGAGAAATTTGTCAAAATTTATCATTTTTGCAGAATTAATTGAAGTTAGGTCATTGCATTTTCAAACCACTTCTGAGGTCCACTCTGAGGCTATGATACCCAGTGAGAGAAAGACGAGAACCAGCAGAGGGGAAAGTTCAAGTGGGTTGGGCCATCACTACCTCAAAACTCGGGTACCCTGGCGTGGCCTGCAGCGTTAAGCACCCCATGAAATATTCCCAATTTACATCCACTGACATCCTTCAGTCCAAATTCCTGGAGAGCTTGTGAAAATGGCAGATTCCTGGGCCCCACCCCTGGAGGGTCCCACTCAATGAGTCTGGGATGTGGTCCAGAAATCTGTATTCTCAGCACACTCCCCAGGGAATTCCAAGGTAGCAAATCCAGGATCCATGGACCGCCCTTTAGAAAACTCCTTTTCTCCCACCAGCAAATTACAAGACTTTTCCCACATACCAATGAGACAGAAATCTAGGCTAAATTTGGAACCAACGGAGCTACAGGCAAAATCTGGCAAGTTGATACATTTTGCCCCACTTTGCCCACTGGCTCCACTTCCTTTGCCAGAAAACAAGCCAAGCAAGACTGAGACTGCAACTTGAGGCTGAGTCATCCTGCCTTTAATTGGTACTCTGGTTACTGCGTCCACTCACCCAGAAGCTGGGAGGCTGGAGTAGGCAGGCCATACCTTCTAACCAGCGGAGGCAACTCCGGGAGTCTCCACGTCTTCAGCTGATGCTAAAGGGAGTAGACCACTGCTTGGACTCCCTGCAGCCTGCCTCTCCCATCTATCCCTTGGGAAACCTCAGGCAGCTGCTCCAGAAGCTGGTTCCACCCTTTCCTGCTCTCCCTATGCTTCTCTTCCCAGAAGCCCATCTTCAGGTGAGCTCAGCCACCACTACTTCCTCCAGGAAGCCCCTTCTGATTTAGTCCCACTGTTTATGACCTCTGCCCCCTCTGGAGCCTTCAGCACTTACTTCCCCAAATCACCCATTTGACCCTGTCATATTTTTTAAATTAGAATGGTAAAAAATAAAATGCATAACATAAAATCTCCCCTCCTAACAAAGTTAGTGTTGTTAACTCTTGGCACAATGTTGTATAGAAGTTCTCTAGGACTTTCTTGTATAACTGAAACGTTGTACCCATTGAACTCCTCATTGTGCCTCCTCCAGCCCCTGGCAGCCACCATCTCCTTTATGCTGCTATGCCTTTGACTACTCTAGGTACCTCTTATAAGTGGGATCAAGAGGTGAAAACAATCTAAATGTTCATTGACAGAATGGCTGAAGAAAATGTGGTATGCATAAGCAATGGAATATTATTCGGGCATAAAAAGGAAACCCTGTCATGTGCTACAACAGGGACAAGCCTGGAAGACATCATGCTAAGTGAAATAAGCCAGACATAAGGTTAAATACTGCACAATTCTGACTATCATTTGATTGCCAGTCATTTGATCTGAGTCATAACATAGAGGAGAGACAGGTTCTCTGCCCAGGCTGCATGTTAGTGTCACCTGGAGAATTTGAACAACTTCCACACCTGGGCTGTTCCCCAGACCAATTAAAGGGCAACCTCTGTGAGATCCAGGCTTCAGAAGCTTCCCAAGCCGTTCTATAATAGCCCGAACACAGGTCAGGCTATGAAAGCCAGCACTCAAGAGGCAGGTGCTGATGTACAGCAGAGTGGTTTACTCAGATGCCGGCCATCTGGAAGATGGGGGACTTGCCCATCTCCTGGGGAAATGGGGTCTCCTGTCTCAAAGACCATCTCCCTATCTCAGTGGAGGCAGAGGTTTTTATAAGGTGGGGAGGGGAACAGAACAAAGAGCTCAAGGGAGGGGCTTGCAAAGTTCCCTTTGTACAGCTGAGCAGAGCCCTTTCTGACAAGGTAAGAGATGGTCTGGTGTGCCTCATCCTGCTTTAGTCGTCCCAGCTTCACTTTGTAACATCCAGCAAACACGAGAACAAATATCGGAGACTTTCAGGGTATCAAAGATGTTACTTTATTGGCCTAGTTTAACCTGCGCAGGGGCGAACTCTGAAAGTGTCCAGCGACACAGTGCCCACAAGGAGCTGCAAACGAGAGCTGCGCAGAGCGCTAACAACTACGTCCTTATATAGGGGCGGGCAAGCAAGCGTTATACAGAAGCAGACATGGCAGTTAGCAATTCGCTTACAAAGACCGCGCGCGGGGATTTCAAACCAAGCATTCTTGTACAAGGTGGGAAGGCAGGATGTTTGTTCAGTAACCTAGTAATCTCCTGGCTCTAGCTAGCTAGGTTCCTATTTTCTCATGGTCTAAGTTTTTCCCTACTCCCTACACACTTCATCCCAGCTTTTCACTGTTGAAGGTCAGCAAATCTCCCAGAGCTGCGACGTCTGAAGGTCAGGGTCTGTATCTTTTGAAGTTAGTTCCTAGGATTCTTATACAAACATGCTGTTCATCCACAAGCTACATATTAGAGTCAGCACTTACAGGAACAATGTCAAAAGAATGGTGGGGTGGGTTACAATTCCCCGTTACAATTTTCCACTGTTACAGTTCTAGCATGTAGTGAGGTTGAGAACCCAAGATTTGGAGTCAGAAAATCTAATTTCAAGCCCTGCATCTTCCACATACTTGGTAGGTGGCTTTGGCCCAGTGACTTGACAACAATAAGGGATTAGTCACCCTCAATGAGCACTGACTGTATGCCTCTTGCCATTTTTGCCATGATTATTCTCATTTTCCAGGAAGCAGAGGCCCAGAGACATCAAGCAATTTGCCCAAAATCACACAGCAGGGAACTGCTGGGACCGGATTTGAATGTAGGCAGCCAGCTCAGCAGGGTCAATGTCTCCTCACCATCTGGATATCACAGCTTATTCTGAGAAGGTCTGAGGGGCTCTCAGGGTCCCCCTTATCAAAACAAAAAGCTTTTCTGTAAGATGACAAAGAGGAAAAGCAAGCTCCAGGAAAACACAAACCCAAACACAGCTAAGAGGACAGAGGTGTGGTGGTGGTCTTATGTTTTGTTTTTTAATCGATTCTTTTCTTTTTTATTTTTTAAGAGAGAGAGGGAGGGAGAGAGAGAGAAACATCAATTTGTTTTTCCGCTTATGTATGCATTCACCAGTTGAATCTCATGTTTACCCTGACTGGAAACTGAACCCTCACCCTTGGCGTATCGGGACAACACCCCAACCACGTAAGCTACACTCCCCGTCATCAACTCAAGGTGCGACCAGGAATGTGAATGCTCTTCTGGCTGGGCTCTCGTTTCTCCATCAGCACGCTTCCTCACTGCCATTCCTTTCTGCACAAGGTGGTGGCATGTCACAGCAGTTTAACTTCCCTCCTGATTAAAAAACAAAAAATTTTATATGTTTAAGGTAACCTGTGCCAGGGTCACATTGTCGCAGGTGGGCACAGGTAACCAGGTTCTTGGTGATCGGGACAAAGAATTGAACGAACACACAGAGTGTATAGCAGAGAACATGGGAGCAGGCCAACTCCAAGCAGAGATTGACCTCATGGGCTGGAGGGACTCTGTTCTTATAGGGTGGATCCTTCCTGGCTAGTTTTGGCAGGCTTTTATTGTGCATGTGCAAGCAGTTGTATTACTTTAAAGCTACTGCCCATGTGGTCTTCCATGATTTTCCCTGATTGGCCACCAGGAAAGGGGGCGCACAATGTTACTGAATGGACTCCCCCTTTGGGGTTTGGTTTTAGGACTAGGACCCACTAGGTCCTAGGTTCGCCTTGCTCCTAATTTGCCTTGCCCGCCGCCAGGTAATTACAGCTCTCCATGTTAGAGACTGGTGAAAAGGAAAGGAATTATTTATTCAGAAGTTATATAGACTTAAGAGTAATGACTTAATGTCTTCATTGAAATCCTAAAGTCCCTTAAACCACCCACAAATGTCCTTCCTTTTCCTGCTTTGCCTGGTCTGTGGTACCGTACCTCAGGACAAGAAATAGAAGTCCGTGGCTCAGGTAGCCCCTGGTTCTTCCCACTAATCTGTGCTCCACTGGCAGGCCTCCCTCGGTTCCCAGCACCACCAGCTGTGTCACCAGGATCTCCAGTTCTTAATCCCAAACCACATGTCACCTTCTCATGGCCCACCAGCAAGAGGCCTTTCACCCCTGTCCTTCCTGCAGTGTCTCTCCTGTATTCTTCCAAAATGCTAAGAGAGAGCTCTGTATCACTGCCACATCTCGCTTTCCAAATTCCTAAACTGAGTGGCAAAGGGAGACCCAAAGTCATGTGGTTCTGACCCTCATGGCTTCTGTGTCTGGGTTTAAATCTCAGTGCCAGCCCTGGCTGGTATAGCTCAGTGGATTGAGTGTGGGCTGTAAGCCAAAGGGTCGCTAGTTCAATTCCCAGGCAGATCACATGCCTGGGTTGCAAGCCAGGTCCCCAGTGGGGGCCACATGAGAGGCAATCACACACTGTTGTTTCTCTCCCTCTCTTTCTCCCTCCCTTCTTCTCTCTCTAAAAATAAATAAAATCTTTAAAATTTAAATAAAGAGTTCCAGCCAAGATGGAGACATAGGTAGGCACACTGTGCCTCTTCACACAACCAAAAGAAGGACAACAATTTAAAAACCAAAAACAACCAGAACCAACAGAAAATTGAACTGTAAGGAAGTCTGACAACCAAGGAGTTAAAATAGACACGTTCATCCAGACTTGTAGGAGGGGCAGAAACAGGCAGCTGGGCAGAGAGGACTCTCGGCAATGCGGTGGCTGGGGGACCCATCGAGGTGACGGCAAGTGGAGCGGGCAGTCCCATATTTGTGTGTAGATAACCAGGAGGAACAACTGGGGAGCTGGATAGTCTGTGCAACCCAGGGCCCCAGCTTGGAGAAATAAAGCCTCAAACCTCTGATTGAAAACCCCTGTGGGGGTTAAGGAGGCAGCAGGAGAAACTCCCAGCCTCACAGGAGAGTTCGTTGGAGAAACCCACAGGCCCCTAGAACATACACAAACCCACCCGCAGGGAATCAGCACCAGAAGGGCCCAATTTGCTTGTGGGAAGCAGGGGAAGTGACTGAAAGCGGCAGACAGTGAAGCAAGCGCCATTGTTCCCTCTCAGACCCCTCCCCCACATACAGCACCACAGCACAGCAATTTGGGTTACCCCATCCAGGTGAATACCTAAGGCTCTGCCCCTCATAACAGGCATGTCAAGACAAAAAAAAATAGCCCAAATGAAAGAACAGATCAAAGCTCCAGAAAAAATGCTACCAAGTGACAAAGAGATAGCCAACCTATCAGATGCACAATTCAAAACACTGGTAATCAGGATGCTCACAGAACTGGTTGAATTTGTTCGCAAATTATATGGAAAAAATGAAGGTTATGCTAAGTGAAATAAAGGAAAATGTACAGAGAACCAATAGTGATGGGAAGGAAACTGGGACTCAAATCAACAGTGTGGACCAGAAAAAGAAAGAAACATCCAACCAGAAAAGAATGAAGAAAGAAGAATTCAAAAAAATGAGGAGAGGCTTAGGAACCCCCTGGATATCTTTAAATGTTCCAACATCTGAATCATAGGGGTGCCAGAAGGAGAAGAGGAAGAACAACAAGAGGAAAAGTTACTTGAACAAATAATAAAGGAGAACTTCCCCAATCTGGCAAAGGAAATAGACTTCCAGGAAGTCCAGGAAGCTCAGAGTTCCAAAGAAGTTGGATCCAAGGAGGAGCACACCAAGACACATCATAATTACCTTAGCCAAGATTAAAATTAAGGAGAGAATCCTAGAAACAGCAAGAGAAAAAGAGACAGTTACTTACAAAGGAGTTCTCATGAGACTGTCAGCTGATTTCTCAAAAGAGACCTTACAGGCAAGAAAGGGCTGGAAAGAAGTATTCCAAGTCATGAAAGTCAAGTACTTACATTCCAGATTGCTCTGTCCAGCAAAGCTTTCATTTAGAATGGAAGGGCAGATTAAGTGCTTCTCAGATAAGGTCAAGTTAAAGGAGTTCATCATCACCAAGCCCTTATTATATGAAATGTCAAAGGGACTTATTTAAGGAAAAGAAGATAAAAATATGAACAGTAAAATAACAGCAAACTCACAATTATTAACAACCACACCTAAAACAAAAACAAAAGGAAACTAAGCAAACAACTACAACAGGAACAGAGCCACAGAAATGGAGATCACATGGAGGGTTATCAACTGAGGAGTGGGAGGGGGAGAGAGGGGGAAAAGGTACAGAGAATAAGTAGCATAGATGGAAGGTAGAAAATAGACAGGGGGAGGGCAAGAATAGTATAGGAAATGTGGAAGCCAAAGAACTTATATGTGCAACCCATGAACATGAACTAAAGAGGGGAATGTGGGTGGGAGGGGGTGTGCAGGGCAGAGGGGTGTGAAGGGGGGAAAATGGGACAACTGTAATATTCAAGCATAATCAATAAAATATATTTTTTAAAATTTAAGTAAGTAAATAAATAAGTCCCAGCACCAATCTCCCTCTGCAGCCCCATTTTTTATTCCTCCCCCCATAGGCTACACTAACCAGCATTCCCATATTTTTCCAGCTTTTCTGGGCTGCCATAGTAAATCTGGGCAGGCATGGCCCAGTGGCATGGAGGAAAGACCATCTCCAAGCTCTGACACAGGTGCTGTAACCAAGGGGAGTTGCCTCCCAGTTACATCCTGGGTGAAAGCCACTCCCATTTCCCTAGCTCAAGGCAAAGCCACAGCTTTTTAACATATCCATGAAACCAGTTAAAAGTTATAGCAGTTGTCGACAGTCTTAAATTGAAGAGGGAGGCAACTTGTACAAATTAAGACTGACAGTGGGGGATTACTATTTGGATTATTTCAAGATGAGCTTCCTATTGCCCAAACTGACCAGCAAAAAAGAAGTCGACCAGGCAATAAAGAGCACTGCAGAGAAGGTGTTGGTTCTCAGGTTTGGGAGAGACAAGGATCCCGTCTGTCTGCAACTGGATGATATTCTTTCTAAGACCTCCTCTGACTTGAGTAAAATGGCTGCTATTTATCTAGTGGATGTGGACCAAACTCCAGTTTATACACACTACTTTGACATCAGTTATATTCCATCTACCGTGTTTTTCTTCAATGGGCAACATATGAAAGTGGATTATGGGTCTCCAGATCACACTAAGTTTGTGGGAAGTTTCAAAACCAAACAAGACTTCATAGATTTGATTGAAGTAATTTATCGAGGAGCAATGAGAGAAAAACTTATTGTCCAAAGTCCTATTGATCCCAAGAATATTCCCAAATGTGACCTTCTCTATCAAGACATTTAGCACATTAACTACTATCAAAGCTGAAGAAAGAGGCACATCTCGAGAAGCAGTATCTGAATGCAGCTGTGCTGTTTTTCTGGAGTCCTTCGGAAACAAGCTCAGTGTCCCAGTGGAGGAGAGGTATGACTTGTATAGAAAACACTGGCCCCGAGTAGAAGACCCCGCCGGGACTGAGATGATCTGGGAAGCCTGTGTTTTCTCCCCACAAACCTCGGAGCACTCGGGTCAACCGGGATCAACTTCCCCACGTGACTTGTTTGACTTTTCTCTATATTGTGCTTTTGTTTGTCCCTTAATATAATACAGAATTCTTCTAAACAAAAAAAAAAGTTATAGATATATTAAATGACCATTCCTGAGGTTATTTGCAAAACTGCTGCTATACAGAACAACTCTCAATGACCCTGCTCCTTGTGTCCTATCCCCTAGCTTAGACTTGTAGGGGTGAGGACATCCTATGTTTTCAATATTTTCTGGACACCCCGAGTTCCGGACCCCATTACAAATCCCTCTTTGAGGGGCCCCTTGGCTGCACCCTGTTATAACATCATGTGTCCAACCCCCTGGTGAAATTACCGTGTTGTCCTTCTACAAGGGAAGAATTTCCTTTTGGTTGCTCAGGTCTTGCTTTTTTTTGTTGATAACAAATATTGAGCAGACATACAGTTTAAGCTTCGGACCAGGAACATCCAGTGCTGTTCTGAGAATTCAGAGATATGCCGGGGTCCCAGTGGGGTAGGCTGTCACTGGCTTTGCCCCGTTTCCCTCTGAAAGGCATGAGATGTTTGGGGCCAGACACCTTCACTAGCAATTTCCAACAGCACCCTCACAGCCCCCTGATGGTTGCCAGTCACCACACTTCCTGGTCTGTAAAACTCTCCAGCAGTGGTGCCCAAATGAGGGCCATTTGCCTTCTCTCTCCAGGGGACACTTAGCAACATCTGGAGATATATTTGGTTATCAAAATTCAGGGGGTTGTGTGCACTGCTGGCATCTCCTGGGTGAAGACCAGAAATGCTGCTAAATACCTGACATGCACAGGATAGCCCCATGACAGAGAATTATCTAGCCCCAAATGTCAATTGGCCCAAAATTTAGAAACCCTGGTACATAATATGGAGCTCTTACAAGGAAGAAAAAACTGAAAGAAACATTTACAAGCACTTTTTATAATACAGTTATTTAAAATGACTTCAAAGTGCTTTTTGCACTGAAACTATATTCTTTTTCTCGGGTAAGAATAGTAAATTCTACTCTGACATCCAGTTGCAAACTGTAAGCCTGTCTCAATGTAGTAATACAGTATTATAGTAACTGAAAACAAGATTACAAAAACCACATGGCTAAAAATTAATAAATTGAGCACAATGAAAATAGGTACCTAGAAATGTTTTGGTTGTAATAAATTTAAATGTAATAAGGAAAAACCGACATTACCTTTTGTCAGCTGTGTTGAAATTTGGCTAAATTGGATGTGACAGGATGTAATCTTTGCTTTTATATTATTTTGCTGCGTGGCCACACACCACCACTAGAAGGCGGTAACATTGCTTGCTCATTCACTGACCACTTGGGCTTCCAATGTGCATAAAGCAAGTACATTGGAAAGAGGATAATTTTTGGATACACATTTTTTGGCAGGTGGGAGTAGAGATCCATATACATGTCTGGATACAAAATACTTTTTGTTCCAGGTTTACCACCAAAGGTAAAATGCAAATCCATCTGATTTATGTACATAAGTCTGGTCCCTTGAAATGATGGTTTGCAAACTTTTGTTATCATCAAAATAAACTGAAAGGCTTATGAAATTCAGATTCCAGGTCATACCTTAGAGATTTAACAGTTCCAGAACCTGCACATTCACAAGTATTATACCTGTGCCCTAAATGGTTCAATTGTTAGACACACACACTCCCTTCTCTATTTTATGGCCCCAGATGGAAGTCTGCAGTAATAGCTTACATTCATGGCCTCAATCCTTTGCTCCCTCCCTCACTTCTCCATCCCCATCCTGTTGATATTGGGTAAATGGAAGACTGAATGGACTAGTTTCAGAGCTAAGCATTATCCCTGTTTTGCAGATTAGGACACAAATTTTAGGGATTGTAGGAGGTATAAGTAGCTTGCCTAAGCCTCTTGGCTCCTAATTGCAGAGTCGGATTGGAGCTGAGGCCTATCTGGTTCTGAGGCCCATGCATTTTACATCATACAGAGGCCTGCTTCCCAGGAGCAGGAGTTTGGCTGGTCACAGAAGTACTGGGCTGTGGCCTTGGGTGGGAGCAAGAAAAGCAGTGATCAGAACAGAAAAAGACCAATCAAAGCTCCTGCCCCACAGGCAATGAGTCAGAAACCTCAGCTCCTTAAAGCAGACACACTCTATAATTACTGCACTCCAGACACCTGTCGGAGACGTTGCTTCCGCAGCCACTGGTGCGAGCTTGCACAAGGCCTCCTCCAGCTCTTCCAGTCCTGGGCGGCTGCTGTTCCAGAAGCTCCAATGGGAGTTGTGGTCAGGAAGCGGTGAGAGTATGAGCTTGGGCTTTCTTGAAGGCTGGAATGTATTACAAAACCAACTTGAGAGAGGAAACCCAGTACAGAAAGAGGAAATACAGGGAAATCTGACAAGGAAGGAACAAAACACACATCTGAATTCCTTTACACCAATGAGGACATTAGAGTTTAACTTTTAACTATTACTTATATCCTCCCCAAATGGACCCATGTAAGGAAGACAAGACTGGGGAGGGGGTCGCGCAGATGGATTCACGGTGCCCCAAAGATGTCTACAGATTAAACCACAGAAGCTGTGAATATGTTTCCCTACGTGGCAGATGTGATTAAGGATCTTGAGATGGGAAGATTATCCTGGATTATCAGCCCCTTGTAATCACTGAGTCCTTCTCACGGGCAGGCAGGGGGTCAGAAAGGAGAGAAGATGCTGTGCTGCCTGCCGGCTTTGAGGATGGAGCAAGGGGCCATCTGCCAAGGAACGGAAGTGGACTCTGAAAGCTGGGAAAGGCGTACGTACCCCTAGAGCCTCCAGAAAGAACCAGCCCTGTCGACACTGAGTGAAACTGATTTGAGACTTCTGACTTGTGAGATAATAAATTCATGTTTTTTTAAGCAATTAAGTTTATATTCACAGTGGGACCCAACTGACTTAGGTGGCCCTTAAAGTCACATCACATAGGAGGAAGTGACTGTCATCTCTCTTCTCTATTAGCTTTCTGATTACATCCAGCAGGTGTGGTCCTGATCATTTTTAATGCTTACACATCTGTTACTAACTTGTTTTCTTAATTAGGAAAGAACAATCTAAAGCTCAAACCCTTCTGCAGACAATGGTTTGTAATAAGCAATAACATGCACTGTTACTTTTAATCATATCTAGTTTCGAATTGGGTCTCTTGTGACAACTAATGCTGATTTTCTTGTTTAATTGTTTTTTTACTTTAAATAATTTTTATTTTGCAATTATAGTTGACATACAATATTATTATATATTAGTTTCAGGTGTGCAACCTAGTGATTTGAGCGTATATAATTTACTAAGTGATCTCTCTGATAACTCTAGTGCTTATCTGACACCATACATAGTTGTTAACAATACCATTGACTATATGTCCTGTGGTGTACTTTACATCCCCATGACTATTCTGTAACTACCAATTTGTACTTCTTAATCCCTGCATCTTTTTCTCCCCAGCTCCTTAACCTACCTCCCATCTGGCAACCATCAAAATGTTCTCAGTATCTATGAGTCTGTTTCTGTTCTGCTTGTTCATTTATTTTGGGGTTTTTTTAGGTCTATTTTGTCTGGTGTAAGTATCACTACCCTAGCTTTTGTTTATTTGCTTGTTTCCATTTTTATAAAATATCTTTTTCTGTTCCTTTACTTTTAGTCTGTTTGTGTCTTTTGATCTAGAGTCTCTTGTAGACAGCATATGTGAGAGTTTTGTTTGCTATCCATTTAGCCTCCATATGTCTTTTGATCGGAGCATTTAATCCATTTGTATTTATCTATCAACAATCCAAGTGATTGTTGATAGATATGTATATATTACCAGTTAAAAATTTTTTTATTGATTGATTTTTTTAGAGAGAGAGAGAAACATCAATTTTTGTTCCACTTCTTTAAGCACTCGTTGGTTGCTTCTTGTATGTTCCCTGACGAGGGATCAAACCCACAACCTTGGCAAATCAGGACAATGCTCTAACCAACTGAGTTACCTGGCAAGGACCTTTATTGACATTTTATTATTCATATTTTTATATCTTTTCCCCCCTTCTTCTTCTTAAAGAAGACCCTTTAACATATCTTGCAATACTGGTTTGGTGATGATAAATCCTTTAGCTTTTTCTTGTTTAGGAAGCTGTTTATGTGTCCTTCTATTCTATATCATAGCTTTGCTGGGTAGAGTAGTCTTGGTTGTAGATCATTGATTTTCATCACTTTGAATATTTCTTGCTAATATCTTCTGGTCTGTCAAGTTTCTGTTGAGAAATCAGCTGAAAATCCTGTGGGAGCTCCCTTGTAGATAACTAACTGCTTTTCTCTTGCTGCTTATAAGTTTCTTTCTTTGTCTTTAACCTTTGGCATTTTAATTATGATATGTCTTGGTGTGGGCTTCTTTGAGTTCATCTTGTTTGGGAAGCTCCGTGCTTCCAGGATTTGTATAATATGTCTATTTCCTTCACCAAGTTAGGAAAGTTTTCCATCATTTTTTAACAAGATTTTCAATTCCTTGTTCTCTCTCTTTCCCTTCTAGCAACCCCATGATGTGAATGTTGGTGTGCTTGAAATTGTCTCAGAGGTCCTTATACTATCCCCATTTTTTGGATTCTTTTTTCTTTTTGCTGTTCTGATTGGGTGTTTTCTGCTTCCTTATCTCCCAAGTCTCTGATTTGATTCTCTGCTTCATCTACCCCACTGTTAATTTCCTATAATGTATTCTTCTTTTCACTTAGTGTATTTTTAATTTCTGACTGGTTCTTTTTATGTTTTCTAGTTCTGTTTTTATGTTTCCAATCTCTTTGTTGAAGTTCTCACTAAGTTCACCTACTCTTCCCCAAGTTCACTGAGCATCCTTATAACCAATATTTTGAACTGGTAGATTGCTAATTTCTATTTTGTTTAGCTCTTTTTCTGGAGTTTTGTTCTGTTCTTTTATTTGGAACATGTTTCTTTGTCTCCTTATTTTGGCTGCCTCCCTGTGTTTGTCCCTATTATTAGGTACAGCTACTATGTCTCCTGGGCTTGTTAGAGTGGTCTAATGTAGTATGTGTCCTGTAGGGTTCAGTGGCACAGCCTTCCTGACCACTGGAGCTGGACACTCCAGATGCACACCCTGTGAGGGCTGTGTATACCCTCCTTTTGTAATTGAGCCTTGATTGCTGTTGGCACCTCAGTGGGAGGGATTTACCCCCAGGTCAATTGGCTGCAAGGACTGGCTATGACCACCCTGGAGGATCAGCTGTGCAGGGGCTGACCCCATGGAGCAGGACTTACTTCAGCAGAGCTCCAGTCCCTGCTGAGTTTACCCATTGAGAGTGTCCCTTGTAGAAATGGCTGGGTGGTGCTTTGATGTGTTCTGAAGCTGACAACTGGGTGCCCTGACTTTGGGGTTTCCCAGGAGGTCAGTTGCCAACTGTGCCCTGCCCTGGGACACCAGCATAAGCTACAAAGCAATCTGCAGATGGCTGCTACTTGTGTTGGGCTTGGAAGTTCCCAGGAGAGGCCAAACTGCAAACCACAGCAGACTGCTGCTAGTGCTGGGCCTGGGGCCACTCAGCAAGATGTACATGGCACACTGAGGCCAGATGCTGCTTGTTTGAGAGAGTTTAGGAAAATCCAAAGCGTAAGCCAAGACAGTCTTTTTGTATGGAAAAGACACTGAAAATGGTTTGGGTTGGGCCTTCCAGTTGGGTGAGGCAGAATCTCAGGGAATCACCAGGGTGGGGTGAATAGCATGAGCCAGGTTGATGTGGTCTCAGATATGATGCCTGCCTGCCACCTCTTTGTGGGGAAGGCTCTGCCAGCACGTCTGTCTTGGAGAAAGCCTCTCCTCAAGCTCTTGCCCCAATGCCAGACAACTCAGTTCCTCCTCACACATCCCTAGCAGGCCAGTGCTGGAACTTAGAGGGAGTGAGTCCAAGTGAGTCTCTGCAAGCCTTTTAAGAGGATCTCCTGGGACACAAATGGTCCTCTATCTCACTCAGTCACAATCCTTGCTGGTTTTTAAAGCCAGGAGTAATAGGGACTTCTCTTTCTGGTACTGGAACCCTGGGCTGGGTGCCTGGTGTGGGGCTGGGTCCCCTCACTCCTCAAAGGGCACACTTTTATGTGAGATACTCCTCCAGATTTTTGTCCGCCACATGTGGGTGTGAAACCATCCCATTCTGTGTCTCCATCCCTTCTAGCAGTCTCGATGTGGCTTCTTTATCTCCTTAGTTGTAGGGCTTCTGTTCGGCTATATTTCAGGCAGTTCTGAATGATGGTTGTTCTGTAGTTTAGTTGTAATTTTGTTGTGATTGTAGGAGGATTTAAGTACCGTGTTTAACTATGCCACCCTAGTGCTGATTTTCAACTTACTTTAGTTTCATTTTGAATAAATTTATATACCATTTATATAAATGTTTATAAAAAGTTGATTTAAAGAAAAAATGTTCAGTAAATAATAATGCAGGCTGTTCATGCTAAATAAAAGAGAAGATAGGTGGGATGTGAATAAAGTTTGGGAAGCACTAGCTTAGCTGTGGGTAAATAGGGAACTATCTTCTGATGGTACTACTGAGCATTTACATTCTGTTCAACTGCCCAGTATCTGAACTCCTTCCTTTCTTGGGGAATTCCCTTCCTTCTGAGTCTTGATGGGTGGGGACTTACCACCCACCACATAAATTAAAAATGCCCAGTAATCATTTTCCAGCCTCCTTTGCAGCAAGGACATGGTCACATGACCCAGCCAGGCTTAGAATAAAAAAAGTAGGGATAGCACAGGTGGTTTCCATCAGAGGTATTGACTGTGTAACATCAGATTCTTGGTGCATGTGGTACCATCTCGTCATGGCACTCATCTCCTTACTACACACTTCTGTGAAAGACTCTGAGGCAATCGGGTAGAGTGTGGTGGTTGGCTGCATACTTCTAAGACTGCATGCTACATGATATCCTCTTTTTAAAAAAAATCTTCACCCAATGATATATTTTATTGATTTTTAGAGAGGTGGGAAGAGAGAAATATCAATGTGAGAGAGAAACACTGATGAGTTGCCTCCCAAACGGGTCCCAACCAGGGATCAAACCTGCAACTCAGGTACATGCCCTGACCGGAAATCAAACCCACAACATTTTGGTGTATTGGACGATGCTCCAACCAACTGAGCCACACGGCCAGGGCTGATTTCCTTTTAATAAATTCCTTTCCTGTCTAAATCAGCTGCAGCCAGTGTTGCTTGCAACTAAGAACACTAATCCTAAATTTGGCTGCTACAAGCAACAGACACTAATGTGGAATTGGCCGAGGGGAGATGGCAGAGCAGAGGGCAGCGAAGACCTGTATTCCAGGCTGGGAGGCAGTAGCCTTCACACTGCTATCGTAAAACATTTGGTTTACACCAAGATTTGGCCAACTTTTTCTGTAAAGTGCGAGACAGTAAACATTTTAGGCTTAGTGAGCCATATAAATTCTCTCTTTTTAAATTAAATATATTTTATTGATTATGATTGAATATTACAGTTGTCCCCTTTCCCCCTTCACACCCCTCTGCCCTGCACACCCCCTCCCACCCACATTCCCCTCTTTAGTTCATGTTCATGGGTTGCACATATAAGTTCTTTGGCTTCCACATTTCCTATACTATTCTTGCCCTCCCCCTCTCTATTTTCTACCTTCCATCTATGCTTCTTATTCTCTGTACCTTTTCCCCCTCTCTTCCCCTCCCACTCCTCAGTTGATAACCCTCCATGTGATCTCCATTTCTGTGGCTCTGTTCCTGTTGTAGTTGTTTGCTTAGTTTCCTTTTGTTTTTGTTTTAGGTGTGGTTGTTAATAATTGTGAGTTTGCTGTTATTTTACTGTTCATATTTCTTATCTTCTTTTCCTTAGATAAGTCCCTTTGACATTTCATATAATAAGGGCTTGGTGATGATGAACTCTTTTAACTTGACCTTATCTGAGAAGCACTTAATCTGCCCTTCCATTCTAAATGAAAGCTTTGCTGGATAGAGCAATCTGGAATGTAGGTCCTTGCCTTTCATGATTTGGAATACTTCTTTCCAGCACCTTCTTGCCTGTAAGGTCTCTTTTGAGAAATCAGCTGACAGTCTCATGAGAACTCCTTTGTAAGTAACTGTCTGTTTTTCTCTTGCTGTTTCTAGGATTCTCTCCTTCATTTTAATCTTGGCTAAGGTAATTATGATGTGTCTTGGTGTGCTCCTCCTTGGATCCAACTTCTTTGGAACTCTGAGCTTCCTGGACTTCCTGGAAGTCTATTTCCTTTGCCAGATTGGGGAAGTTCTCCTTTATTATTTGTTCAAGTAACTTTTCCTCTTGTTGTTCTTCCTCTTCTCCTTCTGGCACCCCTATGATTCAGATGTTGGAACATTTAAAGATATCCAGGGGGTTCCTAAGCCTCTCCTCATTTTTTTGAATTCTTCTTTCTTCATTCTTTTCTGGTTGAATTTTTCTTTCTTCCTTCTGGTTCACACCATTGATGTGAGTCCTGTTTTCCTTCCCATCATTGTTGGTTCCCTGTACATTTTCCTTTATTTCACTTAGCATCACCTTCATTTTTTCCTCTAATTTTTGACCCTATTCAACCAATTCTGTGAGCATCCTGATTACCAGTGCTTTGAATTGTGCATCTGATATGTTGCCTCTCTCTTCTTTGCTTAGTTGTATTTTTTCTGGAGCTTTGATCTGTTCTTTCCTTTGGGCCTTTTCTTTTTTTGTTTTGGTGTACCTCTTATGTAGTAAGGGGTGAAGCCTCAGGTGTTCACCAGGGCAGGGCAACCCAAGCGCTAGATTGTGACGCTGTATGTGGGGGAGGGGTCTGAGAAGGAACAATGGTGTTTGCTCCACTCTCTGGTGGTTTTTAGTCACTTCTCCTGCTACCCACACTCAAATTGGGCCCTTCTGGTGCTGATTCTGAGGTGGGTGGATTTGTGTACATTCAAGGACCCTGTGGGTCTCTCCAACAAACTCTCATGTGAGGCTGAGAGTTTCTCCCACTGCTGCCTCAACGTCCACAGGTGTTTTCAGTCATAGGCTTTGAGGCTTTCTTTTCCCACACTGGAGCCCTGGGTTGTGAGGTCTGTCTCACTCCCCAGTTGTTCCTCTGGGTTTATCTGCACACGAATGTGGGACCACCCTGTCTACCAGCTGCTGCGAGTCCTCTCTGCCCAGCTGCTTTCTCCACCCCTCCTACCAGTCTGGATGAATGTTTCTTCTTCAACTCCTTGGTTGTTGGACTTCCATACAGTTCAATTTTCTGTCAGTTCTATTTGTTTTCTGTTTTTAAATTTGTTGTTGTCCTTCTTTTGGTTGTGTGAGGAGGCACAGTGTGTCTAGCTATGCTTCCATCTTGGCTGGAAGTCCCATGTAGTTTCTTTTGTAACTGCTCAACTCTGTCTCTGACAGCAGACAGGAAGAATATGTAAATTAGTGGGTGTGGCTATGTGCCAGTAAAACTTTACGAAATCGGGCAGTGGGCCGATTTGGCCCATGGGCCACAGTTTAACCCCAGTTTAAATTGCCACTAATTTTACACCAACCATGTACCTGTGGAAGTTATAGTAGCAGAAAAAAAGGTACAGAAACACATCAGGATGTTGCCATGTCCATCTGTTTAGAGCCTTCAGTAAACTCCTACAAGAGAAAGTCAATCTTGGGGCAAACATGGTCCATCTAATGGCAAAATGGAAGAAAAGATGGCTTTACTGAGGTTCTTTCTGCCTGAAGCCTACAATTTAAATGGATGGAGAGTCCAAGGATTTGGAGATTTGCAGGGATGGGCAAGGCAAGTTCTAAACCAGACATAGAATTTCATACTCCAGGATAAATCATGCTAGGCCACAAAAATTTGGTGAATGAAAAAGATCATTTCCCGAATGGAAGAAATATGAAACTGAGTGGTCTGAAGTGCCACCATCCACCTGCCACATGGACAAAAATCAAAACCCCAGAAACAAAGAATACGGACAGTGGCCCCTGGAAGTTTGAGTTTGCAAACCCTGTGTGGAGATAAGGACATGTTGGTCCCCTAGATAGACAGCTTTTACTACTTTTGGCATTCCTTAAATAAAAATTAAAGATCTCTCCATCTCTATTTTTCTGGCTGAATTTTCTTTTTTTTCAGCAGAATGTGTGCTATACAGATAGTCATATGTTCATCATCATTCAACCCTTTAAAGCAGAAGACTTTATAAAATACAAACTAAAGAACAAGACTGGCTAGGAAATATCAGGGGAAACACTTTGTAAAGTATGATCATCTAATCACTGTGCTGTACACCTGAAACTAATACAAAATAATATTGTATGAAAACTGTAATTGGAAAAAAAAACAGGATCGGCTCCATAATTGGCAGAGACCATTGCAAAATGAGAATGTGAGGCTGTTTGCTGAAATATCATTAAGAATCTTATAATGGCCCTGGCTGGTGTGGCTCAGGGGATTGAGCACTGGCTTGCAAAGCAAAGGGTCGCTGGACCAATTCCCAGTCAGGGCACATGCCTGGGTTGTGGGCCAGGTCACCAGTAGGGGTGCTTAAGAGGCAAACACACATTGATGTTTCTCTCCCTCTCTTCCCCCCCTTCCCATCTCTCTACAATAAGTAAATAATATATTTTTATTTTAAAAAAACACAATTTTTAAATGATGATAGCAGATCATTAACCAAGTATGAGACCCTTTCAAAGCACAGGTTCTGTGCAGCTGCTGGTCATTCATCTAGGAGGCCCCACCTCCATTGGAGGCAAAGGCACTGGAGGCTGTCCTGTGATAAACTGTCAGACATCAACTGCTTGCTGTAAAAACCACATTATCTCCTTGATTAGAAACCAAATGACCCCTCTGCCACTCAAAATGGCAGCATTTTAACTTCCATGTTGGCACAGTTGGGAACATTAGAGTCTGCTTCTCTGGGTTCTTTGATCTTAAACTTTATTTTTCATGTACAGTTTCAGATTATACAAAACATAGAAAATGTACTATTTTTAAAGGTACATTAAGTAGAAAGTATCTAACTACCCTAAAAATCACATTTGTCCACAAACCAAGATCCAAACGTAACCTCTAGGCCTTCCCCTGCATTGCCCTATCCCCACCGCTCCCCCAATATACAAAACTGTCCATTGCACTGTATTGTAAGTAGCCTTTCAATTATTAGCAAATTTAGTAATTCCCCACCCGGGCAGGTTTTAAATGATGCTACAGCTCCTATCTAACCTACTGTGTTTAGTGTGTTTACATACAGGCGTGGGGGTCCAAGTGTCCTCATCATTAGTTAAACAGAGCATCCCAGGACCCCAGCCTGTTGATGAGGGATGCATACAGGCAAATAACCTGTAGCAGAGAAGGAGGAGTGGGGGAAGTCTCCAATTTTCCTGTATTCAGGTATAAATATCTACATTCACTCAGAGCAACAAATCAATTTTCCAAACTCATTTCAACAGAGACCCAAAGTAATTTTAATGCAAATAACAAAACGAGTTAGTCTGTCTCCATCCATAACCCCTTGATGAAAGAATTACAGTACTGTATAAAAATGTCCTAACATGCGCAAACGATAGCTCCTTCAAATACAGTTGTTACCAGTAATATATTTGGCCCTAATGTTTGCTTCTTGGATGTCTCAGCTAATTTTATTTGTTATTGTTCTTGAATAACTGATAGTAAGCACCAAGTGAGGGCTGATTCTGCCTACAGGTAAGAAATTTGGGTGTTTTCTTCCTCACAGCCTCACCTTTCCCACCTCCCCAATGCGGGGAGGCAGCTCTCACGTTTCACAAAACCTCGGCATCACGATGACTGTGGAAGCTGAATGCTACACAGTAGTGGCAACCAGCCAGGAAAATCCATGGGGTCATTTCAGATTCTCAAGCACCCCTGAAGCTTTGGAGAAGGAAATTCATGAACTGATTAGGGATTAGTCTTTCCAGATATCTGGTTCTAAGGGTTGTTTGTTTTGCACTGTGGCCACCAGGAAACTATAGAAAAGCCAGCTGGGTAGAAAGCATGGGGCACTATAGACCCACCTTTCTCCAGAGGCTCATGGAACATCCTGCAAACCCCAAGGGTGTGACATGCTCCTAACCCCCATGTGCCTAATGAGCCTTCCTGGAGGTGGCGATCAGTCCTGTCATTGGCCTGATGTCACCCTGCACTGTGCAGGTGGCCTCTCTGTGGAGAGGGTGTCCTGTCTCAAGGAGGATGTCTGGGTTTGCTCACACCTGTGTTTTCAGAGCCTCACACAGTGCCTAGAGCATAGTAGGCATGGAATCCTTTGTTGCAAATGAACAAATGAATGAATGAATGTGTAGATGGACAGAAAGATCAAATCCTGCTCTGAAGAGGAGTCCATGGTGGCCCTAACGCTATTCAAAACAGACACCTCCCCAGCTCCACTGGAACTGGGCTGACACCGTGTCACTCAGCAGGTCAAGTGCAGAAGCATTTAAATAGCACCAGTGCTCTGAGACACGGCAGAGAGGTCGCACACCAGCCCAGGCATGCCTCTCCAGCAGCATGCTCAAAACACCAGAGGGAAAAGGCAGTGAGGTGCAAAAAGCTTCTTCAATGGGGTACTTCCCAGGGTCACCTACAAAGCCCGTATCTCATGGTGCTCTTACAAACTCCCCAAAGCTGTCTTTCTCAGTATGGTCTCAATTGTCTGGAGTGTTCGCTCACCCAGACCCTGGCAAGGCTGGTGCCCATCAAAGTGAGAACTGTGGCAATCTGGGTTCCTCTGCTTCAATGGCTATTGGGACCCTGGGATGCTCCACGAAAGTAAATGTTCTCTTGGCAGAATAGATGATGCTGCCCAGCCAAATGCCATCTGCATGGGCTGAGTGAGTGCTATTTAGGCTGACCTCCATGCCTCCTGCAGAATTTAAAGATACATAGGCATGCAGCAGTTTCCCTCCTACTCCACCAGCTTTGCTTTTCAACCCTTGGTTGTGTTCTTCGCAGCCTTCATCAGTTTTTAATTAGTTTTCCTAATTGGTTTTTAATCTCTCCTCCATTAAACAATGAGACCAATAAAGAGATTATCTCGCCATGGTGTCTCCATGCCTGGCACATGCAAGCATTCCATAACTTATGCTGATGAATGAATGAATGAATGAATGAATGAATAGCAGATGGGTCCTCTGAGGCTCTAGAAGGGGCATTAGTAAAGTCCAGCCAAATTAATAGGCAGGGCAGGAAGAGAAGGAAGAGGTCTTCTGACTTAGGGTTCTAAGAAGGCGGTGCCCGCCAGGGTGGCTGGCTGTTGGGATGTGTGGCCTGGGACTGGAGTTCTGGTGATCCAGATGAGAGCAGCTGTGGAAGAGACAGTGAAGGATCGAGAGCTGATGGAGACCAGAGCTTTGGTCTGCAGTGGGGTCTAGACCCATCTCCCCAGCTTGATATGACGAGATCCTTAACATTTGTGAGGCAGCTCTGCTCCCTTGGCCCAGGGGCTGTGGTCCTCGACTTTAAGGCATGTAAGCATCACAGAGGAGCGTATTAGAAATGCAGGCTCCCAGGCTCCATCCCTGAAGACTGTGATTTCGTAGGTCTGGGGTGGGGGTGGAGAGGGGACCTGATAGTCTGCATTTTACAAGATGTGCTAGTGATCTCACGTTGAAAGTCTTTGCCTCAGGGTGAGCCCACATCTGACCCCCCGCCCCCCACACACTTCCCTAAGGCAAGCAGGTGATGTTGTCTGCAAATTTGGGTGGAATTTTCTGGACCCGGCCCACTCTAGGCAATTAGGGGCTAGGGTCTGGATATAGACAGAACAGCAGGGTCCATACCTGTTATTCACATGGAACTTTGCTAAATACCTGAGGTTTTATCCCTCATCTGCACCCCTTACCACGGCCCACCTTCCACCACTAACACCGAGAGATTTGGGAAAGGAAGCTGAGGTGAGGGGAGCTTGGTGCAGCCCAAACCTAGGGGAAGACATGCCCCAGACCTGGCTTTCTTGGTCTCTTGTTACCCCATCACATCTTTGTGGTCAAGAAACATCCTGCTGAACATTTTTGGATTTGAGCACTGCTGGATTTTTGGCTTTGTGTTGTTGAGACCTTAGGATGGGCAGGAGTTCTGAATTCCAGCCTTCATAGTCTATCCTCTGATCTCAAGAATGCAAAAACTCTTCTCTTTTTTTGGCTTTTAAAGGAAACAATATGTTTGCTAGAAAAACCACAAAAAATGATTATATACAAAATGGTTATCTGAATGTGGCTTTTGTACTGCGGTGAAATCAACCGAGCTCCTGGTGTCTATTTGCGCTTCCTCAGTATCAGGTACATGAGGCCGCTGATAAAGGTGAATGCGAACGCCACCCATGCCAGGATAAAGGAGTAGCCGTAACTGCCATCCGAGGTTTGGCTATAGAGATGGTAGTTTCCCTTGTGAAGCTCTTCGCGTCGGTCTGTGTAGATGGAAGCTGCAATCATGACGCACAGGCCTGTGTAAAGAAAGTGAAGACACCAATAAGTCATGGACTGTCGTGTGTCCCAGGCACCTCTGAGGACCGTGGCCAGAGGAGAAGACCAATTTAAGCTCTTATCATTATACACATTTATTTTAGTCTGTTGGAAAGATTATAACTAATATTTGCAGCAGATTATCACTGCCTCCCCTATCACCATTTTGCTTCCCATTCTTGCTAGCTGAACCCACTTTTTTATTTGGGCAGCTTTGTGCGCAGCCCAAAGGATGAGTCATAATTGATCTAAGCCAGGAGTCAGCCTGACAGTAAATAGTTTAGGCTTTGCAGGCTCTGTACAATTTCTGCCCCAACTACTCAGCTCTGTGCTTTCCCTTGACTACCACTTCAGATACTGTTAGGTCGGGATGGAATGTCTGGAGCTGTGGCAGCCTTTTGGGGGCCATTAGAGTGTTATCAATGACACTCTGAAGATGATAACATAAAAGGATGAAAAGAGTGGGGGGTTGTGATTCTGCTGCTGAGCTGCCAAACCAACTCTGGCACCTTCCACCTCCAGGCTACCTGTTGTATAAAAAAGTAAATGTCTTCGTGGCTAAAGTCATTGTTACCTAGATTTTTCTCTTAGTTGCAGTCAAAAGCATCTTAATCGATTTACAGACATTAATGCTAGGATGAGGTTAAGTGCCCTGATTTTCTTTGGAGGACCTATTGCCTCTCCTGGCCAGAGGTAGGACTGTCCAAAGGGTGCCCAGCCCTTGTCTGACTGGGGGTTGAGTGTATGACAATCTGCTGATCAATCTGTTGTTCCTGGAGATTTGAATCTAGAGCAAAGTCACAATGTCATCTGATTTGCATTGATTCTGCCAGCATCTCTCTGAAGTGACTGCCCATCAGTTCCTGCTGCCTGGATCCTCTATACAAGCCCTGATTTTCAGCTTTTCCTTTGCTTCTTGCGAGCTGCCCCAGCATCACATCTCTTTTGGAAGTTAGAGCATCTGTTGCTCACACTGGAACATCACTGAAAGCTATGGTGTCTAAACACTGCAGGGTTGGGCAGAAGAGGGAGGGGCAGGTCCTTGGACCAGAAAATGGTCAAATGAGTTGTTGTGGATGGGAAAGGAGGGTGTGACTCTTGTATCAAAATCAGGGGAATTTTCCCATGTAGGTATTTATTAAGGTAACAAGTTTTCATTAAATGGCCTTAGTGACAAACAGACAAATGGAGACATGACTGAAAATAAACTTCCCAACTCCTCCTCTGCCTGTTAAGTGACAAGATTCACTTGCCTTTAATGGGGTGAGTAGTGGGGTATCCATGCCTCTTACTGGGAGATACAAAGAAAGTAAAGGGAGAAGCGGAGCAGACACCTCCCCACTGGTGCCCTTGGGCAAGTTGTCGGCCTCACTGGGTCTGGGTCACTGCTCCCAAGTGCTGGGCTCATGGGTGAGAAGGTTCTAACCTAGCAGAGTCTGATTCAAGAGGTCAAGATGGAGCTTGGGGTCTGTACTTTAGACAGGTGCTTAGAGGGATTCTGGTGGACTTGGAGCTCAGGGACCAAGTGACCTTCCAGGGTCTTTTATACTCAAAATGCTTTAATCCTCTGCCTGCGCCCTGGGTGGTCAGTCAACGTGCCGGAGAGGCTGATGTGTGTGACCAATTGCCCCGCTCTGCCCAGGAATGAGGGTTTTTTTGGGATGTAGGACTCAATTTTAAAATAGTCCCATGCACACAGACCATCCTAGTGTGCTGGTAACGTACCAAGGTCTGGACTTGACCCTGGGCTGCAGGCAATGAGGTCTGGGAGGCAGACAGCTAGGAGGAGGTGGTGGTTAGAACCAAGCAGCAGGCTGGCTCCAAAGCCCAGATTTCTCATCCTCATCAAGCCACCCATTGACTCCAGACTGGAAATGACAGTGGAAGTGGCTTCCAGTTTTTGTCATCAGAAGGCTTTAACTCGCTACTGAAAAACAACAGCAATTGATGAAGTTGTGGCACAAGGCTTCTTCACCTGATTACAGCCTCGTTAAATTCATTAAGTAGAAAAAAAGTGCTCTGAGACACCTTTTTCCTATAAGTCCTCCGGGACTGAGGCTATGCCTTGTTCATCTCTGTATCTCCAACAGTCCCCAAAGGCCTGGCCCACAGTGGGCACATCTAACACCAACTAGCCTTAAAAACAGACAAACAAACAAACAAACAGATCTGCTGATGGCTTCCCACCAGCTTGGGACAAAGGCCCCAATCCTAGAAGGCTGACAATATCCCAGGAAGTGCGGCCCCAGATGCCTCTCTGGAGTGGTTTCCACCAACCCCCACTCCCTTTCCCACATCTCCACCCTCCAGCCCCAGACCCAGCTCAATCTCTCCTGTCACAGGGCTTCGGCCACGCTGTTCCCTCTGCCTGACACCCTGTTCCTGCCCCTCTGTACCAATAGAGCATGTTCTGTAGCAACTCCTACTCACTCATCAGATGCTAACTCAGGAAGGATGACTTGTCTGACCCCCTAACCACCCTCCAAACTCCAAAATATAAAATGTCCCATGGTGGCACCATGACACAGCAGCCAACGTCTCCTTTCCAAATCCTGACCTGCCGTGCCACTCCTGGCTTCTATTTGTGGGTGGCTGGGAAGGGAGTGCTTATTCCAGGACACCCATCGTTTTACTTACATGACATGAGCTGGATGATGGAGGTTAGAACAAACCTCTCTCCCTGCTTGAGGCGGAAGAGCTGGAGCAAGAAGATCAGAAAGGCGATGCAGCAGAGAATGGTGGACAGGATCATGGTGGCCTGGACCGCCTGCATCGTGGAGTAATCTGTGGGGAAGGACAAGAGCACACGACTGAGGACCACAGGCCGCCTGGGTCCCCGGGGTGCAGTGACAGTGACAGATCGAGTGGGGGTGATGAGACAAAAGTGCAGGTTGTCAGGTTGTGGTCTGCACAGTATGAGCACAGGGCAGCCAAGAAGTCTACCCAAACCCTCTCCCTCTAGTGTCCATTTGTACACTTGACCTGGCGATACTGTCCTTATCTGGACCTTATCAAGACCACCTGCTCTGCATTATCCCTGGTCTGGGTCACTGCTCCCAAATGCTTGGCTCTTGGGTGGTGGATTTTTTTCAAAAAGTACAAATCCTCAGGTTCCAATCTGGCAGATGCCGGTTCAAGAGATCAGGATGGGACAGGTCAGGACTGGGTGTCTGCACTTTAGAGAGACCTCTGGAGGGATTCTCAGGGACTTGGGGCTCATAGGACTGAGTGACTTTCTGAAAGTACTTTTAAGAGAGTGAAACTTCCGCTCTCACTATTTAAGAAAATGAAAGTTATGTTGCTTTCAGTTGGCCTTAGAGAGTGGGGCATGAGGGGAGGCAGGTTGGTACAGGGGAGCTTGATCAGAGAGAAAGGAGCCTGTCTGGTGGGAGGGCGCTGCACGGGGAAGGATGCAGCTGGAGTCCTGCACCACAGGTGTACACAGGGGTCAAGTACAGGGACTGAAGCCACCTGCGTGGGCCTCAGTTTGCTCACCTGTGAAATGGGGATAGTAATAGCTTCTGCCTCGGCAGGCTGGGAGAGTGGGTGAACTCACCCATGGAAGGGTTTTAGGGGTGACCCTCAAAGGAAGTTTTTAATAGTGGCTGGATGTTATCACCAGGAGACAGTAAGATGGGTGAAGGGTCAGAGCCCAGTGCTGCAGAGGAAAATCTAAGGAAAACCTTCCGTTTTTTTTTTCTTTTCTTTTCTTTTTTCAATCTTGTCTAAAAAGTGACTACAGGGAGGCATAATTTCCAGTACTTAATCAACTTTTAGAGCAATGGCTCTTAATGCATTCTGGCTGCACATTGGGATCACTGGAAAGCACGGAGCCCCTCCCCCATAGCTTACAGTGGGGAACAAAGCCAGGCCTGCCCCCCTCCACCCCCCTGACACCACATGATCGAATCATATGAAGTCCAAGAACAGGCAGCCGGGAACTATAGTGACAGAAGTCAGGGTGGTTGCCCTCGGGGCAGGGGTGGTGAGAACTGAGCTGAAAGGGGCCCAAGGGAACTTTCTGGGGTGATGGAATGTTCTCTATCTTGCCTTTGATGGCGGTTACATGGGTGTATACATAATTGTCAAAACTCTTTGAACTGAAACCCTAAGAAGTCTGCATTTTCTTGCTTGTAAATTATAGCTCCGTTATAAAGACATCCGGCAGACTACACTGAAGTGAAATAAATCAGAATCTCGGGTGGTGATGGGATCAAGCATGCAGGGGCATGTCAAGTGTAATTAATGTAGGGCACCCCTGTGGCTTTGAGCACGGCTTCCCAAATTTGCCCAATTCCAGGAACCACCTGGGGGCTTATTAAAGCTGCAGGTGCCTGGGCCTGTCTCCCTGAGGTTCTGATGCAGTAAGTGGGGTGGGCACCAGGAGCCAGTGTTTCAAGCAAGTACCCCAGGCGATGGGGCAAATATGGAAAACATGGCTGCTGTGGACTGAATGTTTGTGTCACCTCCCAAACTCATAGGTTGACATCCTCACTCCCGGTGTGACAGTGGGGCCTTTAGGAAGTGATTAGGTCGTGAGGGTGAAGCCCTCAGGAACGGGATTAGTGCCCTTAGAAGGACAAACACAAGAGCTTGCTTCCTCTCTCTGCTCTCTGCCAGGTGAGGACACGAGAACGGGCCGTCTACAAACCAGGAAGAATGTCTGCTCCTCCCAGACACCAGATCTGTCCGTCCGCACTTGTGAGATGTAAACAAATGTCTGATGTACAAGCCACCCAGTTGATGGTGTCCTGTTGTGACAGTCTGGACATATTAAGACAATGGCTTTAGGAAAAAGGGCACAAGATCTTAAAACAGGGTTTCTCAAAACCGGGGGGTGGGTGCAGAAGATTCTGCTGCAGGCCAGTGAGCCTAGTGTAGGTGGAGTACGATCAGCACACCAACTGATGAAACTCACCTAAAGAGAGGGGTGTTCACTTTGCTTTTGTTTAAATGTGCAAGGACCTGAAGAAAATGTTTTCCAGCCTCCACTTTAGCACTTTTATAACACTTGATAATATCTGGGTTTGGTGGTGGTTTTGTTTTTAACAGGGAAGAACCAGAAACAGTGTTGAGGCCTTCAAGAGGCAGGTGAATCTGGTAAGGATTTAATAACATTTGGTTTTCAGTGTAGCATTTAAAAAATATTTTATTTATTTCTTTTTAGAGAGAGGGAGAGGGGGAGAGAGAGGGAGAGAATCATTGACTGGTTGCCTCTTGCACACCCCCAACTGGGGCCTGGTCCACAACCCAGGCATGTGCCTTGACCAGGAATCGAACTGCTGATTTTTCAGTTTGCAGGCTGGTGTTCAACTCACTGAGTTACACCAGCCAGGGCCAATGTGGCATTTTTAATAAATTTTCCTTCCTTTATGGCAAGTGATACCAGAATATCACTTATGTGGGGACATAAATTTCCTTTCGAAGTAGATGAATGTAAGGAAAAAGTGAACTATTGTAAAGTAGGGGTCAGCATGTTTTTTCTGTAAAGGCCAGACCAGTAAATACTCTAGGTTTTGTGGCCATGTAGTCTCTTGTTGCATTTTCTTGTTTTGCTTTTTTGTTTCTTTGTTTTGTTTAAACAACTCTTTAAAAATGTAAAAGCCATATTTATCTAATTGGACTGAATTCGGCTGGTAGTTTGCCAACCCCTGTTATTTTAAGGAAAAGTAACTGGGAATTAAATCATTCCACATAGAGACTATGGAGCACAAATAATAGAGGCTTGGAAACATTGCCGCAGAGCACAGCCAGCCCTGCCAGCTGACCATGCACACGGGCAACAGCTGGGGCTCGCAGAGCACGGGGAAGAATGGTTGTTCCCAGGGTCAAGGCTCAGCATGGTAGATATACGGGGAGAGGGGGAGGGCGTGGCAGGGACCACATGATGTGGTTTAAAATGCAGGTTTCAGAATCAATCACATCTAGATTGAAATCCTGGCTCCGTCACTTATTCCTGGATGTGTAACCTTGGGTTTCCACTCTCTGCCTCGGTTTCCTCATCTAATGGGGCCCATGGTCCCTGCTGGATAGGGCTATGAGATCACTTATGTAAAGGACTTGGACCCGCGCCTCGCAGTAAACCTTCAGCAAATGATGCCTTCTGTTGGATTTCTGTTGGTATTTGTATGATGAGTGTTGACATTGTTATTGATGGAAGGTGAGACATTAGGAGCCAGTGAGCAGGGTCCCCTGCCCCTAAATAAGATTGCCCTAATTTGGCAAACAAGCAAAAACCAACACAAAAAAACAGGATGCACATTAAATCTGAATATCAGCTAAACAACAAATATTTTTTTTAGTATAAGTATGTCTCATGTTAATATTAGGGCATACTTAAACTAAGTTACTTATGGTTTATCTGAGATATCAAATTTAACTGGGCATCCAGTATTTTTTCAGGCACCAGGGCCAAAGCACCTCTTCCATTAGTTTTAAAACAGAAAATAGAACCATCCTCTCCAGAATGAAGGAGAGTGGTTGGCATGTTTTTAAGTGGAATTTTCTGCGTTTGCGAAGCCTTTTGGAGTACTTCAGCTTATGTACAGAGGCAGGTGGGGCAGGTGCATTGCTATTCCCCCCACTTACAGCTGAGGATATAGATATTCTTAGTGCTCAGATGACCTGCCCCAAGGTAAGATCACACAGCTCACAAAGCAGCCAGCTCTCAAGGCTCTTGAGATGCAGGGAAGTGACACAAATGTCAAAGACAGTCTCTGAGTCTATGTACAGGGGAGGCTTGGATAAGTGAGAAGGAGGAGAAGATTCTAGATGAGGGCTGGAGCTGAGAAAGTATGAGCAAGGAAGCTCCACTTGGCCAAGAAACAGAGAAGTGTGGGCGTAGGTGGGGTTGGAGTCCCCTGCAGCCCCTGCCTTCTCCACACCCCTCCTGTCTCCAGCTGACGCTGTCCCTGCTGCAGCCTGCTGAGCCCCCAGCCAGGCCCCTCCCAGAATGCCGGGTGAAGGAGAGAATGAGGAGTCAGACAACAGGGAAGCCTTTCTCCTGAGCATTCTCTTTTTCATCCAGCCTTCTCAATCAGCTTCACACTCACACGAATAGTCGTCACCGATTTCTGTACAATTTGAGTTGTTGACGCAGACTTTCCAGACATCTGCAAAAAATCCTTCTCCTACCCACCAGGCCTGTAACATAAAATGGAAACAGAAGGAAAGGTTGATTGTTAATTATGAAAATACTGACTCCTAATAAGGTATGAGGCACCATGGTAAATGAATGTTTGGGAACAGTGCTTCTCAATCTTCAGTGTGCATGCAAGCCACCTCGGGATCTAGTTAAAATGCAGATTCTGATTCAAGAGGTCTCTGATGGGGCCTGAGATTCTGTATTTCCAACAAGCACCCCGGTAATGTCCACACTGCTGGTCTCTCCACGTGGTGGAGGAGAGAAGGTGAGGCTCACTTGGTGGTAATAAATACACAGTGGTAAATTCCACAAGAGCTACAAGCATGAGAAAAGGATGAAATTGGAAAGGGGAGAAGCCTGTCATGGATGCTCTCCCACCATCAGAGAGAATGTGTTCATTCTCTCTGTGCTTCTGCTGTCTCCACCTGCCCCAGAAGGCCATCCTTCTGCTTTCCATCCCCCCAAAGCCTGGAATCTCCCCCACCCATTCATTCAGTCGACAGAGGTTCACTGAGCTCCCACTATGTGCCCCACTACAGTGCCAAGCACAATTCCTAACTCATGAGTTCCCTGTGACTCACAGACTGGCAAGAACGACCATCTGAGTCTTCTCAGTGAGCCACTGTGACACAAACACACAGGAGTGTTCCATAGGACTAAGCAGTGCTGTGGCTTATAGCTTTTCTGCCCCTAATGTCCATCTATCCTGTTTACTATGTCTGCAACCATTTCAGAACCCCAAAGGACCCGATGCAAGAAATAGAAAAAGAAAATTCTAAAAGGACATTCAGTACCATTTATTTCACTGTGCATGGGCCCTTCGGATAATGGCAAGGTACAAATTCTTTAACCCATGGCGTCAATGTGATCCCTGCCCTACCCACTCATGGCAGTTCTTTGAGAACCTGCAGGAACACAAACCTGATCACTGTACTTATTTGATCTTACAGGATATAAAGCCAGGAGGTCTGGAAAGGGTCAAATCCCAGCTCTGCCACTTACTGCAGTGTAAACTCCAGCAGGTACCCTCACTGCCCTGAGGCCCAGTTCCCTTATCAGAAGCAGTGCTAGGAGAGGACCCATCTCAAAAACTTAAGGTGAGGATCAGCTGGGATGCAGCATGCAGAAAGGGCCTACCCTAGACCAGAGTAAGTGCTTTCTAAGTGACAGGTGGTCTAATGATCTATGTTATTACTGTTATGATGATTAATTAACTGTATGTAGGCAGAGCTGATGGCCACTTGTAAGGTGCATTTTTTAGCTTCTTGAGCAGTGTTTCTGACTCCAAATGTTGCTGCAGTCTGAAATTATCAGGATGGACACCAGGCATCTGGATCGAGGTGTGAGCCATAGAGGACCTTTGGTAAAAAGCTCATTTCCTGCTGGGGGGGATATTAATGCCAATAGGTTACTTACTAAGTGTATTCTTGCCATATAGCTGAGAGATGGATACTAAAGGGAAAGAGTTAACTTTTTACATTGGAGCATGGGCAGAGTCTGAGAAGTTCCCGGCATAGGCTCTGCTAGGAGGGCATGGCCACGTGAGCCAGCAACAAGGGATCCTGTCAGTAAGGACACATCAGAAGCAGGAGGAGCAGAGATTGCCTGGGATGCGTCACATGTGATGGGGGAGGGGTGTCTAGGGCAGTGGTCCTCAACTACGGATGATTCTGCCCCCCACAGGACATTTGGCAATGTCTGAAGACATTTCTGGTTGTCATAAGTAGGGGTGGGAGGGCTTCTGGCATCTAGGGAGCAGAGACCAACAATGAGGCTAAACCTCCAATAGTGCACAGGATGGCCCCAAAACAAAGAATGATCCAGTGCAAAGTGGCAACAGTGCCAATGCTGAGTCATTGACCTCAATTAAGAAGGCTGAAATTATGCTGAGTCCTCAAATGGCTTCCTACAACCATGGCACCATGCCAGGCTCTCTAGAGGAATCAGGGATGAAAGGACCAACATCCCCGCGCACCAATATATGGATGCTCCAGACCCCAACATTTAGGCCAGAGCCCTCAGGCCCATGTTAAGGAGACAGGCATGCCTTGGTGGGTAGGACAACCCCAAATTGTAATCACCTCGGGCAATTCTCAATCCTGTTACTGACGGTAGGATGCAGGGGTTCTGGGATGGTCAGAAGTAAAGGGAACTTACATTGTCGATGGTGGCGATGAAAAGCAAGGCCGCGGAGGTGATGTGGAAGATGATGATGAAAGCCAGAAGCACCAACATTTTCACGGGGCACGGGAGGGCGAGGGAGAGAGAGAGATGTGCTAAAGAGGGTGTGAGAAATTCAGATTTGTCAACAGCAAAATTGAAATAAAAACATAAGCAATTTTGAATGGGGTTTTAGAAAATAAAAAACAGCTCTTTCTGCCTTTCCTAGCTTGCAGACTAAGGTCTAGCTCAGACAAAGTCTAGCTCTTTTCAAAGCTGTTCTTTGTTGCACTCAAACACCAAATATTCCTTGTGGAGGATTTGGGGTGAGGACCAGTTAGAATCCCTCATTCAGAGAAGCATCGCTGTGTGTGAGCTAAAATGCTGTTTGAGTCTCCCGCTCACCAGGCAACGCTCTGGGAATTTCACAGCACCAGAGGAAGCTCACCATCTGAGTTGAGTGCTCATTATCACAGTCCCTGATGAGTAATAAAGCAGAAGTGATCATCGTACAAAAATACTTCCTAGTGATCTGACAGTTTATATAATTAATCCCCTCTCAAACACCCCTCCACTTAATATGTATTCTCACTAGAACATCCGACCACAAAATGCAAATGCACCATGTGGCAGACAGCTGCCATTTAATTTTCCTCCTTGGAGCATGGGAAGACTGCATTTCCCAGACTACCTTGCAGTTAGGTTGGACCTTGTGACTAATTCTGGCCAGTGGGCTGCAAGCAAAGGGTGACATTTCTGGTCTGAAGCATTTCTGGGTTGAGAAGCAGGTGAGAGTTCTTCATGCTCCCTCCCGCTGATGAGGTAGTTGGGATGGTGCAACCACAACACATCAAAGCTTCACACCTTGGACAGATACCGTGATTAAGAAATAAACCTTTGGATGTTAAACAACTGAGATCTCAGAGTAAATTTTTTACTATGGCTGGACAGTGTAAATAACATACAGCAAGAAGCAACTGTAAAAATTGGAAATCTTGCAAGAGAATTAGGGTCGTACCGAGTTGATGACAGTGACACTAGAGAACCTCTCAGAAGGCACTAAGGGCATTAATATGCAAGAACTTGTCTGAGGTGGACTTGTTAGCAATAAAAGAAGAAAAAGGTAAATACAGATGATATTGGGGAAAAAAGCATTCAAAAGAATGATTTTAATATCAAAAAATTAAAAGTCACCCTTGGAAAAAGTGGCGAAGTTTCCAAACATTTTCACAAACATTACCTTCACCTTGGCCAAACAACATGCGAATGTAAAGATGTCACATCAACCAATCTAGCTGGAAAAGTGAACACTACCAAGCCCTGAAATCAACACTTCATTCATTCTTCATTCATTCCAATAATCTGTGATGAGTTACGATTACTAAAGTTTTATAGAACATAAAATTTTTAATTTCACTTATAAAAATGTAGTCCAAATCAGACCTTGGTTTCATTATTTATGATGACATAGTGGTACCAGTTTTCAGCGGATTAGTTTTATTTTTTAAGTCTCTCTCCTTCCAAACACACACACACACACACACACACACACACACACACACTTATTCTGAATCTTTTGAGAGTAAGTTGCCTACATCATATTTCTGTGTGACTAAATATTGTGGTGTGACTCTGAAAAACAAGAACGTTCTTTTACATAACCACAATAGATATGCACAATTAAGAAATTTCACATAGCCCTGACTGGTGTGGCTCAGTGGGTTGAGCACTGTCCCACAAACTGAAAGGTCATCAGTTCAATTCCTGGTTAGGGCTTATGCCTGGGTTGCAGACCAGGTCCCCAGTTGGGGGCATGTGAGAGGCAAGTGATGTTTCTCTCCTTCTCTTTCTCCCTTCCTTCCTCTCTCTCTAAAAATAAATAAATAAATTTTTTTAAAAAAAGAAATTTTGCCTAGCACAATACTATTATCTAATCTACAAACCATATTCAAATTTCTTCAATTATCCTAATATGGCCTTAGCTATTTCTTTTCCTGATTGAGGATAAATGCTGAATGATGATGCATTTTGTTGTCATGTCTCTTTAATCTAGAATGGTTCCTCAGCCCTTCCTGGCCTTTCATGACATTGATATTAAATAAGAGTATGGACCTTTATTTTGTTGAATGTCCCTCAATCTGTTTGATGCTTCCTAATGACTGGATTCAGGGTCTGCTCCTTTGGTAGGAATACTGCATAAGCAATGTGTCCTTCTCAGTGTACGCTTTCCCCATCAGGGTGCACAAGATGTCAGTCTTTTCATTAGTGGTTATGCTAACTTTGATGAAGTGGCTAAGATCCACTAGATTTATCCACTGTATATTTCGCACTTGTAATTAAAAAGCAATTTGTGTGTGTGCAAGGTGGTATATTTTATTGAGGTAAAGTGTACATAATATAAAAGTTATCATTAGTGACATTTAGTATATTCACAATATCCAGTGGTTGTATATCTATCACCATTGTCTAGTTCTAGAACATTTCATCACTGCAAAAGAAAACCCTGTATGTATTAATTAGTCACTTCTGATTCATCTCTCCATTTAGTCCCTGGCAACCACCAATCTACTTTCTGTCTATGGATTTGCCTATTCTAGATACTTCATATAAATGAAATGATAAATATTGTCCTTTGTGTCTGACTCCTCTCACTTAGTACAATGTTTCATCCATGTTGTAGCATGTATGGGGAGATATTTTAAACAATATAGAGATCTGATCTCTCATTGGAATATCACCCCAATAGTTTGAGCATCCACTGATACTTCTGAAATAGAAGCATGAAAAAAGCCTTTTCCTCATACCAGCTCTCCCACCTAGAGAGTTGCACTGCACAAAACCCTCCCCCATTTATCTGTCAACTCTCCTCTCTGACCTTGCTCACCCTCACTCCCTTCTTCTCTGTCCAAGGCCATTCTTTGAGACCCAGGATTCATTAACAGTGAGCCCCAACCTGTGTGCCTGCAGAGCTCAGTCTGGGAGGTCACAGCTGCTATTCGTGCATTGTCATTTGGAAGGACCCAGTGAACTAGCTCAAATTTTTCCAATTCTTTTAAAAAGAACAAATTCCCCTTTGTTTAGGCCTGCGTCATTCTTAGCTGCCAGCATATGCTGCCTCCAAAGAGATGTGTTTCTGACCCTCACAATAAAAAGGGCTCATGTACCACAGTGATGTTATTTTAATAACAGCTGGAACACCAAAATGCCAATCTCATCAGGCAGGGCCATAAACTTCAGGGTGATAATGGCTTCACATATTGTCCAGCTCAGATGACACAATGCCTATGGACATATAGTGAAGACTCAAGAAAAGGGGGAAAAAAGGTTTTAACTCAGTCTTTCCCAATGTGGAATTCATGTTACAAGGCATAATTTTGGATGGTGCATTGGTATGGCATCAAATAACATTGAACCATGTGAGGAGAAAGTCCTCTGCTAAATTTCCTGAGTCCACCAAAGAGAAAAGACCCAGCTTGGTGCTAGTCTGTCTCTAACATGTGCTATTTTTTTTTCAAACAACAAGAACAACATGCAGAACTTTGGGCAGGCCATAGTGTGTACCTAGAATTAAACAATGTTATTTTGATAGTATAATGTTTTTAAGGTTCTTCCTTTAAACATATCATTTATAGTAGTGATATAAAGTCTCCTTAAAACAAATTTATTGAAATTTTAAAACAGTGAGTCATTTAAGAAAAATATTATATAAATAAAAGGGCAGGTGGTCTCCAGTGTTAGGAAAAATCCTGGGAGTAGTTCTCAAATGTCTAACGTCTGGAAAGCATTGCTTTAACACTGGAGAGTGATTTCAGTTGAATTCCAAACAGTAGGCATAAGCTCCTGCACAGAAAAGGGTGAGTTTTTACAAGGGGTCAAGTTTTGAGTCCAGTGTAAGAGAAAGGCCTTGGGGCATACAAGGGTAGCTACAGACTGGTTCAAATTGTTCAGCATCCAGGAAAATTGGGGACTAGGGAAGTACTCTCCCATGATGACATCTGGAATTCAGATCTAGTGACCTCACCAGAGCTTCGGAAGAAATTATTCATAAGTAGAGGTGATCCCTTGAATCTTTAAGAGGGACTAGAAATGACCCTTTACTCCGGTATCTCTAAATCCAAGTAAGTCTCCCTGTTTCCTTCCTATAATAGACAACCACTTTTCCCAGTTTCCTGTGACCCCTCAGGAATGTTTGTTAGGTGGGAACACTTACTCTCTAGTCCTCATGTTTCCCTGTGGAGAGAGTTGCACCAGAGTAACACTTCTGGCCTCATGCCCCACCCCTCACTCACTCTTTCACTCCTGATTGGAGGAGACATCCAGTGTTCACTTTTTGGATTGGTGGAACTCAGCCATCAAGGGGCCACTGTGCAGAGCTTTGCCTTTCCCCAGACTTCTTCTCTAGACTAGGGAGTGGGTGTGTCTGATCTTCCAGAGTCCAAATTTCCCAAGGCTGGAGGGGCCTGGAGGCTAGCAGGGAACAGGGGTGTGGAGCTGAGAGATACAGCAAGCTCACTTGGCCACAGTCTAAGCTAAGTCAGCCTAGCCTTTCTCACCTAATAATATCCTCCAGAGATCATTCTTTTCCACATGAATCTACCTCATCCTTGGAGTGGCTACCTGGAGTTCCACTGTGTGATTATGCCACCATCTACTCAACTCGTTCCCTATCCATGCCCATTTTGATCATTTCCAAACTTTTTGCCACTCCAAACTATACTTCTAGTGAGCATCCCTGAACTTCTTCGCATGGACAGATTCCTAAAAGTGGAGGTTCTGGGTCAAAGGATATGAACATTTAATTTATCTTATTTTTAATTTTTATTAAATTAAGATTTGATTTACTGCAAAGCACCCTAGAAACTGTTAGTGCTGTGTCAGCCTTGATCTTCAGAAAGTCTTCAGTGGTTAGAAAGTACTGGACCAACTTGTGTATGGCCTTGGATGAGTGGACAAGCCTTGATGTCATATCTTTGACTGATTAACATCCCTTATTTTCCCCAGAAGTATATTCCTGGCCACTATAGACCAGCCTCTGCCACCCCCATTGCTTTTCCCAGTGGTGCCCTTTCCTCTTCACATTTTACTCCTGCACAGGGACTCAGTGGGCCCTCTCAGGAGGTACTGAAGAACAGACAACTCCCTGGGCTGGGTATTGGATGAAGGCTGGCCCACCACACTCTGGGCAGCATCAAATTTATCCTTGCCATGCACAGAAACTTATTTTCCCTTAAAAAAAATTCATACTGAATGCTGACCCCTTATCCCCCTCTTTGTCCTTGCAGGACACACTGCTCTATCGGACTGGCCTGGCCTCAGTGCCTTAGACCAGAGTTCCCTGGAGTACTCTCTCCTGCCACCTCCCCACGCCCCAGCTGGCTCTCTCTCACACAGTTTAGGTCCCAACTCAAATGTTCCCTCCTCAGACAAGTGGCCCTGACCACCCAGGTAAAGTACCCATGCCCCTGCCAGCAATGTCTACCCTATCATTATCTATCCTATGCCAGCATCATCTATACCACCCTCGTTTATTTTCTTGGGAAAACTTTCACTGTCTCAAAGAAGCTTTTTTTTCATCCTCATCTGAGGACTTCTTTTTTCATTGCTTTTAGAAAAAGAGGAAGGAAGAGAGGACAGTAGAGAGAGAAACATCAATGTGAGAGGGAGACATCAATTGGTTGCCCCACATATGCACCTGGACTGTGGACCAAACCCACAATGGAGGTAAGTGCCCTGATGGGGAATCAAACCCCCTACCTTTTGGTTATGGAATGACGCTCCAACCAACTGAGCCACACGGGCCAGGGCCCAAAGAATCTTATTTGTTCACTTGTCTGTTACTTGTCTCTCCCTCTGTTCCTCACTGTGCCCAGAGAACAGAAAGCTATTTGCTGTCATTTTCCACTTAGAGAAATGTAGAATTGTAAAGGCCCTTGGAAAACTCAAAGCTCGGATTTTCCAGTGACAGGAACTGAGAGGCCATGACTCACTCCAGTCCCACAGGGAAGCAGGAGCCATGCCAGGACTGGAGGGTCTCCTGGCCCGGCCCCCACTCCAGTTTCCCTTTCAACCTTGATGGGAGACCCCTGGAAGGCACATGACAATCTTTCAACAGTCAATGATCATTTCCCAACATTCTCTGTCACTTTCAAACACACCTTTCACCAGGCAGTTCAAGCCATAGTTGTTTTTCTTTTGGCAATTTCTTCAGGGGTTGAGCAGGGTGTTCTAAAAGGCCACCTGGGTTGGGGTGTTTACCTGTCCACAGGTGGAGACTGTACTAGAGGAGCTTTTCCAGTTCCTGTCTAGAAATCAAAGTCTTACGATTGGCAGAACTTCTCTTTAAACAAGTGTTTTGATCTACATAACACATGGGATAATCAATAAAAAATAATAGAACCAAAAGACATAGCTGAAAACCATAGCCTTCTGCCCTACCCCAGTCCTGATCCCTGGAAACACTTTTAACCCTTCACCTGTCCTTTTTCCTCCAGAGTTTCATACTTCCAAATAATACTCATGCACTTCTATTTCCCTGTTCATCTGTTATAAACATTACTGACTTCTGCCAAGGGGAGCATTTCTTTCACCCATCATCCCTATACAGTCTTGTCATACTCACACCAATAATTGTCATTTGCATTATGACCATGTCAGCTGTGACCTGCAGAGCCAGAGAGCGTGCTGTGACTGCATTCTTTTTCTTAAAAAAAAACTTCTTTTCTCTAGCTAGTTCCCTGTTCTCTCTCTCTCAATCATCTATTTTCCACATTTCTTCAGTTCTTTCCATATTTTTATCATCCCAAATCTTCTATTGCAGAACCCCAGATGCAAAGCAAGTACACAATTTCACTTGCTAGTTTGTGGTTAGGCTCATCTTTTGCAGTGTACTTGACCCAGCCAGTCCCTAACTCCATCCTCCTCTGCTCTCTGCCAAGTGCAACCTCAGCAGCTGCTGCTGTCACAGAACAAGTAAGACAAGCATTCTCCAGGGAACAGTAGCAAATTTGCTCAAGCTGTGGCCAGGACACAGGTTGCTGGCATAACCTCAAGAGATAAAGGAGATAAAGCAGATCCCTGGGGAGGGGATGCCCAGAAGGATCACCTCACATGAAAAAAGACTCCTTCGGATTAAATGTCAAGCAGCAATTTACACAGCCTGTCTTGTGTTGGATCTTCACATCAACTCTGTGAAGCTGGCAGAACAAGGCATACTATTCCCTTTTTACAGATGAAATACTGAGGCTTGCAAAGGCTTCAGGTAACTTTCCAAAGTTCGCAGAGCTAGGACGACTCCAATCCATGGTTTCCCAATTCCAAATCAAGGACATTTTTCAACGACCCTCTTTTCTGCTCACATGCTTAGGGCCTAATGAAAATCACATGGTAGCTTAATTAAAACCAGGCAAGAGGGCATGGGCAGCATCATTTCTGTTTCCATTCCTTTGGCAGGACTTCCCTCATGCTTTTCACCAGACGGGAGAGATCTGTGAAGGCAGCATCTCTCTACACTGGCCCATTAGCTGAAACTGAGATATGACTGGGCTAATTAAGAAAGGGCTTGATGGAAAAGGATGCTTTAGTCTTCATTTGTACTAAAAATAGAGTTTTCTGCCCTTTTTAAAAATGTTTATTTATTGATTTTAGAGAGAGAAGGGGGAAAGAGAGAGAGAGAGGCATCAAATTGTTATTCCACTTATTTACACATTCATTGGTCACTTCTTGTATGTGCCCTGACCAAGGACTGAACCCAAAACCTTGGTGTAGTGAGACGACATTCTAACCAACTAAGCTGCCCAGCCAGGGCAGAGTTTCCTGCCTTTTAAAACCGATTGGCTCACTGGCCAAGCTGAAGCACATGTTGTCTGTATTAATCTACTCTGAGATTGGTTTGGATTTTGGACCTTTCATCACTAAAAGAATTCATCCTGACAAGGCAGAATGGGCTACATTCTGTTTTCTAAATGTATTACAACATGCCCGCCTTCCACTCAGAAACTCAGATGGATCTGGCAGAGCACTATACCTGGACTCCTCAACCTCGGTTTAGGGGCATTGGAGGAACCATGGAAAAGTATCTTTAGAGTGAAGACCTAGAATCTCTCCCTTCTTTAAATACCCATACAACAACCACAGAAAATAACAGAGAACACAGGATATTAGAACTTATGATTAAATTTTTTTCTTAAAGTGAAAAAGAATCAGAAACCAGAATAGGAAGAGAAGCAAATGGGCTTCTGCTTTCTCTGGGCATGGGAACTGGGAGGAGGGGTCAGGAGGAGGAGGAGAGGCACTGGGAGGTGTAGGTGAGGCCATGGAAAGTCTGCACACAGAAGGGAGTATTTGTTGTTCAGTAAATTTCAAGCTCTAAAGTGCTGGCTAACGGGATGAGAGATGGTACTGCCCAAACATGTCCATCTAGACCTCAGACAGCAACCAGGATACATGAAGAACTGCCATATCCTCACTGTCTTCTAAGTAGAGGTGCTGTTCTGCTATGCCTTGGTCCGATGTTTGCTTGAAATGTGTGTATGTGTGTGTGCACTGCACATCAAACCCTGGGTATGAAGGAAGTCCTGCTGGTGACTCACTGGCCCCCCACTCCACAGAAGCAACATTTGATTTACTGTTGATGGTGCAACGTCACCATCAGTATCTTACAGGTGGAGAGAAGGCCATGAGCCTGCCATTGACAGTGTAAGGGTCCCTTCCACTAGTCCCTTCATAAAAATACAAATCTCTACTGCAGGCAGCTCAACCCCAGCCTGCTGTTGCTAAAAGGAAGCTACTCTGGCACAGGCTCCTATTTGTACAAGGGAACAAGAGCTGCCTTGCCTCGGAGAGAGAACATGATGTTAAGATGACCACTCAGCCCACCCAATTCTATTCCCACCCTCGGGAGTTCTTCCTAAGTCTACACCACAGCCCCATTCTCAGCCTGAGTTGGAGCCTTTTCCCAGAATTGTATGCAAGAGGACAATCCTGAGGTGTGGAGTCTTTCAAAACAGACCTGAGATGTTTAGCATCTGGAGATCTGAGCCATTTCCCCCAACCCAGAAGTGCTCCACCCACAGCTCCCTGGTTCCAAAGGCCCGGGAAGCTCTGGTCTCTGATCCTGGGGAAGGCCAGCTGGGAAGAGGTTGCCCAGGCCACACTGCCAAAGAGATTCCCAGGCACACTCTGGAGCTGGCAGTTCAATCGCAGGCTGGCTGGGAGCTACGTCCCTCCCACCGCCCACAGTACTTCGAGGGGACAGCAGCTTTGGCCTGTGTTTTCAGGAAGGCAGAGGTCAGCTCAGCCTCCTGACCTGGTATCTAGGCAGCAGCCAGCCCAAAATATCCAGGCGTCCAAGATGTCCTGGGGATCGCAGAAGCCCCTTTGCCCTGGGTTGGCCAGCCTTGTGCTCACTGTGGCTGGAGCTTCTGGGCACAAAGACAATACCTGGCTCCAGCCAGAAATGACAAGAGGCAGGACACTGGGATTTGGCAGTGGTTCAGGACAGAAGCCACAGAGGATGATTCTGCCTGCTCAGCCCTGGGTCTTTCAGCCCACTGAAATAATAGCCACAGTATCAACAATAATGACAGCCAACATTTATTGCCTAGCATGTGCCAGGAACTGTTTTAAGCTCTCTACGTGTATTAACTTACTCATTCCTCAGAAAAACAATATGCTATTGCTGTTATAATTAGCCTCATTTTACAGGTAAAGAAAATAAGGTTTAGAGAGGTTAGGCAACTTCCCCAAGGCCACACAGCTAATAAAGGCTACAGCTGGGATTTGAACCCCAATCAGGGGCAATCAGGCACCATAGAAACCACCATGTTGCTCAGACTAAATCTCAATTTCTCTTCCCTTTTAGGGTGCTGTTACTTTGAGGACTGATCAGGCAATCAGTCCAAAGTCCTGGGGCCACATGTGGCTTCAGATGCTAGTCATCGATAAGTGTCATTACTCCAAGTCCTACCAAGTGGGATACACTTTGTTAAGCAGGCTGGGGACAAAGGAAACAGAGAACACAAAGTCACCCATGAGTCCTGAAATCACCTCCCTTCACTGAGTGCAAACACCTATCAGCGAGGTGACAGCCCTGTTATAGGATAGGCAAGGACTATGATGCACTTTGCAGGTGACAAATTAAAATTAAGGGGTTTGGCCACATCGTTCAGTTACCAGGTGGGGAACCAGGGCTCAGACCCCAGCCTTCATTATTTTCAAGCGGAGCAATTATTCACTCAATGAGCATTCACTGAGTGCTGACCATGTATCAGGCCCTGGTGATACACGGATGAGTAAGGCAGGCTCCGTGTCCCTTGAGAGCTCCCAGGTGCAAGAGGAACAAGCATGTACCAATAAATAAACACGATGTGATGACGTGTGTGCTGTGAGAACACAGAGGAAGGTGTGACTAGCCCTATGTTGGGGTGAGAACAGTTTCAGAGTCTTCCCAAAGGAAGCGACATCTGAGCTGGCTGTCAGAGGATGGGCCAGGCAGGGCTGAGGGGACAGGGTGTAAAGCATTACAAGTGTGAGTAGGCTGTGTGCTGGGCAGGGTCCAGGGCTGTGCCAGAATCTACGCGGGGCCAGAACTTAATGGGCCTTGGGAGTCTGAGTATTATCCTGGACGCAGTGGGAGATGGGGAAGGCTTTCAGGGAGGGAAGTAACAAGATCCATGTCTACAAGAAAAACATTCCACAGTCAGGTGGAAGGATTAGAAGGTGGCGAATTGGGAGAGCTGTTGGAGCAGCCCTGGTAAGAAATGATGAGGGTTTTGGCTGAGGCAGGAACAGGGATGTGGGCAGAAGCGAGAGATCAGGAGTTCTTTAGCAGAACCTACAGGACCTGATGAGCTAAGGGATGCAGCAAAGGATTCTGGGGCCATCAGCTTGTGCCAGAGTGGACACTGGTTCCACTTAATGCACTTGGATTGGAGCAGGGGGAGCATTTGAAGGATGAGGAAAACAGTTCATTTCCTTTTAGAAATGTCTGGTTAACAATGATGGAAAGTGTCAGGCAGTTGGAAATATGGGTGGGACTGTCGCTTGGGAGAAAACAGGAGCTGGGAACAGAAATCCAGTGTCATGGGTGTGGATAAGAAACAAAGCCACTGGTAGACATGAAATATTACCCAAGGAGAAAGTGCTGGCAGAGAGGAGAAGACAGCAAGGGTTGGGGGGCAACAAAGTAGACAGAAATGTGGGGACAGCTTGGGGAGAAAACCTAGGGTGGGTGGGGGGGCCCAGAAGATGAGCGAGGAGAGACGAGGGAGAAAAAAACATCATGATGGAAAATGAGCTCATTGGCAAGCTTGGTAATAATTTTAGTGAATTAAAGGAAAGTGCTTTATTTTTCTCCTTGTGACTGATGATTGTATTGTAGCTGTTTACTTGGGTATTGTTAGTTCTCCTGCTGGTGTGAGGGCCCTGGCACATGTTTACAGGATGGTACTCCCAGCACTGATGACAATGCCTAGTTTACAGACAGTGCTCAATAAATGTGTGTTGAATGAATGACTGAAGGAGCCAGGTTTCAAGGAGCAAAAGGGCTAAGAAGTCAAGAAATGGAGTTAGACTTTCCTTTCAAGTCTGGCAGCAAAAGAAGGAAGAAATATTTATCAAGAGCCTGGAATTCCTCCCCAAAGAGAAAATGCTGGGTCCAGAAGCCTTCACTGGTGAACTCTGCCACACATTTAGGGAAGAATACTACCAATTCCACATAAACTCTCCCAGAAGATTGAAGAGGAAAGAATACCTCCCAACTCATTCTATGAGGCCTGCAATATCCTGATCTCAAAAGCAGGCAAGAAAAATATAAGAAAAAAATACAGTTCGATATCCCTCAGGTTTATAAGCACAAAGGGTTTTAATAAAGTTTTAACAAATCAAATCCTCCTGTTCAGAGGTGGGATGCATTTCCCCATCCACTGAACCCCGGCTGCTCCTGAAGGGCTGGAGTCTCCTTGGAGTAGAGATGAGCCTTTCCAGCCACGACCACCCTAAATCAGCCAGCCCCCCAGTGACTCAAGCCCATTTTGCCCGCCTGCAGAATCATGAACTAAATAATTGTTTTCTGCTGTAAGCCACTGCATTGCAGGGTGGTTTGTTACACAGCAAGTGCAAACTGATACAGGGGAAACACTGCTTTATGAGACTCAGAGTTCCTCAAGCACAGAAACCACATCTTATTCATCTTCATACCCCAGTGCCCAAGGTTACTCAGCACATACTTGGTGAATGTCTGCTAGTTTGGGCAGCTCTTCCAGAAGAGCTAATAACCACCATCCTGCCAATGACTGCTGCCTGACCCCCTCAATTAAAAAGCTCCCTGCTGGCTCCTGGCATCCATGGAGCGCCCTGTAATTATGCTGCCCAGCAAACCCACACCCCAGCCCAGAGAGGGTGGGTAGTGCACCTGCAGGCACACATGTCCGCGTGAGGGTGAGGTGGATTCGGATTAGGGGGCTCAGGGTGAAGCGGGTGTCACACTCGGGGTGCTCCCATCCTCACAGCCACTGGGTTAGGAATATTCTTTCCTTCACAGAGCACCTTGTGTCAGTGGCTTTCAGCAAATCTTCAGGACGCCAGTGGCACTCACTTTAACAGCCTGAGTGACAAGAACTGTCCTTCCTACAGATCAGCAATTTTTAACCTTTCTCATCTCATGGCACACATGAACTAATTACTCAAATTCTGCACACAAAGAAATATCTTTTTGCCAATCTGACAAAGAAAAGGTATAATTCTGATTCATTCACACTAGATGGCTACTGTTATCTTGGCTGTCAACAATGTAAAGGAAAAGAGGTCAGTGCCCCTGACTAAATAGTTAGGTATTGCATGTTTTAAAAATTCTCTTGGCACACCGGTTGAAAATCATTGCTACAGATCAATTTTACCAGCAAGTTAGGGGCTGAGAATCTCTGCCTACAGCTCAGCCAGTCCCAAGAAGCCTCCAGACCAGAAAGCCAGGTCTCCACCTCTGTGTAAATTCACACAGGAAGAGACGAGATGGAGAAGATCAACAGGAAGTAATGTGAGGAAAACGTGGTACGAGCTCAGATAGAGCCAGACTGGACTGTGACCTAGCAGCTTTACCACTCATTGCCTCAGTTTCCTCATCTGTAAAATGGGGATGGCAATGGTACACCTACCTCCTAGGACTGTTGGGTAATAATAAAGTGAATAAGCTTAGAGCAGCATCTGCATATAACAAGCGCTATACATGCACCAATCATGGCCAGAATCCCAGCAAAGGAGTTTCTCAGAACTGCCACCTGCAGTCCCTTCTCCTCCCTAAGAGCCGGCTCTCTCTCCTCCTGTCCACCGCCACCACTCTCAGGGGGAAGCCACCTAGTGGAAATGAACCACCAGAGCTGTCTCCAAGCAGGGAAGAAGTCCAATCAGACACTAGGAAGCTCGAGCTGCGTGGACAATTGGGGGATATTTCAGGCACCATCCCCACTATGCTTAGATCAGTGTTTCCAATGTTTTCCAAATCAGTCATTCCTGCACCACCTTCAGAATTTCAGGTCTGCCTGGGTACCACCTGTATCACTAGTAACTTACTTTTTAAACTCACATCTTTATAAAAGGAATCCTTATATCACAACTGAAATGGAAAGTCAGGTTGCCTGCCATAAATAGGTGGTGCTGGGGAAGAGAAATACAATGAAAACGAAACAATGTTATTAGATTCTGGCTGGAAACTGCTGCTGCTGAAAGCTGTGGGTCCAAGCCAGCTTTCTCTCTCTTTGCTGAAACCGGATGTCACTCATGTTTGAGAAGTTTTAAAGACACATTTGCACAAAACTGAGATTTTCTCCTTGGAGGGCTAGAAGGGAATTTAAAAGGGAATATTTAAAATATTCTATTTTGTTTAATGGTGTGTGTCTGCTCCACCTAAAGCATCTGTGATCATTAATTTAATGCGTCAGCTTGGCTGGGCCACCATGTTTCCATGAGAATGTGTTTTGGATGAGACCAGCATTCAGATCAGTGGGCTTTGAGAAAAGCAGATTGTCCTCCATAGTGTGGGTGGGCCTCTTTCAATCAGGTGAAGGCCTGAATAGAACAAAAAGTCTGACTTTTCCCCTTCAAATTGCAATATTCGCCCTTCCTTAGGTCTCGCCAGCCTACCTGGCAGATTTTGGACTTGCCAGCCTCCATAATTGTGTGAGCGAATTCCTTAAACTAAATCTCTCTTTAAAATACACATCCTATTGGTTCTGTTTCTTAGAGAACTCTGCCTTACATAGCACCTCTCCATCAGGATACCCAGCTCACACAAACTCCCTAATCTGAGAACAGGTAGGTCGCGCCCCTTAACTGAGGACTTAGTGGAGCTGACAGGAAGAGATTCCTTCCATGAAACACTCACCACCAAGGCAGATGCTGAGCCAGCTGGGGAGCCATCCCAATGAACTTGGAACCACAGCATAACATTTCCTCATTGGCATGCCCAGAGGCCTTCTAGAAAGAAAGGCAGTCCTAACACCTCCCCTTTCCAACTGGGGCACCCCTGCTGACATTGCATCTGCAGCTATGACACTGTCCAGCCTTGGAACTGGGAAACTGACCCCACACAACAAGAACTGTGAACTCATGCGGCCTCAGCTGAAACGCACTGTGTGATCAGGCAGAACCACCCCTGCCCACAGCCTCCTCCTGGGTTATTTTCATTGCCTCCAGTTTCCATCTGTATGTGCCCCAGGACTTGGGACCTTGCCCTCCCTAACACTACATCTGGTTTTGGGGTCCTAAACTTGAGAACAAGGCTTTCTAAACTTCAGTCATTTGCTTACTACCTTCTTGAAGTACCACTGCAGGGTTTTACTTCATCTTTGTCTTTAAATAAACCCACTGTCCAACAGAAATACATGTGTTTTAAAAAGAAGTCTGGCTCCCTGTAAACAGAAACTCCTCATCACTTGCCACACAAATACACTATAAAATAAAGAACCCCTCCCCCCACTCCCAAAAGTTCACAAGTTCTGGTTCATTGTTGTGGCCTGCCAAAGGATCAAGCTGAAGACCTGCCCCGTCAGGTGAAAGAACATAAACTAGAGTCAAAGAGGCATCAAGAGTTTAGCAGCAACTAAGAGTTTCCCTTTGATGGAATCAGAAAGTTCAAAGGCAATTAAAAAGGGAACCATACCCTGACCAGGTGGCTCAGTTGGAACGTTGTGCCTGTACACCAAAAGGTTGCTGGTTCAATTCCCGTTCAGGGCACACTGGTATGCCTGGGGTCTGGGTTCGATCCTAGGTTGGGGCACGAACAGGATGCAACCAACTGAGGTTTCTCTCTCTCTTCTCCTCTCTTTCTAAAATCAATAAATATGTCCTCCCATGAGGATTAAAAAAAAAAAAAGTAAGCACATTCTCCCTGAGTGAAATAATGTCATTTAATGTTCTGCCCAGTGCCACCTGAAATCACTCCAGCATCATGACTCCCACCCTGTAGTATCCATTGCTTCTAATCCTGTCCCCACCCAAGGAACCACAGAGTATGTGCCTTTCCTCCCTTCCATACCACCCCCCAGCATACTCAGCTGGACCCAGCCTGTCCCAGGGCCTTTAGTTGGGCCTTGATTAGACCCAGGAGCCCTGAACCCAGGAGCTGCTCCAGACCTATAGGAATTCCACCAGTGGACACTTCTTAGGAAACCAGGACAGGACTGGGCATTGAATTAAAACAAAGAAACTGGAATGCGCATGCACTGCTGGTGGGGAAGTAAAACAGTGCAGCCCTGTGGAAAACAGTCTGGCAGTTCCTCAAGCAGTTCAGCATAGAGTTACCACGTGACCCAGCAATTCCACTTCTAGGTATGTACCCAAGAGGAAAGAAAACCCGGGTCCAACAAAAACTTGCATGGAAGTTTATAGCAGCATTTTTTACAATAGCCAAAAGGTGGAAGCCACCCACATGTCCATCAGCTCAGGAGTCGATAAACAAAATGGGTTATATCCATGCAGTAGGGTATGGTTAGATCATAAAAAGGAATAAAATACTGATAGATACGTGCTACAACAAATTAAGGTATCACACAAAGTTAAAGAAGCTAGACTCAAAAGGCCACATAATGTATAATTCTGTTATATAAAATGTTCAGAATAGGCAAATCTACAGAGACAGAAAGATTAGTGGTTGACTAGGGGTGAGGGGGGTGGGAAAATAGGGGGATGATATCTAAGGGGCACAGGGTTTCTTTGTGAGGTGACAAAAATGTTCCCGAATCAACTGTGGTGATGGTTGCCCATATCTGTGGCTATACTAAAATACACTGAATTGTACACTGTAAAAACCTCATTTAAAAAAATAAAATGAGGGAGCTGTGAGTTTACTGGGGGCTGGTATTTCAACACCCCGCCTTGGATCTGACACCATAAAGACACCTCAGAGCACTTTGCAGCCCCTGGTGTGAAAGGCGGTGGGCGGGTGGAGGGGGGTAAAAACCGCAGACTAGGTGGTCGGGCCTTGAGCTGTTCTGAGGGAGGAGGCTTCCCAGCCCTCACCGGGCCCAGAGGACAGACATCTTCAGGCCACACCCTCAACAGACCCAAGGCCTGGGACTGAGCCAGCCCCTCACTTTCCAAGATGTTAGAATATGTGGCCCCCTTTCCCAGCAATCTGTCCTGAGTATAGAGAGTATACAGTAGGTGCTACTTGAGGACATGGGGACATGGACCGCCCCGTCCTGGCCCTCATAGAGTTCCCCCAAATCTCTCAGGGATGGGTTAGTACTCCAAACCTTAGTCAGTGCTCCCTTCTTCTCCCCATTGGACCCAGCTTGCTTCCCACTCAGAGCAACAGGATGTTCACATGAGTCGTTTCCCCTTTCTAGAAAGATCTTAGATCTTGGGGTGCTGGGGTATCTGGCTCCTTCTCTTTGTTCAGCCTCAACTCCAAAGTCCCCTCCTTAAAGCCTCCCCAGGCCATCCAATCTAAGTGACTCCCATTTTATTTTCTTCATGTCACTGAACATCATCTGTATTCACTTGTTTTTGGTCTCATCTCTCTAGACTGGAGCTCCCTGCGGATGGGGATTGTCTGTTAGGTCACTGCTGTGTCCCTGATGCTCAGCACAGTGCCTGGCACCTGGTGGTAACCTTTCAGGGGCTCTGCTCCCCACTGCAGGCCTCAGCAGGAAGCCCCAGATGTGGGTGAAAACTGGAAGAATCTCCGGTGAGAGGGCCAGAGAGAAGGGCTCAGCGGCCTCTCGTTCTTGGGGGTGAGGGCAGGGCATAACTTCCCAGACATATCTGGATGAAGATCTTCTTTAAATTCTCTGGAGAAGCCGTGTGTCCTTGGCAGCCAACACTCACTATAGCTGGTGGTGGGGGTGGGAGATGGGCCCATTATCCATTAAAGGGATCTGGGTTGGACACCAACAGTGTCACCACCACCACCACTGTCAGTTCGGCCTGTCTGTGTGCCAGCTGTACTATTCATTACCCAGAATTGCCTTTAAAACACATTAGCTTAACTCAATTAATTTTAAAATGTGTACTATTCCATAAATGAAAAATCAGTATCACTTGACAAGGGATCGAGGTTTTAGTAATATACCTTAAAATAAATATGAGTGTGTTACAGTTTTAAGCATTGCCTGTATGCTATAGAAATCATCTCTAAATGCCTGTGAGTGTGCATCTGTGGGTGTGTCAGAGATTAAGCCTCTTAGGGCTCTGGCCCTAGAAGAATGTGACCCCATGTCATCCGGATATAAATGGACGCTGACCATATACCACTTGGGCCTGATGTGGCACCAGGCACGGACAAAGGCAGGAGGGAGAGGGTGCAGCCGCCCCATCCCGATTATTTCTCACAGTCCCAATTTTCTCTCCAGGTCCCCAAACCCTTCCCCACCTCCCTCCCCTCCCCACGCCCTGCAGCCTCCAGCTGGCTCCTCACTGGGGTTGGCCGAAAAGCAGGAAGCAGCTAAGACCGCAGGATGACTCCTTCTCTCAGTCATTCATGTAACAGAGATTTATTGAGCACTTGCTGCACACTTAGCTTTGTGCTGGATGTTGGAGATACCCTCCCTGGGGAACACCACAGACGGGTCCCTGCACCCAGCAACTCTCGCCTCTCTTAAGCAAAGACCATCAGAGATAATAGAATTGGATACCGTTTAGGCAGGGGGTTCCCATCTAAAGCGGTATTCCCAGAATGCCTTCCCCCATTCCACACAGGCCTGAAATAGAAGAGAAACAAGATAGCTTTGGCCAGGGTAGGGTAGGTGTGTGGGTCTGCTCCCTGCGCCCAGTCAATTGAGAGGAACTCCAGGGCTGCGGTGGCTGACTCTGGAAGAAGAACGCTAAACTCCAGGACACTCACCAGGACATCTGCAGCAAAGGAACTTTCTCGGCCCAAAGGACCATGATTGCTTCAGGAGGTGAACACAGAGGTCTGTTCTTAAAGAGAAGGGTGTGACAGGAATACATGAAATGGAGCAGGGTCTGTGGGGTCCACAGGGCTTGGATTCAAATCCCAACATAGTCATTGTGTGTTTGTTTAAGCAACATTTTTAAGACTCCATTTTTTTCATCTATAGAACAGGGATAATAGGAGTCCCTACCTAGAGGGTTGTTACTCATTTTAATTCCTCCTCCCCAGAGGATATGTTTATTGAGTTTAGAGAGAGAGGAAAGGAGAGAGAAACATCGATTGGTTACCTCCCATACGCGCCCCGACCAGGGATGGAACCCGCAACCTAGGCATGTGCCCTGACTGGAAATGGAGTCCAGAACTTTTTAGTGTACTACGGGACAACACTCTAACCCATGCAGCCACCCAGCCAGGGCTGTTACTCACTTTAAATGAGATAAAGGAAGTAAAGCAGGTGGCCCAGTAAACTGCTTTGCATCCTATAAATGCTGTAATAATAGCAATGGTAATCACTTTCACTGCTACTGATAACACTGGCAAAATCTAAGTCGATCTTTCCTACTCTCAAATACCAACCAGCCCAGGTCTTTATGTCTCTGTAAGTTCTCTTCAAAGCTCCAGACTCCCATTCCCAGTGGTCTCCTGGACACCTTGCTGGGGATCTCATGATGGCGCTACTAACCCACCCCAGCTGTCCTCACTGTTGCTGCATCTTCTCCAGACCACCCCCTGTCTACCAACAGCATCCAGGTGGGAAATCCATTACACCCACGGGGCATCCACAGTGTGATGTTCTGAGGGCAATGTTCCATGAGACTGGATGGCACCCCCGGATTTAAGGCCCCATTACTTGGCCCTGGATTACTGCACAGCCCTGCCAAGACTCTGTCCACAGAGTCTCCACCATGCAACTCATCTTCTAAAGCTCCCCACTCTCAAACCTGCAGAATGCCCATTGTTATTACTGAACTTCAGGTACACAAGTAACTCATGAATATATTCTCTCTGTTACAGATGTCACCAGAGTCCCTTTGCCCATTCCTTCCGTGCCAGCTTCTTCCTCTCTCCTTCACCAGAGGCAGCCACATCAATCTCTTCTGATACATTCTCCCAGACATTTTTCACTGTATACATGTAATACATATGAATTGCAGGAGTACATACAAAATATTGCTAATATTTGTTTGTTGCTCTATAAATAGCATATTTTCCCACATATTGCTTTACTACTTGCTCTTTTTAAAAAATTCAACCATATTTTTACAGATCTTTCTATATTGGTACATAGAGATGAACCTGCAGCCAACTTGCTGGATGACTTCAGACAAGTCACTTCAACCCTCTGAGTGTTCTTAGCTGTCACCATGGGATGTTCTAAGGCTGTTAGGTCCCTGAAATCCTCTGATCTTAGCCCATAGCTTCCCCGAATGCAGAGAGCTCTTACCCCTTCCAGGCATCCACCTAAGGCTTAGCTGCCTGGGAGATCCCACAAGTGACTCTGGTACAGAACAGCGTCATATGGGCACCAGCACCAGCCCCCACCATGGGTATCAGGTTACCAGCCCGAATTCACGCTGGGTGGCAAGCTCTACCTCTGATATTTTTAGACTCCCCCCACCCCACCTCAGCCTGTCCCTAACAAGAGCCAGATGCATCTGCTGATTCCCGCCAAAGCTGGTCCTGCTGAAATTGCAGTCTTTAAGTAACTGCTGCAGGAAGCCAGACTCTACCACTCCTGGGTTAGAAGGGGGGCCTCCTTTTCCCTCCATCCCCACCCCTGCCCCATTCTTTCCCTGGATAAACTGAAGCCAACAACCAAGAGTCAGGCCTCTAGTTCTGTCTGTGGTGCCAGCTGTCCTCTTTCCTCATTCCAGCTGCTTCTGCCAATCGCCCGCTTCTCCAAACCCAGTAAGATGTCCCTGAGCCCTCCTCCCACACTGGAGTCCAGTCATCTTTACCTGCTTCTTCTGGAAGAGCTCTTCTCCCTGGTCCCAATGCCTGGGACCCCACTGCACCTTTGGGTGATAGCCGCCACCACTTCCCCTCTGCAGAGTCTACCCCCATCCCGAGTTAGCCCCCGGGAGCCTGGTGTCAGAGGCCCCACTTGTCCACAGAGCTGGGCAGAGGCCACATAGTGCAACACACACAGTTTTCTGCCCCCCAGCAAGGTGGCTGGACTCCTGTCTCCCAAACAAATCCTGCCAACCAGCCAGCAATCCAGTGCCATCCCATTTGGCCTGGAAAGACATTAATATATTTTTGTCTTGACAGACTCCCCTTCCTCTGTCTGGTGGGTTGACTATGACAAACCAGGAAGGCCACAGAAGGCAGGGATGTTAGCACGTGCCTGAGGTGAAATATTGGCCAGTTGAGTCTCCCTGTGAATCAATCACCTGTTTTTGGAAAATTGAGAGTGTTGTGCATATGCACGTGGTTTTAGCTCATGTGAAAAAGATATTATGTGAGGGGCAGAGAAAGGAGATGTATGTGAAACGTTCACTTCCATTCCAGGAAGAAAGGGCCTTACAAATTACTTGTGTGCCTAGTGTGAAGGGGGTGGCAGGGAGAAGTGAATGGATGGGCCCTGTATTTATAATCAGATGTCACGGAGTCCTGCTGCCTCAAGAGCTGTGCCCTGATCTGAAGCCCTGCCAGCC